>NC_134312.1:56917683-57223597 GCF_964195595.1 Calonectris borealis
CCAAGCTGTAACACTCGTATTTCTATTGTGAAAGCCATCCATGCTAAAACATACTGAAGTTGATTTGCTTCTATGCGCTGCCACATTTGCAGACTTTAATGACAGGAGTAAGATTAATTTTTAAAATTCCTGTTAACCTACCAAAAAGACCCCACAGGTGACAAGCTCTGAACTCCCGCAAAAATTCCCTTTTATATTCAGTTTCAGAACCTGACATTAATAAGACTGCAAAAAATACTTCTGCTTTGGAGAAAGACTACTATTTTCTACGTAAGACAAAACAAATCAAGTTGCACTAAAAACATTTGCAGATTCACTTCCCAGTGAATCCTGTTAGAAAATGGGACTTTGGTGTTAAAACATCAATAAAGAAATTGAATGAAAAATTGTGTAATTCGTATTTCAGCCCAGCAGCCTTTGGGGGTTTTGTTAGGTTGTTTTTTTTGTTTTGTTTTGTTTTTTTTTGTTTTTTTTTTTTTTTTTTTTAAACAGCTCAAGCACAAGTTTTACTTCCCACCAAAATAACAAGATTCCGTGAAGGCTGACAAAGAGTTGGCTGAATGAAAAACGGGTTTTTGTTTTGTGTTTTAAATTACAAAGTATGTTTTTCTTCTGACTACGGAATGAATGCCTGGATCTAGTGGTGTTTCTGTTTTGTTGGGTTTTTTTGTTTGTTTGTGGTTTTTTTTTCCCTTTCAAAAGGACATAATCCAGCAGTAGAAACTCACTCTCTAGGCAATGAAGGTGCATATCACTATTATAATTTTATCTCAAGTTCTCTTACAGCACAAAACCAGAGAACAATTCAGTATTATATTTGATATATGGCTTTCATCACATGAAGCAATTTTTCTTCCCTCTTACATGGGACAACAGCTAGTTAACATAGTTTATGTTATCATTCAAGCATCATGTTTTCGACAGAGGACTGATGAGATTTAACAGCTAGGCTTCAATAAATGGTGTTCCACCCCCTGCCACCAGTAATTCTTTGGAAATGAAAAGCCCAGAAGTTGCTGAGTCTTCCTGGGTTAAACTAGTCACCTAACCTTCAACAAAAACATCTTGAAGATCCTAATGAACTCATTGCCACTTAGAAGTATGACCAAGTTCAAGATCAAATACTGCTGAGATGTGTCCAAATGTACTTGGAACCAAAGAGGGAGCAACTTTTTCGTCTGCAGCCACAGAAGCTTTATGTGAACAATGGTAGTAGTGTACACTCTCCAGGCAAACAGATCTACTACAGACATAACCTTTAGGCAAGTAATTCTCCAAGTCTGCAAAAGCAGAGATATGTGATCCTTTTGTTACAATACAGTATTTCCAAGTTTATGTTTTGGGTCTAATGATCAGTCAAAAACATATTTCAGTGCACTTGTCAGTTCTGAATAGAGTTTTGTTATATACACAGAACTGCTGATCCCTAGCTTTTATCTAGTATTATACATAATGGCTATCCCATGCAAAACGTTTAATTGTGTTGCAACATATTCTCACACTTTTAAAAGACACTCCATAAGTCATGGAAGACTGTATATATACAAAGAAAGGAATGAGAACTATACTGTTACAGATCATGGTTGTACTTAAGGTCATCAAGACTCCACTATAGACAAAGTCAGAACTTGCCATGCCAGTATTACAGAGATACAGTAAATACTGTATCACTAAAACACCCTATTTTATAAGGCTACTATTCAATATTTACTGCTTATAGGGTAATTACAGACGATGAAAAACTAAAATCCGGTGAAACAGCAGTGTCAAATTTTAAGCCAGGTGTTTCACAACAAAAAAGCTTAAATACATTTACCACTTTAAGTGCATAATTAAAACAGACTGTCCTGGAATTGGGATAATTTTTCTGTACAAATCGAGCAGCAAATTTGAATGCTATCATTAGTCTGTTTTGTTCCAAAATTAATGCCTATAATTCCTTAAACTGCAAGACTCGTGTTCTAAGTTCTACCTAAAAACTTTGCTACTACAGATAAACATAAACAAGTTGATTTTATGTCACTAACTTACTGTTACTTACAGTAACATGGTTTGTAAACAAAGTTAATATATTTGGAAAAAAATCTTGAGAAAAGTATTAATCTGTCACTAAGAAATATTTGTCTACGTTTTGATGTCACACATCAACTTTGGCACTGATAAAAGTTACCTTGATAAATTAAATCAAATCAGCTGTCTCCTTTAAACAGCTTTTAAAATCAGGTGCACACCACCATTCATACGATGGAGTGGTATTTTCAAGATGTATCCTTGACATTGAAGTGAGCCATTTTGTTAACAAGACCATGCCCTCTTGTTCCATGGCTTGCACCTGCTGTTAAGGCAGACAGGCAGGGATCAGGTCTCATTAAAGCCTCAATGGGGATGAAAGACTGCAGACACTGCTCAAGAAACTAGGTAATCAGAAGTGCATCAAGTCCTCTCCTTGCTGCATTGCTACAAAACATGAGACTTACAGTCATAAAATGTAAGTGAATAAATGAAAGGTGTGGGTTTTACTATAGAATTTGATACACTCTCAATCAAAGAAAACTGAACTCTCTTCTAGTGCAGTTTGCTCAAAATGAAAGAGATATGCTAGACTTGGTATCTACTTTAAAGCAGCAAGACCTCAGGGGCACTGAAAAATGACTGTGTTTTAGGGAATCTTCAAATGTGTTAAGCACACAGATTCTTTGCTGAGCCTGGTACGGAAGCATTTGTTTGCCAGATGCATGCTTCTCACCCTTCTTACTGCAACCAGCTGGCCATCCTTTTCATTAGTCATTTTCCGTTCAAAAGAGAGATCGATAAATATTATTCAAAACATCACAACTCAATACTTCATGTCATGACTCATGTGACTAATTAAGACGTAAGCTGAAATTATTCATTGGCACACAGAATGAAAACTAGAGAATTGTAAAGAAACTGTGTGTAGGAAAAAGGAAAAACGAAAACAACAACACAGTACAAGTGCAAGACATGACTTGTTTTGTACAAGAAACTAGTAATCCTTCCTCATGAAGTTACTTAAGCAGTCAAAAAATCAGAAGCCTCTTTCAAACTTGTCTCCTCATATAACCACTTGAGTTTTGAGGACATAAAGAAGATGTGATCATTTTGATCTGGCATTCCAAGAAAATGATTACCTAAGATCTCAAAACAACAGAAAGAACCAAATACCCTCACCAAGGCATGCAGCGTTTACAAACACCACTTGCACTCTTCATTACCTAGAACATTATTTTTGCCTATCTGCAACTGGGAATTCTTCACTCATATGGAATGCTGATCACTGTCCTGAATTAACAGTATCATACCAACATGCTCTGGAATCTAGTGGTTTGCTATTTGCCCAAGATACTGTCAAAAACAGTGGGGGGGAGACATGGACAACCAACACATAATAGTAAGTAAAAATTGCATTGCTATACACTTTCCTAAATTTCAAAGACTTAAAATTGCTGCTGTGTTTCTGAAGAACAATTAATTGCAGAACACTTTATTTGACATTAGCTGTGCACCCTTCTTTCCTCATGAAGAACAAATTCTTTAACAATAATTCTAAAGGCCAATACTAAATTTCTAAGCATATTATATCGTATCATAGGTCTATGTTTTATGATATGACTGAATATGTATCAAGGAAAATTCCTTCTGTTTTAGGAATCTCCTAGGAAAACTTGTACCATATACTTCAGAAAGCTAATAAAAACCAGTTTCCACATATAGCAAAGAAAAAACCTCACCCCCTTTTTTTCATGTCTACAAGTACAATGTATTAGCACATAATGCTTGTATAGAATGCTTGTACAGAAGTGTAAAAGTTGAAAGTCTGTGGCACCTCAAACCCTTTAATTTCTAATTTCTCCTCGTTTTTAATTACTTGCTTCCCTTAACTGATACAATAGAGAAAAATGAGAATTTCTAAGTAAATATCTCAATAGTACTTTTTGTTTGCAGGGTGGGGGGTTTGTTAGGTTTTTTGGGGGGGTGGGGGTGGTGCTGTTTGGTTTTTAATATTTTTAACTTGGTTTTTGGCAAGCTATGTTGGGAAAGATAGAGACAGCTGTCAGTTCTCCATAGCAAGCATTATCACGAAGGATATTAGAAGTTCAGTCAAGAGCTTTGTAAGGTCACAGAAAACTGCAACTGCCTAATAATGAACATCTTTTTAAAAAAAGACCACTCCGAGGATAAATTAGGTTAACACCATGGTTAACACTAGAAATACTACTGTTTATTCACATGTTTTCGCTAAAAGTAAGAACCAAAGCAGAAAGTTACTGCAATCCATGGAACAAAACCATCACAGGTAGTGGCCACTGCATTACAATAAAGTACCATCACCCTAAATTGCACGCCTTCCTGATTTAAATGGGAAAACATGTAATGTGGAAAAAAAGCTAAACACAGTAGTGTATCTTACCTGTAATCTGTGCACATGACTTGAGACACCCATATAGTGGTAACTTAGAAAAAATGTAGAAATGTTTCTTCTTCATTCCAAAAGGAATGGAAAAGTGTGGAAAACAGCATTCTGCAGGCCATACAATCATACCTGTTTAACAGCCTATTTAAAACTAACTAGCCACAATAGTTATGAAGTAGAAACAGAAGACACTCTAGGAAATAGCCCATTAATAGGCAGAAATGATTGCCACCTCTCACGTTCAATAAACTGATAAGCTGGTTTTGATTCATCTATTTTTATAGACCTGATACTGTGCACCATTCCCCAGCTGTGTTTTAAAAAAAGTTAACTTTATTTCATGCCTTCTGGAAATAAAGCATAGATTAAACCACCTAGTCTAGACATGAAACTCTTACTAATCGCTAAGTAAACCATCATTTCCTTATTTCTTAAGCAAAGACATTAGAAAGTTTAAGTGAAAAGTGTTCACTGCGTCCTCAGGCATTTGTCTAAACTAAGGATAGTCTCCCACCAGGGAACGAATTTCTTTTAACTATGCTGTTATTTCTGTGGAATTGGTGTCTGCCCAATCTCAGCAGTCACTCATCTGAGAGCTTTTCCTATTTGTATTGAGTGCAGAAGACAAGATTTTTGAAATCTTGATTGAGGGTTATCATTCCTTGACTCTTTCCAGGAATGATAATTTACAGCTTAAGTGATGAATTTTACTTGCTGCTTATGTCATTCACAGATACAGTACCAGATCAATTTCTAACTTCAATCCCATTTAAATATGTCTTGCTTTTTAATACAGATAAGAGAACTTCGAAATTTTAAAAAATAGTACATAATCAGAGGACTGGATATATGTCTCGCTTGAAAAACCTAGTGTCCATTCATACTCAAAAAGCAAGAAGGAAATATTTTTAAATTAACTATACATTACTATCAAAGAAGAATTGTCTTTTGTAAACTAAGTCAGCTCTATAATATCTGTATTCCAGAAAGCTTAGGATTCCTTCACAACATGGAAATTCACATCAGAAAGTTGCTTCAATATACAAAAATTCTAAGATGACAGGAACTTGCGAACCACATCCAACATGGCTATGGTTAACCTTCCAGACATGCACCACTCTCTTTTTCTGCTATGGAAGAGTGAAGTAAGTTGTAAAGCAAGAGGTAATCCAGAGAAGAATGTAAAAACAATCTCTCTGCCACCTAAGAGGTTATAAAAGAGCACCACCACAATGGTACACAGAAAATAAAAAAGTAAGGGAAGGGAAAAACAAGGGAAAAACTGAGGTGGAAATTATAGTGATGTAAGTGAAAGTTACCATTTAACAGATTTCTAAAGTTCCAAGACTAAGCTGATTTGTTTTGTTAAGTTCTCAACCCAAATAGTGTTTGCTACTTTTATGTAATTTTTGCCTTGTTGCATTATGTAACATTAATGGCTTATTTTTAATGAAAACCACGCATTTCTCATGTTCTGCAATGATGTCATAAGACACAAAGAAATGTACAAACTTACAGAGATTATAATTTTCAAAGAGTAACAGACATTTTTTACTTCTGAGTGGTTAAAAATACACTCTCTTTTTCAACATCGGTGCTAACAGAGAAAATAGCTACATCAAAACAATTTAAAGCATTCAGCATATAGATTCACGTAAGTTCTGCATGTTTCCAGCAACAAAAATAATTTTTACCGCTGCTGACAGTAGATCTGAAGACTCCTCCTGTCTTTAATTAACAGCTACCTCCTCCTATCTACCACCGATGAATTTTGTAAAAGTGTGGAACAGAGCAGTTTAATGTTTTAGACACTATGCAAAAACAGTGTATCATATATGACAGGAATGTAAGATATTCACTGTTCCACAAAAAACTGCACTTCTATTCAATTAAACCTTCTCTCTATCCTCTTTAAGTAAGGTGGCTCTGCATAAAGACAGGTCAACTCTTCGCTGCTATATAAAGTTGAAGGTTAAAATGCATAAGCTGATGTGGGAGACTATTTCCTGCTGAAAGAAAAGCCCTTTAAACACTAGAACCTCAAATCTCATTTGTCAGCTTATTGATGCTTCCATGCATACTGCCAGTGCAAAGCATCTATCTTTCTATGAAGCCACTGTATTGAAAAAATGGTCAATGCTACCTAGCAAAAAGGTTAGCACGACCTTATAGTAGAAGTGATACAGAATTCAATCACTCACATAAGCATTTAAAAGTCAAAATTTCAGGTGAAGGACCAGACCTTTAGCTTTAATCAAATCTATCTGCTATGGAAGCGCCAGCTGGACTTATGGTAGTCAGTAAGTGTAATTTATACGTGGCTGACTTAAATGGGGAAGCATACCCAGTAAGAGTCACCAACTTTTTCTTCTGCTCTTTAGAAAGAGTATAAAAAAAATACATTGGGCACCACTGGAAACAACATCCTTAGTTAAACCGGCCTTTGATATCTTGCTCTTAACTAACACGTTGTTTTAAAGAGAGGAAGGAGAACATTGTTCTGCCACTGAAGCCATCTCTACCAACTTAAATTAGGTGGCAACACAGCTCAGAATGAAACACACTCAGCATCTCAAGAACTTAGTCCGTAACACTGTTTCAGGTGGTGATGGGGTAGCAACTCTACAGTAGCAACTCTGCTACTCTAAACTCAGCCACTCATCACTATATGGTCACAGCATTTCTGTAAGACCTGCTGGGAAGAACTATACAATTTAATTACAACATATTACCAGCTGTAATGGATGAATAAAGCAAGAACTGCCACAACGTCAAACTCTAAAGCAGCCCAGGCTTGTGCAACAAACCTGACAGACATCCCGTTTCAATGTCTTCTGAAGGCACAACCAAAGGGAGTTGGGACTTGTAAACTCTCAAACAGCTGAAACTGAAAGGGAAACTGAGAAAGCATTTTCTATTTGGCTCAGCAGGGTGCATAAAAAAGGAGAGTGAGCAAAAAAGTAGACCACTGTAATGCTCAAATTAATTATTCTGATTTTCGTTAATTACCAATGAAAAGTTTTAGATGCAGCCGCCAAGTGCACACCACTCAGTAACAATTCTTTCCAAATAGTGAGAGACAGTCACACTGCACACGCCAGGAGACACAGAGGCACTGTTGCAGAGTGGGAGAGCAGACAGAAAGGACGGCTCAAGTGCTGCAACCCCTCAGAACTGAAATATTTTATTGTCAAGTTTTCAATACTTGGATTTCTTTTTGGAACTATTTAACATTTTTGTTATTTTCAACAGACAAAATGAAAATGACTTCCTGGCAAAACATTGAGGTGTTTTTTGTTTGGTTGTTTGTTTTGGGTTTTTTTAGTTTGTTGTCTCTAGCTAGGTTCCATGTTAGTAATTTAGGAAAATATCTTTACTATACATTTGCAGAGGGTCTCAGTCAGCAAGAAATGGTACATAGATAAAGCAAATGTACCTGAGAAAAAAATCCCAAACTCTACTTTGTTGCTAGAGCTTGGAACTAATGACATTTTGCCTGGAAAAGAAAGTCCCTTTTACTGTGAAAATGGCCAAGATTTTGAACAGTACAGAAAAATAACTCATAATGGTGATGTTCATTCTGTAAGAGTATTTCAGATCAAAACCTCCTCCCTAAAGGGAACTCCTCAAAAAACCAAAACCATCCATACATTCAATAAAAGCTACTCAAAGCTTTACTCCAGGAAGGAAGAAAATACCAGTCAGCGAACCTACAGCAGGTTTTCTTTTCTTTCATACTGCACTGAAGGATAACAATGTTTAAAGTCTCATTAAAAACTCCACAAATGTTATATATAGAACATGAATTTCAGTTTAATAAACAGTTACTTCAGGAAGATTGCCTGTACTAGGTTTTCACTTCTATTTTAAAACATCAAAGAAAATTATGTACTTTTCAGGGAAATTTTTTTTTTAAATAAAGTTAATATCTCTCAAGGTAGTACGCAGAGCAGCTTTTTAAGCCCTGAATTCCTCTATGCTCAGCAAAAGCCCTTAGTCTGACTTCAAGACACTGCACTACAATCTGTTATGATTTATGACCCAGCTACATTAACCATACTCCTTGTAAGTGGAAATCCACAACTGCTGAATGCAAGTTTTAACACAGAACTTACAGTATTTTAAATTTTGAGAAATGTGAAATATACAATTCAATCTTTTTACCCACATTTTGATTTTAGTTAAATCAGCTTTGTTCCCATAAAGCCATAAAGGAAAAAGAAAGCATCATTCTATTCACAATTCAATACAGCTGTGTACGACTGGCTTCAGCCCCAGGCCACAAGCCAGGAACTTCTGAGTTCAAGTCTGGCTCTGCCACTGACTTTCTGTGTGGCCTTCAGAGAGCCTCTAAATTTCTCTGCTGCTCCTTTTCAATCTGTATGCTTACCTTACAGAACAGCACTTGCTTTGTTTGCGCAGGCTTTTACCAAACAAAAAACCTGAATTAACTTTGAGAGCAATTTTTACTATGGCTTTAGTGCCTAAGGCCCAGTAAGAGGTCTCTACATGTCAGTTGACACCTGGTAGTTTTTAACAGCATTAACTGCCAACATGCACATATTACATATATGCATATACATACATACAAGTATCAAAAGATGTAGTAAGTTGGAAATGGATAATTAATTATTTCAAAGTTTGTTAACAAACAGGATGAAAAAATGAAATCAAGTTACCTGCTATAATTAAACTTACAGTACAGAACAATGTACAACCTTGTTCTTATTAACCCACTGAGCCAGTGATGAAGGCTGTTTTTTAACAGCTTAACATTGAATGCACAGGGCACGCAATGCTCAAGCTCAAACGATTACAACAACTAGTATTTTAGAATGTTACTTTAACAATAGAAAAACAGCCTAGGAATGTGAAGAGGAAAAAGAATTTAAGCTTAACCAAGTTACCTAGCACTAACAGAAACATCATTTAAAAGATAGGTTTTCTTAAGAAAAAGATCAAGGAAAGTTATATAAACTTAAGCTGACCATATACTTGCAAGTCTGTTGTAGAAGAGCTTCACTTCACATTATCTGACTGGAGCAGGATGTAATGAAGACTTACACTAACTAACCTCAGCTTTTCCTGAACTCCAATGATCCAATCACGCAAATACAGCCCATCACTTTTAAAACATTATACGCTGCCTTTAAGTCCACCCTGGGAAAAAAACTTGCCCCAAAACTTTATCAAGACAGACTGACTTCCCAAAAATTAACCTGTTCAGTTATTCACAGCCTAACCACACAGAGCTAGCTTAAAGAACTAAGCAACTGTAGCTTTACGGTACATTAAGCTGCCAATGTAACTCCTAGACTCTCAAAGTTTAGCCTCCACTTGCTTTTGCCTTTTTCATCGTGTTTTACTTAAAATCTGGTAAGAACACACTTCCTACATTTTTTCTGTATCAGGACATATAATTTATTTGTAGAAAGTGGTAAGTGTAAAGCAAAACTGTCTCCCAATTAACAATACAGCAGAGTAAATTAATTCAGAATACTGTGTTATTTTGTGATAAAAACAGTCACTCAAGGACGTCATCAGAAACAGCCATTCCAGAATAGCTACCACGCAAAGATGAGGTGGTGAAATGCTTTTGCACAAGGAGGACTGAACTGGTTCAAACTGCTGAAAAATCACCTGCATATAAGACTTACGATTCTCCCATCCCAGGTCATTTACTAAAACTTTCCACTGTAATTCAGTGGTTTTCAAAATATTAAACTCTAGAAAGTTACAGAAATACCATCATGAAGAAGAACATCTAGACAACTTATTAGGAAGATTAAATCTTTACCCAGATGAGGTTTTGGTTTTAGTTCCCTACATCACACGACCATCAATGTGTTTCCATCAGATGAAGCAGTCATGAATACTATAGCAAGGCCAGTATATTGGTTAGCAAGCATTCCCGCCAGCGTAATCTAGATCTGCTCTGAATAGGATTACAGGACACAGGTAAAGACAAAATAAAACAGAAATAACCCTAATGCCTTGTCCACTTTCTCTCAGCAGTGTTTGGTCTGGTTGAGATGTATCAAACAGATAATCTGAACATTACCTGCAAAGAAAATTTATTTGACCGTGTAACACAAGGCTATTTAATTTAAAATTCCCATTAATATTGCTATAACTGACTTCTGTAGCACCAGCTGGAGCCTTCTTTTACACTAGGTTAAAAAAAAACTTTTGGGGTTTTACTTCAGGTTAACCAAGTATTTTTACAGGCAATTTGAACCTAGTCAACATTTAGATTCCAACCAGTGCACTTAAACTTGTAATCACATCCACAACGAAAAATAGAGCTAGATATAGAATGACATATGTATAACCTAAATAGGATATCCTCTATTTCCATGTGCTGTATTTTTTAACTAGTTTTAATTTTTCTTTTTTTTTTTTTTTTTAAGATTTTTTTTAGTATTTACCATAGAAGCTCCCTTGAATAAAATAGTGGGGTAATATCACTAATAGTACCCAAGTAAAACCTAACAGAACAGGAAAGGTTTATTTATAGAGTCTTAACTAGAAATAGAAGAATACATTTTTTAAAATTCACATAGCGATCAAACTATCTAACAAAAACTATCTAACAACTATTTTCTGTTTCACAGGACAACCAGTTTTTGATGCACATATGAGTAACCTAGGAAAGGATGTTAGCTAAGTTTTGGTTCCTTCTGCCCTCCCCTCCCCTGCATATAGAAGGTAACAATTTTCATTTTCATTGTCCTCAAATCCTCTCCAGTAAGAGGCAAAATAGCCTGGAAAAAATCCAGCAAGAGTTACGAGATCAGAATTTCCAAGCATTAAAACACCAAAATTCACTTCTATGTTGTGATCAAATCATCCTCTCTATGAATTGTTCAGCAAAAGGTTGAGCATAAACATGGTGTACATTCAGCTGGCAAAGTGATGTATCAGAATGTATCAGTCTCACTTTAGTTGAAAAAGTTCTCAGTAGTATTCACCCTCTTGCCAAAGAAAGCTATTTTGTAGACAAGTATATCTAGAGTATCAACACAGAATTAGAACCATGTGTTTTAAATCAGACCCTGACTCTGGCATGATTGCTTAACTGAAATTATATACAATTAAAAATATAAATGCTAATACAGAAGCTGCAACAAGAACACGAACGCTGCTACATTAGGACTCTAATATTAAGTTGCAATGTCTTCTATTACAAACAGTAAAATTTAAATCAGGGGAAAAAAGTGGAAAAACATGGAAGACTTATTTTAAGGAAGGTTTAAATGACAGAGGACACTGCGTCCTGGAGAACTGGATGGCTCAGGCATAACCAAATTCACAAATGTAGACTGAACCATAATGAGAACACATCTGTGTGTATTTGCCACAGAGCACATGTAAAATGGGACAACTGAGCTCAACTCTAACTAATGGTTAAGTGGCATTAACAGAATATATATTTAACCTTTCCTGTTTTCATATAGGTCAACTAGCCCAAAAAGCTCAAAATCTACAAACGCTATGGTGTGTACATGCTTAAAAAAAATGTATTCCAGCAGTCTCACTGCAGCTGAAGTTTTGCATGTTCTCATGTACACAGAGGCTGTGCCCAACAGCCACTATGAAATTGCAGATGGACAGTAGCTTGTGATTGTGCTGTTTAACAAACGCTGTGCTTAAAAAATGAAAATGAAATACTGAGAATACTAGAAGTAGTTTTTCTATTGTTTTGTTTTTCTAAAAAATACTTCTTCTCTGATTCAGAAATTAAGACAATGTTCTGCTCAAGTTCAAATCAGTTTTTGGGTTCAGCTGTTATACCCTTATGTGTACTTCAGGAAGCCCTAACCCTGCATCTACTAAAAACACTGGGAAAGGTGAGAACCCTCCCCTTATTTCATAATTTAAGCATGCATGGTGGGGTTTTGTATACTCTTAAGGAATTAAAAGAATGGCTACCTTCATGTAAAAATATTCATACCTTTCTGCTTTTTAGTTGCTGAATTAACTATCCTGTTCGAAGTATATTCAAGTATGATGGAGCTCAGTGTCAAAATAATGCTTTTCCAACACAAATTAAACAACTGCTTATTCATTTGCAGAGAATGTATGTAAGTATAAAAATAAATACAAAAAAGCTGAAGTGTTTTTTTGCTAGACTACCTCCCTCTATTATGTTTCACTGTTCTTATTTGAGCTACCTCAAAACTTGTTGACCTCCCCTACTGTTCAAAATGCTCTGAAGTTAAGGCCTCACAAGTACCATCCTGAAAAAAGCAGCACTCCCCTGCTGGCATGAAATAAAACACAGTTGTATCTCGATGCTTTGTTTTGGTTTTGTTGTTGTAGTAAATTCCAAGCCTACATTTCACTTCTGAAGTCTCAGTTTAACATAAATTTGTATTAATACATATGCTTTGTACTTCTAAGCATTTTTCCACCTATTGATATCTAAGTTCTTTTAGATAATTTTCTCTGCCTAACATATACAAGCATCCATTTAATTGAATTCAGACACAAATTGTAGCACTGAAAGGAACAGTTCTCAGCTCTCATGCTTACTACCTGTGGTTTTTAACAAGACTCCCCTTAGTAGTTTCTCTCCAGGTGTATTAGCAGACATTTTTCCATGCTGTTTAACCCTTGGTTTGATTTGTTCTGCCTTTAAAGATCATCTTGTGTTTTATTAGTGGATCTTCTCTTAGGTACCTGAAATAACTCCAGGGTTCGTATCTTATTTTATGTTTTCCCACATGACTAAATGGGCTAATTAATAGTAGTCCTGGAACGACAATATTTTGAAAGAGGATCAAGGTTTGTCTTTCAATTTGCCCATATCCAAATATCACATCAACCAGTTCTTAAGACATGACTTTTCAGAAATGGTTATAAATATATAATTCTAGTAGCACCACAGCATTTCAGCCCTGAACTATAATGCCAGCATACTGTATAAAGACAGGAAAATAACCTTTAAAATGACAACATCCATAAAGCCTTAGGAACTCCTTTCAGAAGTGTGTTGATGGCACTACATATAAAAAATATCAGGGTTGCATATATTCATGCTGCTCCCAAAATATACGCTCTGTCTCTACAAAGAAGAAAAAGGAACTGTTGTCTTCTTGGGTTGGAAGCCTATGTATAAAGGAGAAAAAGAATTTAAGCAGTGAAAACTGCTAAATATACAGCTCTGGAGCTGGAATTCACCACAGATATGAAAAGGCACCACTTCTCTTGTGCCCTTCAAAACAATTATGGCACCATCACTAAAACAAAATAGAAATATTTTCAGTATGTAGTATTTTTTATCTCCATGATGTCTCCACATTTGCCCTCAACGCTGAAATGGCCAAAAAGTGTTATTTTGACACCCAACTTTAGATAGCTTGTTTGACCAATATTTGAAATATGGCACATGTAATCATACCAACTAAGTGCCAGTGTTACATTAGCAACCAAAGCTGCTGTTTCTTGAAATAAATACTGAATTTGTCTTGCTTTCAGAAGCAATAAATCTTTGCATTCACCTAAACTGAATTTTAAATCTGTTTATCAAATTAATTCTGCAGCAATAATTATAGCTAAATATTTAAAGTTTAGTCACTTAAAATCTAATCAGCTTCCTTAGCAGGATTCTTCTAAGTGAAAAGAAATCTTACTTTTGCCCTGACATTACACACCACCCTTTACAAGACTTTCAGGAAAGTTACAAAACTTGAACCCAGATACCCACACCTATCCCCTTGATAGGACATGAGGTATAGCTTTTTAGAGCTAAACATCCTATGTATCTTATTTTCCTGCCTCAAATCTTGACCTGTTTAAATAGGAAACCAATACTTAACAAGCTGAAACAGCTCTTCGGAAGGAGGTAGGTTTCTTCTTAATCAATTAAAGCAAAAAAAAACACCCCACCCTCAAACTTTTCAGTTATAAAACAACTGCCAGGTGAAGACAATACCAAATGTGCAATTCCAACAAATACTGTTCAAAATAAACTGTAAATTAAACTTCTCACCTTCCATTCTGGTCACCAGAAGGAAAATAGAACCATAATGACAAGAATTAAAGAATTCTGCTTCAAGGTGCAAGCCACAAGTTTTTGCAGGGGTACTAGGAAAGGTATGGATAAAAAATTCTCTTCTAGCAATACATTAATTCTATAGATTTTTCTTCATTTATAGATTCGGATGCTTTCTCCTCTACTCAGCCATCTATTAATAAGTAAGAGACAAAAGTCTCAAAAGGTTAAGTTTAGCTGAAACCAGCAGGCACAGACTGTATGATCTTACGAAGTTTCTTTTTTTTCCTTCCCAGCAGGAGAGAAAGAGGCTAAAAAAAGCCACTGAAAGTAAGCATACTGATTTCTCAGACACTTGTTTTCCCTGAATTTTTTTCCCATTAGAACTGCAGACTCCTGTATATTGAAGCTCAGTGGTAATAAGGTTTTTCTTGTCAATTATTTCTCAAGAATCTCTTAGATGTAGTGCAAAAAACTCCAGGGGCTCTGCTGACTACAGAGTTCGCTGTAGTTTTCAACCTACTAAAATAGTGTGCGTTGGAAAGGGACTGATTCCTGTAGGTACCAACAACAATTGACATACAAATGCAAACAGAAAGATGAAATAAAGCTTCCGAACCCAGTGTCATCACTGTAAACTGAACGAAGCAAAAGGCTTCCCCGCCCCAACACTTCTGCAAGCTTCAAACTGATCTAGAAATTGCAACTCTAGTCAGGGTCTCAAAATTATTTTAAGTAAGTATTTTGCTCCCTTTGTACTGCAGGAACATACTGAAAGCAAACAGTATTGAGAATTGCCCAGACCCACAGTTTTAAAATCCTACGATTTCACAGGCTACAGAGTCCTCAACACACCCTGCACTATGATTTGATGGATCAAAGACATATTTGTATGAGGAATTATTTTAATTGGTCCTTCCTATTCACAATGTACTGTCTCACAAAGCTACTTAAATGTTTGACAGACTCCATACCGGAATAATTTTTATTACTTTCAATAGTTGCTTTTTGTCTGATCCATGACAGCTCCTATAGCTATAAGCAGTTGCAGTTATTAGAAAATATCTGGTATTCCATCTTCCTAACAATCAAGCTATATTAACATTTACACAGTTTGGAAGGGTGTAACAGACAGTAACGCATGAAGGCAAAAAATACACAGCAAAGGCGAGTACTTTTCTTAGTCGCAGATTCTAGGAAGGCTACCTCCTACAATATTGCCAACTCAGGACAAAATTTAGGTTTTCACTACTTCCTCAGTTCAGCCATCCTATGCTACAGCAATTACCACATAAACTACATAATTGATGTTTTGGTCCACTAAGTACCAAATCTGAGAATACTACTGCTTTATATTGCATTTGAAAACAGTTCTAATGTCTAATCAAGTTTGTCAATCAACAGGTATATTCAACATATTCTGGCTACATCAGGATCTCCACTAAGCCCAAGAAGGCTCTGAATAACAAAAGCCATCAGGCTGCACCAGGTTAAAGTCACAGGACATTTTTATAATATTCCCTCATGCAGATACATGCCAATAACACGAGGGTGGAATCTAGTAAGTTCATTAACCCTAAACAGGGAGAATGTATTACTTCCCACATGAGCTGGGTTATCCATTACTACTAAGCTTTTTAAGACCAAAATTATCAGCACAGTACGCTGATCACAATACAAACAATCAAATTTGAGTGGAGTTCTTTTTTATTGGCTTGCTCTAATTTAAAAAAAAAAAAAACACCTTTAATTTCCAAGAGAAACTTAATATACTGCAGAATTATTTCAAATATTTGCTAGCCAGTAGAGAAAAAAAAGCCCTGATATATACTCCTACAAGACTATAATGAGGACAACCAGATATATTTTCAGTAAACGTATCCAAATCTCCTCCATTTGTATTTAACTATATGGATGTAAGGCCACAAAGAAATATAAAATACAACCCATCTTGTAGGTTTACAAAGTTGACCTGCTAACCATAATCAATACACACATACACTGCAATGTGAAAGTACATTCACATGATTACTTGCATAATTATCTGCTGCTTAAATATCCACCTACAAAAAAAATCACAGTAAAAGGCCTATCAGGAAAGGGTGAAGAACAATGTATACCACCACAGAGATTTTTTTTCATTTAACCTCACAGAAAGGAGCATTACATCACACTCTTACAATGCAGGAGGAGGGGCCTGTTCTCAGAAAGCAAGCTTCAGCTATTTCCCTTTAATTTTCTGCTTGGTTCTGGAGGGAGATGCAAAAATAACTTGGATTTAAATTTTTAGTAACATAGAACAGGGGGGAAAAAAGCGAGAAAACACAGCTTTTTACCTACATTTACTAACATGCAGATGAATACTTGTTTTTTGAAGAATACACAGCAAAAGCCTACAAAACATCAGTAGTACCCCGCATCTTGCATTTGCAAGGGTGCCTTCCCAAGTATCTGCCCCACATTTTATCAGCCGCCAGACCCGTTAAGCACAGAAGGGTCCCCTCGCTCCTGGGCAACTGGACACGGCAAGACCAGTTGAAAGCCGGCACCACCCAGCACGCCCAGCTCGCTTTAAGCCCCGATGCCATGTTTATGGGGCAGGACCATTTGGTCCCCACGGCGGACGAAACGGCGGATCTGGCCGCCCTGGGGAGGGGGAGGGGGAGGGGAGCGGCAGCCCGAGCCCGCGCTGGAGCCCGGCGGCTGCCGTGCGCGCCCTGCTCGGCCGGGCTCCGCCAGCGCAGGAGCCCTGGAACCCCCAAACCTCCCCGCGCTCCCTGTAGTCCTGTTGCAGAAACCTCCTCACTGGGTTTCTGCACTGTACATCTCCGGGTGCGTGATTTTAGGGTGATTTTTTTTCTCCTTTCTCCCTTGGAAGGACGGCCCGGCGAGAACACTTCCCCATCTGTCCCTTGCCGGACCCAGCAGCAGAAAGAATGCAAACCCATTTTTATATATGCAAATTTTTGCAGCAGATTTAAGAGCTTCGGGTGCTGTGGGGAAGAAATCATTGTTTAAGAAGCCTCTATTTAAATAAAACAAGATTTTCAGTACTATCTTGTACTTCAGCAGCTTGGAAAATACAAACGATCTTCTGTAATTTGCCTAAGTGTTTTAAATTACAAATCTCTTCAAAATCCACGGTACACTTCTACGGAGACCTCCTTCTAAAAAGCCCGAAAAATCCACTAAAAGTGCTTTACACATAAAACCAGACAACATCTGAAGCAAGTATTTGTGCTAGAAAAAACACTTCTGCAAAACCACCGATGAAAACGGTCAGCTCAGGCTCTTAAAAATCTACTGATAGGTAAAAACAATAGTAATAATAATAAAATATAAATGTACCACTAACCTCATAAAGTGCAGCAGTGCTTAAATCCAGCGAGTTGAGGCATACAAGGTAGAAATGGAAATGAAAAAAGATCCAAAAAAGATTTTGTGTGTTTTGTTTTTTTTTTTTTTTGTGGTTTTTTTTTTTTTTTAATTTCAAATGTTCAGAAACCAGCAGAGACTCTGTCGGCCATTTTGGCTTGAACTCCCTCTCTCACTCTCCCTCTCTCCCTCCCTCTCTCTCCCTCTTGCTCTCTCTAAAGGAAGCTGCTTTTTGTGACCTTCAAATAGAGGCAGGTCATGTGACTCCAGACAGGCTGTCAATCACGAGACGGGGCCGGCCTACTTCCCGCCTTAAAGGGACAGCGCCCTGCCTGCACCGGGGGACGTCGTCTCCCCGCCAAGGAACGCCGCTCGAACGCGCTCTCCAGCCGCTTGGTTCTTCTCCGTTCACCATGCAAAGGCAATACACAGAGAGGGTGAAATACGTGAGCCGTGAGAATACAGCGAGCAACTCAGCTGGAGCTTTTATCTTTAAAATTAGCTAAAAATAAAGCAGCCAATTATGCTAATTCTACATTAAGGTCGCAGAACCAATAAATGGTGAATGATGAAATGTGTAAGTCCCACCAGCCACACACACTCTTCTGCGGTGCACCGGGGGACACTTGACCCTAGCACTTACCTCGAGAGGAAACAACATTTCAAGTACCCCATCCCGATTCAAGGACAAGAAGGGGTTCACCTTCAGTCCACAATGAATCCAGACTGTAACCGGACTGTCTACACGACATGCACACATAAACCTGAGATCTAGATTCAGAACACCTGCAGGACAGCAGAGCAAACTCGGTCTCTCCCACTGCCTTGACTGTTTTAAGTCTCAGGCTGCAACTCTGTCGTTAGGCAGGCACTCAATAGTCTCTTCCCACAATTTCCATAGATAAATGCTCCCACAGTTGAAAGAGAGAATCCCAGCATGTTGCAACGTAAAAAAAAAATCTGCAGGATGTTTCCAGACATTGCCTTGAACGTGCAGAAACAGTAAAGGTGATAGTTCAGAAACAGTACATGGTAATGCAAGTGTGATTCTGCTGTGAGGAGACTTGCTCCTGAGTCAGCCCAACACAGGTAACATGCTTGGAACAGCTGTGTAATGTAACCATGCCCGGTGAGGTAACTGACAGCAGCTTGGGAAGCTCAGGGGAGCACCCTCGGGATTGAACCCTTAAAATACACAAGTTTTTAATTCTGTTCAGTTTTGCACTATAACTATGTAGAAAGTAAAAAACCGCACACTAGCAGTGAAAAAACACCACAGAATGAAACTAACTTGAAAAGTCATGGGAGGGCACACCACAGAATGAATTGGGGGAGGGGGGGGGCTGAAGCCACACATCTTATGAATGAGAATAAAAATCACTAGTGTATATTATCATACCACATAAGTCATCGGCTAAACATTATGTTTCAAAAAATCATCAGGAGGCTATGAATGGCTAATACGGCTCAGGTTTTGACACGCTTTGCTCCTACTACCCTCATGGTAAGGTACAGAAACTCTCGAATTGGGACTCCCCCAGTGAGGAGGTTTCTGCAACAGGACTACAACCTGCACCCTAACCTCCCCTACTCCTATCTCTGCAGGTTCATGAAACTCTGGAAATAGTTAATGTGTGTTGCATTTACAGGTACTTAATGAAATAAAAGCAGGTAGATGCTAGCCATTCAGGTTGCTCTGTCTAAACCAGAGCACAGAATCAGCCTGCTGGATGTAACAGCTTGCAGTGCTTTGTGGCAGGGCTAACCCAACACGGCAATTTAAGAGACGTCGTGAAATCTCGGGGAACATGTTCTTATCTGTGGCAAGACCCGAAGAGAACACCACAGTTGCTCTGAACAGCTAAAGAGAAAACCCAAACCAAATGCTAGGCATCTGATTTACACAAAGTTTCATAAAAGCAAATATATATGCATATTTATGAAACAGCTATCCCCCTTCTGAAAAATTACATTAAGTATTCCAGCTACGTGTTCTATACATGTTCACACCAAGTATGACAGTACACACTAAGCTACAGACAATTTTACTCCCCCTCAAAAGCCAAATTGTTTTACTCAGACTTATAAATCCTCCTAACTTCAGTAGGGCTTGCAGCTCTCCATTCTGAAGTCCTGGAAGCTTCTACTTCAAGGAGTTGATAATACTGTGATGACTTTAAGCAACCAGCACTCACTTGAGTTGCTGTGTATCAAGTGTAAATCACTGCCATAAAATTTCACCTCGTCAATGTTCTATTGACAAAGCTTTTTTAATCAGAAAACTTTTTTTGGGACAAGCAAATAATCAGTAAAAACAAAAATATTTAGAGAGGCCAGTATGGGCAATTCTTAAATAACTATAGCATGGATAAAACATCTTGGGTTATTTAGCATTCTGTTAAAAATGTATGGGCTATGGGCCTTGGTTTACCTTGACTAGTTTGTCTTCCATAAAGAACCATGGACCCCACTTGACAAGGTGAAAATCACCCATGTTTTGTTTCCTTTAAAATGTTATTTGGAAGCAACTTCAATATCCTTATTTTAATATAAAAATAAATGAAATAAATGCTTTAATTGAATTTTTTCAATTAAGCTAACCACTCAAACATACCTCATTCTTTATCTATTCCTGTTGACATATTGGTTAAGATGGCGCTCAAAAAGTTTTGGTGTTTTGGTTTGGTTCAGAATTTTTTTTTGGTTGGGTTTTTCTTGTTTGGTTGTTTTTTTTGGTTTGTTTGGGTTTTTTTGTTGGCTTTTTGTTGTGTTTTTTTAATGCAGCATTTCCCCAACCAAAATTGTGGAAGAAGCAGCAGCACAGTAGTTCAGAAAACAATGGAGTAGCATAAAAATAGACAGCATATACAAAACCTGCACATCCCTTTTCAGAGGGCAATTGCACTTTAAAACCTAACCATTAAGCTTTCTGATGCTAACAGCGCTGTTAATAGCTAGCGTTAATAGGTTATACCCTTGTTATGTGCTACTAACTTATCTGATTACAAACACTTCATTTCTAAGCACCTTACATCTGAGGATCATAAAGCACTTTAAAAACTTTAATGAACCTTCACAGTGCTCCTATGAGGACAGTATCCAGTATGAGCAGACATATACACGCACACACACGCAAGCACATTAAGAGAGATGCTTACAGTCATGGATTCTCTGTGCTCATATCTCAATGGAGACAGGAGAGGAGTGGGTTTTTTTAATTCACATTAAGCTGCATTGTGGTTCTAGTAACAGCTCAATCCTTTCTGATGACCTTTTGATAAGAATCAATAAATTAGGCTTCAACATTATGTACGCAGGCATGCTCCAGTGTCCACTAGACGAACTGAGGTGTCAACTGTACCCTCCAGTTGTCATCTCAAAAAGGAGACCTGGTCGGTTTGATCTGTAGATCTTTACTCAATTTTAAAAGGATTCGAGTTCAGCCAGTCCTTACACAAAAAGTCCCTGTCTCATGAGCTGGCATTTTGTCTGGGCTCAAAGTTCTACAGTTTGATGCCATATCTTACTTATTTTGAAGTCTGCGCCCTTGCCATACTACAAGACTGGACTCCACCTACTGAGCTTTCTACATTGCCCGTACACACGTGGCAGTAAATTTAAGACTTATTTTTTCCCCTAGAAAGTTCTTCATAGCTGATACTGTGAAAGTGAAAAAGTCAATTCAGCTCCTCCCAACACAATTCCTCAGCAGAAACCTCAAATATTAACAAGTTTCTCATAGCATGAATGCCTTCTCACCAACTGTTCTTTCTCCTGCTGGTGAAGAATTTGCTTCCTGAAGTAGCAGAGGCAAGAAGGCAGATTTTTTTTTGCCAAAGTGAACTGAAGCCTACATGCCCTCTATCCTACTGCAGCTCATCAGTTAGATTTCCCTAGACCTCCCTCCCCCAACTCCAGAAGGGGAGCGCAGTAACAGATACAAGGTAATTGGAGGCTGATTCCTCCCCAGCTCCCCATCCAGTCACCAGTGGACCCAGCGACCTGGATTACAATCCTAGCAAGCACACATCTTCAAGTTAACAGGAATCAGAAAGGTCCCTTTGTCTTTCCCGAGATGAAGTTAAAAGCATAACTCTTAGGATAGGGACATGTATGTGAGGACTAGGTTATAGTTGCACAATTTCTAATAACACAAAGCAAGCACAGAACCCCTTAAATTAAGGAACAGAATTAAGAGTCTTAACTATTCCTTGTGTGCCTTAACAACTGCCATATGATTTATTTCAAGCGAACAATTAAAAACACTAAGGTTAAAACCAGGAGTTCAAAGCATCTTGCTTCCTAGAATTGGTAACAACTAGGAACTTGACACAGGCATCTAATAGTTCAGATCACTTTTAAATTATTTTCTCTGAACAGACAGAGATGCTGAATGCCCAACACTTCCGAAAAGTAAAGACAATAGCTAAATCCGGCTCTATCTACATATTTTTTTTTTTAAAGTCTTCACAGCAATTGCACATAAGCCATTGTGCAATAGAGACGACCTCTCCTTCTGCAGGAGTGCAAAACTTTAAAATGTTCAAGCATTCTTCAAGGACAAAATACTCATTCCTAAGGAAAACTAGGGTTTTGTTTTGGGTTTCCCTCCCCTCTCATATTAGTGAGTAGCGAGACATTTTATGCTGCAGAATTGTGAAAACAAAGCTGGCAGGGTTTTTTAACTATAGTAACCAAAAGTATAATTCTCTCTTTCTTCAGAGAAAAATACCATAACAAAAAGCGTCCGACAAAGGAAAAGCTTGCTTGGTTTCTGAAAAGGTTACAACAGCTTTTGCATCCCTTACACAAAGGCACCTATCAACACATTTTAGGAATGGAGCTTACCATCATTATTATTCAAAACTTACATTGCAACAGTGCTTTGGAGCCATACTAAAGCTCAGATCTCATTCATATCTTGCCAGGGACAAAAGAAAGAATACAAGGCCTGAAAACTTTACAGCATATGAAGTTTAAGAACTATTCGTGACTTTAAGGCCAAGCCAAAGTTCTGACCCTATACATTAATGAAGTGCTTACAGAAAGAAAATGAGTCAGAAGGAAAACTTCATTCACCAAACTTTGCGAACACCCACTTTTCCACATAATTCTTCCTCAGTCTGCCACAATACTTTCCCTAGCTGTTCAGCCTATAAATAATCCATCACTATGCCTCCACTTCTTCAATTTCCTCAAATGCCCTTTCCAAACTGGAGAAAGAAACAGCTTTCTAGCTGCCTTGTAACAAAGTTGTTCCATGAGCAACGGAACTGAAAGCTCATTTCCTATGAATCTCTGTCACATATCACCAAACCTCTACTTTACCGCACTAATCCCAGCTTCCCACACAGCCAGTTCTCCTTTGATGCCAAGGCTCTACCAGTATATTGAGCCCTATGCAGATCTCTTCCCATAACTTTTTTTCACCTCGTTCAGTACCTGGGCAAAACCCAGCAGATGCTGCAGCTAATCCCAAAACACACATGATGATTAGCGATTAACAGACATAACCAGAACAGATAATCTTTTGTTTTGTCCTGAAGCCCTTCTTTTAGTAGGAAGATTAATTTCGGTCTCTCCTCCAGGCAGTTACTGAAGTTTAACACATTGGTAATTACAACTATATTATAATTTCTTACTCCTCTGCCTCACTTGACCAAAACTGGACAAGAGACTCCAAACTTACTCGGGAAAGATACAGACATGGAAAGCAATTGCATGAGACTTAACTACTCTAGGAACTGAAAGAATTGACCCCAAACATCTTCCCCCATTCAATCAAGTGCCCCTCTAAATGCTGAATGAGTTTTTATACCCATATCCTTGGAAATTAAACAAGTACTTTCCAGTAAGATAACATGCCAGGAAACTTGTGTAAATTAGCATTCTTAGAATTTGGTTAACCTGCTCCTTACTATCATCTCAGAAGCTTCTTGATTTTGGAGACTGTAATCCTATCCTAACAGGTCTCCCTCTTCAGTTTCTAAAATCCTATAAACTGCCAAAATATCAATGAAATAGGAAAAGTTTATCCGTTTTATGCAATTCTATCTAGCCAGTGAAAAGATAATACTTCTTTCAAATAAACAGATATTCAGGGAAATGGTATAGGATATCACTCCACCTATATATACAGCAAGCAGTTGCTTTCTAATTGTTATTTACAGCATGTGAATTACCATGCCAGTTAGATGATTGATTCAACTGACCTTCCATCAACAATAGCTGTTACTATGCATTTCAAAAGGAGTAATAACCTCATTGGTTAAATCCTTCCTTCCCCCTGTTTAAGCCTTGAAGCTCTAAACATTTTAAAACAAATAGCAGCAAGCATTTTCATCTGACCAGGTTGGAATATTTAATAAAAACTTACCTTTCATGTCTATAAACATTTTACCACTACAGGACCCCTTCTTTATATAGAGCCTTTAGACATGCTTCTACTGAAAGTCAGTATATATTCTACTCGCTTTGGTTTAGTTTTGCTCATGCAAAGCAGATTTCTTACAAATACTTACGGAAGGTCTCACAAAAGACAAGGAAGATTTTTGGACTGAAAGAGTTAGTCTTATTCTAGTCCTTTTTTTCTTCTTTTTTTTTCCCCCACCTAAAAAGGAAGCTATATTGCACTTAGATTTTTCAAACTTTTTAAACTTATTTATGGTGAGACAGATCTGTACCTCTCTACAAATTGTTCTAACTTGCCTTTAGTTTTAGTATGGGGAGTTCAATCACTGGCCCGGAAACCTCTGAGCAAAGGAATTTCTGGCATCTTGGTTGAAGCTGGCACCAACCCATCTTCCTTTGTTCTCATTAAAGGAACCATAATATGCTAAGTTAAATAAATAAAAAAAAAAAAACACCAACAAAACCCCAAAGTAAAAGCAGAATACAAAAGGAATGCATATTCAGTGGATTACTGTAAGAGAAGATTTCCCTAATTTGACTCATTTTTCTAATAAAAGCACTATTTATTGCTGCAAAAATCTGTAAACTGCTCTTTCCAAGTGACTTGAACATGTTCTCTAAGTAATTTGCCTTCATGTACAGCCCTTCAGTTTGAAATGTCAGGAAAGGAACAGTTAGCTATCCATACAGAAAATTCTACAAGCTGTAGCTGTCACAAATATTCAAATGCATGTACTTATCTAGAAACAGTATGACCCCCAGATATGATGAACTTTGATGAAGGGCAAAGAGTTCAGCAAGTTCCATATATCTAGGTAGGAGTAAAAGAAATCATAACAGTTCTCCAGATCACAGCACACCAGAGGAGCAATGCAGCTTAAGAGCTCCAAAATATCTCTGTAAACAAGTTTTTAATTCATACCATGTTGACCACAGAGCACAGTATTTTTAGTCATACAAATTAAGTCATATCTTCTACATGGAATAAAAAGCTTGTTTTTTTCCTTCCCTCCCCGTCTTAAACCAAATTGATCACTCCCTGAAGGGTCTAGAGGGGATCTGCAACTTAGAACCAAGTTCTCAGACTTTAAGACCATTTACCTCTTTTATCCTTTAACCTCTGGTATCTCTGAGCAATAGTGGATAGTCACCAAAATTTCTATTTTCTGGACACAGGAAAAAACAATAGAGCACAAACTCTAATATAACATACAACCATTAGACTTTTTTTTCACCTCCCCTCTTCATCTCCTTGAAAGGATGATTCAACCATTCATCTGGGTGCCAAAGACTTGGTGAATGTATTTATTCTTTGGAGAGAATAAAGCAGGGAAAAAAGCACCAAGCAATTTAAATCGAATGCAAAAGGAAAAAAAAAAAGTTTTAGGACTGTAATTCATACACATTCATGATGCCACTGACTTGCATTAACAGTTCAAAAAGTGAATCCTTAGCAAATCAAAATGTACGGCACTAATTTGGTGTAGATACCACAAAAATTTGTCTAAATTAAAATATACTTTTACATTAAGAATATAGACAGAACACTAATTTAGACAGGGCTCAAAATTATTAACAGCCCTTAAATGATTTTGCTTGCTGTTCTTTAAAGCTGTTATCTCACTCCCATGTAAGATGTCATCAAACAGTTGCCATCTAAATAGCAATGAAATGCTGAAAAGAGAGCAATGTCCAGCCATCCATATAAATGATACATCAGAGAGCAGTTAGCTCAGGCAGCTCCTGAGGAAGTGGCAACTTGGGAGAGGGAGAGGGAACAGCCACTAATCAACCAGACCTAAAAAAAAGACTTCTTGGACAATGAACTTGAGATGTCAATAGAGTGTCCAGTAGATAGCTTGCTTCCTGGAAAGGGACTAGAGGACAGGGGGTGGGGGAGTTAGGGGGGGTGTCTGAAATAAAGAGGCTCTGGGATTTTAGGAATTTGATCAGTATGCAAATGCTCTCCCGTTCAAAGTACAGTAAGCTCTTTAAGACAGCGGTAAATCAGAATACCTTCCTTTTCATTAGCAATCCAAGTTTCTACTAACTGTAATGATATCAAGGATAATATGTGACACTACTCTGGGTATTTTGCAATACCGTATTTATAAATAAAGCAAGCTGGAATGGAAAATATACTTTTCTCTTGTTTTGGAAAGACAACAAATGTAAAGAAGTCTCTTGGTCAGATGAGACTGCAATTCAGAAGCAGGCTTTGCGCACTTCCTACGCAGAACAAATACAGATCTTGGGGGGGGGGGAGAAGGGGGGAAACCCGAACAAACTAGCCTGTTCTTACCACAAGACATATGGAAGAAAGCACTATAAAATCCTAGGGAAAAGAAGCACCAAACTATTCACACTTTGAATGTGCTGTCCCCAAATCATCTTCTCTCTCAATATTCAGCAGCAGTGTAGGTTAAACACATTGGGATAGTAAGTGGGAACTTAACTTCCAAAGTTGACTTTTTTCTGTGTTATCTCCCATAGCTTCCCCCCCGCCCCCAACAGTCATCTGGCTTCTCTTTTTCCACATACTGAGAAAATACTTGCAAAATAACAGTACACTAATGGTGTAGGTTAGCTGAGGTACATGGAAAGCCTGTATCTGTTCATGACAAGATAAAACATACAGTGCTGTATGATTTGCTACCTCCTAATTTATGGTTTGGAAGGAAAAAAGAAAAAAAAAATCACTAAGGAGGTGAAATGGGGAATCTTAAAAACCATGAAATGACAACTGAAAATATTTTCAAGACTAACTTGCACAAGTGAAAGCCTAATTTTAAGTTATTTTTGCTTAGAATACTCGGACTAGAGTTTTCCTGTGGATAATACCTCTAATTTTAAGTACAAAAATTTCAAAAGATTTAACTATAACATTACAGATACAGAATTCACTGCTGTCTCATCCATTTCTACCCACTCAATTGCACAACAAAGGGCAATTCTTTTCTCTATGCCTCAGGGCCCCCTTATATACACAGGTAAAGTTGCCTTCAAATGCAAACTTGGCCTGCCACTCACTCCACTGCAGGGAGTAAAAAGACTTCTACAATATGAAGGTAATGAAAATATTCCTTAAACCTTAGTTGGACCAGTTTTCATCTTAAGTTTTAGTCTAATGGTCTTGCGCCCTCAAATAACCTTTCAAATCTCCAAGGACATAAAAAGTCAGAACTCTCCTACTCAGATGCCAATACCAGAGCTAGCCTGAATTATCACTGGGACTGAAGCGTATTCTGACACGCTAACAGAACTGCAATACCCTGTGACAAAAGTGTCTGGTATGGCCACTACAGACACAGCACATGTCTCTGTAGTGACTTGTTAGGATGTTGGACAGAGGACTTGAGCGTTTGGGGACACTTCTCTCATGGGCTACTTATTCCACACACAGATAGAACAATCAGCAACAAATAATCAGCAATGCCTTTACTTTTGAACATAATTATTGATGTTTTCAAGGAAAGACATAACTTGCCATGAATTTCAACAGAATTTGGGGTGATACCCAAATTTAGGTACCCCAAATCTGAGTTGATAATCTGAATTAGGATTTGGAGGCTACTCCAAAAAAAAAAAAATCCCAGCATGAATCTTAAAAAAAAAAAAAAAAAAAAAAAAAAAAAACAAAAAACCACCCCAAAAAACCCCCACCTTCTGCTTAGGTTGGTAGTGTCAGTAAATTAAAAAAGTGCACTGATACTCAAGATAAATCTCAGTACCTTCTATAATATGGAATGTCCTTAAAACATCAAAACCCCTGTTATGCAAGCATTTAGCTAACTGTTTACTTTAAATTTGGTAAGAACAATGTTTGACGCTACAGGGACAGAAGCTATGGCTAGGGTCCTTCATGGGATTTTAACATTTAAGAAACTCTTCAAAAGAATACTTCATAACAATGTCTGGCATTCTCACCAACAAAAGCAGACATCTTGAGGATATACCACTGCAGCCTTTTTATAGTTTTCAGCAACACTATGAAAGAGCAAGGTTGGTCATTTTATGCCACTGTGGCAGTGATATTTACATGTGCACACAATATTGGCAGGCTGCTGAAAATGAAGGAAGACTGGCCTATTAACTGGCTCCTTAATTTGAAATACAAGGAAAGGCTGATAGACCTTGCTTCGCTTAGTTTTAAAATCTAAAGTGTGTCATTCTTCATGATAATTCTGCTGTGTAAGCAAACATAGAAGTAAGTTTTAATGAAGACTGCACACTGGAAGATGAAAGGCAATGGACGTAAATTGCAACAAGGGAAATTCTTACCGAGTATTAGGAAATTTTCTTCACCATGAGGGTCATCAACATTGCAACAGAATGCCCAAAAAGGCTCTAGAATAATCCTGAAAAGCCTGATACAACTTAGAAGTTAGATCTAACCGTCAAATCTGACCCTCCTTTGAGCATGGGATCGGACGAGATGACTTTCAGAGGTCCTTTCCAACTTAAATTACTTTATTAGTCTATGATTCCTGTTTAGAGTTTAGACCATTTTAGCTACTGCTTTCTTTTAATTGCGGTGTCACACAAATCTAGGAACACATTGAATATTCCTGCTGAAACGTCAAAGAATAATGTAAGAGAACATTACCAAATTCAAAACAATTTTGTGATCCTCACCGGTTGCAATCTCTTCCTGAGATTACTGCAATTTTGGAGGGTCTCATTAAAAACTCTTGCCTCAGAATCTACACATTAAACTATCAAGCCCGGTAAAAGGCTATCCAGTAGGTCTAACCAATGACACTTGGTATAGTATGGAAATGATCTTGTTTTGCTACCTTTCTTACAATATGAATCACTTCCAGATGTACAGATTGCCAAGACAGTGGAAGACTTTTCTCTCCCATTACTACAAAACAGCAGGTGGGGAATAGCCAGCTGAGTTACTTCAGACAGCAGTAATAGCTTGGCTTACCTTGCTAGTAAACATGAGTATGAACTTGGCTCACTTTTTCTCTGAATAGCTACTGTCAAACAGACTTCTCTGTGTGTCAGTCAGGAATAGTAAAACATTTACATTTTTCTTATAAAAAGGAATAGTTTCTCATTACACCACCCCTTTCACTCAGAGATCAAGGTGCCTAAGTTTCTGGTGGTGACAGCAGGGGATAATTTATTAGCACAGGCAGAGTTGCTAATTAATACTGCTAGAATTAGGAGTACAACCTCAATTTAAGGACTTGAGTAGAATTTTTTTTCCTACCCCAAAAAAGGTACAAAGAGAAGCTGCTCTCTGCTCATCACAGAAGTTTGACTGTTTTGGAAAGATGTTTCTGGATCAAAGTTGCCTGTTAATCTTTGCTCCAGCGGTGAAAAAGTAAAAGCCCTATTACAATTGGCAAGGTGGCAAGAAGCTACTGCCATGTAAAATGTAAGTATTTTGAGGGGAGATAATATTTACTCCTTAAGCACGGCAATTCAGGTCAACCTCTTCATAAAGGATGAAAATATGAGAGAATGTCTCTAACAAAATGTCCAACTGCAAATAAACATATTGATACTGATCCTTCTTCAAACTTTTTCTTTGGGAGGGAGAGAAAGGGGTTTCTTACCAAACATATTAGCCACATAACAAAATAATGTGGCCAAGTGTAACAAACAAACAGTTATATCACATACCAGAGAGCTGAGAGGAGGGAGGAATTTACAGAGTACTTAAAAACTGAGAAGTAACAATTTCTCAAGGAGTCCAATTGGTCCTCTGCTGGAGTAGAAGCACAGTCCAAGACAGCATTATCAGCTCCAGTAGTCCAGGCAGACCCGCTTCTTTTGAGGTGTAGGTTTTAGAGTAAATGGCAGCCCTCACTGCTGCACAACCGTGACAGTTTTGTGACACAGACACTGTGCATAAACTGCAAATCTTTCACAGGACTTGAGACGAGTTTGCCCATTCCATATTTCACTCATACTAAGGATTTTGAATGGGTAACTTCTCTTCTTCATAATTAGCTCCAATTGAAATCAATTATATTCATGTTGTAAATGATCATTTGAAGATTTCTGAAGACCTTGTATACAGTCTAACAGGATAATTGCTCCCCACAAAGCTGACAGATACCAGCAGACAGCAGTTCTCAGATATCATCTACAGTTCAATCAAAAAAATCTTAAAATGCTGCAACTTTAGTACAGTAAGTCTGTCCAAAAAACCTGTTCAGTCCAGCAGAAGAAAGGTTTGTGAGGCTGAAGCAGTTGTTTTTTTGTTGTTGTTTTTGTTTGTTTTTTTTTTTTTAATACTAGAAGGTACTCTTGCAATGCCAAGTTTTTATCCCTTATTCAAATTGAATAGTTGAAATACGCTGCTGCATTTCAGAAATAAAATGCCAGAAGTCATCCATGGATGCTGGCTCCTTGTAATCCATTATGAAGCTGTGCTTTAGCAAAGGAAATTTCACATGAAACTGGAGCTAGGTAAGAACTACTGCTTCCATTGAAAGTCTCTCAGAAGTATCTTTTTATTTCTCTTCTTTCATTGCCCACTCAAACTTTGAGTCTCTTGGAATGCAGGTAAATATTAAGAAATTGCTGGGCTCGCCTAGCAGGTTAACACTTGCAGACTGCTCCAGGACTCTGGTGCAAGTTAGCTCCCTCGCAGGTCAGTTGCTGAAACCATATCTTCTGAATACTTAATCCCTCAACAATCTCAGTACAGAGTTACCCAGATCAGGCTGCCTATGAAAGGCAATTAAATTAACATGGCCAACTTTTCAGGAAAGCAAATTAGAAGCACTCGAAAAAAAAAATCCCATCTGCATAGCTGTAGAGGCAGTAAACTCTAGGAAGTCTAATGAACAGCTGGAAAGGGAAGGAAGCCTCTTCAGGTAGTGCAGCTATTTCTGTAGTGAACGTCTGACTCTACATTCAAACTTAGGATCTACTTTTCACTAACAAGCTCCAATTTTGTTTCAAACCAACTAGGAGGACAACAGTAAACACAGGTACACAGAATCACAGAATAATTGGAGATGGAAGGGATCACTGAGATCGTCAATCCCACCCCTTTGCTCAAAGCATGGTTAACTACAGCAGGCATCTCGGGGCAGTGTCCAGCTGGGTTTCGAATATCTTAAAGGATGAAGAAGGCACAACCTTTCTGGGCAACCTGTTCCAAAGGTCTGACCACATTTCGGGGGGGGTGGGGTCGGGGGGGGAAGTTTTTTTTCCTTATATTTGAGTGGAGTTTCCTGTATTTCAGTTTATGCCCATTGCCTCTTGCCCATTCACCAGGCACCACTGTGAAGAGTTTGGCTCAGTCTAAGATCCTACCCCAAGTTTTCTCACCTCAAGGCTAAACAGTCTCAGCTCTCTCAGCTTCTCCTATGTCCGATGCTTCTGTCCCTGTCTTTGGCCCTTCACTAGACGCACTCCAGGATGTCTGTGCTGGTTTTGACTGGGATAGAGTTACTTTTTTCCATAGTAGCTTATATGGGACTATGCTTTGGATTTGTGCTGAAAACAGTGCTGATAATACAGGGATGTTTTCGTTATTGCTGTGCAGTGCTTACACTACCCCACCAGCGAGTAGGCTGGGGGTGCACAAAAAGTTGGGAGGGGACACAGCTGGGACAGCTGACCCCAACTGACCAATGGGATATTCCATACCGTATGACATCGTGCTCATCATATAAAATTGGGGGAAGAAAAAGGAAGGGGGGACCTTCGGAGTGATGGCATTTGTCTTCCCAAGTAACCGTTACGCATGATGGAGCCCTGCTTTCCTGGAGATGGCTGAACACCTGCCTGCTGATGGGAAGTTGTGAATGAATTCCTTGTTTTGCTTTGCTTGCGTGCGCAGCTTTTGCTTTCCCTATTAAACTGTCTTTATCTCAACCCATGAGTTTTCTCACTTTTACTCTTCTACTTCTCTCACCCATCCCACCGGGGGGGAGTGAGTGAACAGCTGTGTGGTGCTTAGTTGCCGGCTGGGGTTAAACCACGACAATATCCAACTAATCCCTAATGCAAGTAAGTAGTAATATGAAGAGGCAATTTCAGATTTATTTTCTTTTCTTTTGAGAACTACAGCAAAAGATTTGAAATCAATGCAGCTTTTCGGAGTCACTTAAGAATACAAATTACTGATCCTTTGTTGTGATTATCATTTGTTTATCTCAGATGCCAGATCAATATCACTTACAGCAAGAGGTAAGCTCTAACAAGGCAGACAATTTTGTTAGGTAGTTGAAAATTTGAGCTTGTGGGTAGAAAAGGCTTCAAGTGATTCATTTAAATTTAAGAGCAATACCTACAATAGAATTTTGCTGGCATTATGCTACAGTTGCACAAAACATCTTCATCTTAGTTGCATTACTGAAATTGCACCTTCAGACTTTTATCAAAACATATTAACAACATTATTAGGAATGATACTCCTTCAGGCAGGATCTGTATGACAAGATCCCAGATGCCACGTGAACACAAATTTATTAGTTAAAAAAATAAAAACCCTGCCTAACACTAATCTCATATTCTCTTTCTAATAACTACAGTTTTGAAGAAGAGAGAGAGGATGTTGTAAGGCACTTGAAAAAGCTCTCATTAGAAATCAGGTCAACTGTAAAGTAATTCTAGCTTCCACTTGCACCTAAAATAAGACAGCAAACACAAGGCTAAGATAAATCCAATACAACATCCTTCGTATTATTCACTACAATAACGTGTTTCATTATACTACTAGATATCTAAAGAAACAATTCAGAAGAGCAGAAATCTAACTCCTACTTTTTATTTCTGCACTGATTTTTCTTCTGGAACTTTCTGAAAGTTTCTACTTCAACAAGCTTTGTATCTCTTGGTATCACAGTAAGTTGGGCCGTCTGAATAAAAAGAAATAGCAGCAACTACTTTGAGAAGTTTGGCTCACTTCCATCATGGAAAGAATGTGCATGTTCAGCACTAGAACTTCCCTGAACTCATCTTGTCTACCTCAGAAACGGTTTCTCACTATTGCAGAGGCAGTGGACTTACAGTTGCTAGCTTATCTAGAAGGCAAGGAAGACCTTCACCCAAGTTAAATCCCAGCCTTTCCGCAACAAGTGTACTGCTGATAAATACGAACTTCCTCCTTCTCATGAGGAGACACCCAATTAAGCATAAGGAAAAAAGCGTTCTGTGCTGCGGATTTCCCAAAGACCATCTTCTTGCTTGCTCCAAAAGGCAGGTCAGGAAAAAAAATTATTATATCAAAATTTAATTACCATTGCATTAACTAAAGAAGAGAATACAACCACTGCTGCAATAGTTCTAGGACAAGGCTCTGTTCTTCCCATCTGAACAAAAACCAGGAAAAAACCACCAAACTATTACTGGATTTCAGTCTGAAGTCATATGAAAAAGCCATTTTTATGTGCCTTTCGCTAATGGAAATCTGTGATTTTCTTCTCTGATCAAGCTGCTTTGCTTAAAGCACTGCGTACCAGCACCTTAAATTGTTCATCCTTGAAAGAGCATTTTGTTTACAATTTCTGTTCCTTTAATAAAATGCATTCTAAAGAAGTAAGGCTTGTATTTCACAGAGGATCAATCCACCATATGCACAGCAAAAGGAAAGCCCTGGTTCTATCATATTTCACATTATTTCAGTGAAGAAGAGCTGTATAAAAACTTCATGTACAAACTCACTACCTCAGTGCCAAGCTTCCAGAATGATTATCCCTTTTACAACAACTTCTGATTTACCTTCTGAAATTGCAACGCGTATTTCTACGCTTTTAAGTTTAAGGCAAGTCAACATCCTGCTTTTTTTTTTTCAGCCACAATCCACTATTATATATGGATATTTAAGGAACCAAAAGGGCGAGCACCAACCAACCAACCAATGCTCCCAGCACATTTAAACAAGAGTGCTTCACACCATTTACTATGGTAAGGCCCTTTTTAAATAAATGTGTGACTCACTGTTTGTTTTCTTCACCAGGAGGTGGAGTCTTGCCATGCCCCTCCATTACAAAATCCTCATGTTCCATCTGCAAAGGCAAGCATTGCAGGTCAGAAATCGGTGGAGCAAAACGCACATCACCTAAAGTGGCCCTTTTCCAATGCAACAACTTATGACAGCCACTTCATCGCAGTGGCTGGTCCAGAACAGACCATGTAGTCTCTTAGCAACATGTGTACATCTCCATCCCCATTGCTATGGTATAATTTTATAGCACATTTTTTAGAAAATCTTACAAGAGAAAAAGAATGATTTAATGGCTATAGCAGAGGACTATCAGTCAGGGTATCTAGGTTTTAAGTTTTGGTCTGTTATGAACTTCCTTTGTCATTCTGAGTACGTATGGCTTCTACCACTTCTTCCTTCCATATAAAGCAGGAATTTAAAAAGTTACGTCTATCAACATCTCTGGAGAAAAATCAGAATTTTCAAAGAAACTTATTAACCACAGACAAACTGCTGTGAAAGCAGAGTACTTCTTGTGAAAAATAACTTTTATATGAAAAAGAGACTTTCACTGCACACGCATAGCTTAGTTAGCAGAGTAAAAAAGAGGCCTAAGGGAACCTCAAATAGATGCTGTTCCAATGACAACATAAGGTAGGCATTTCCTTTGGCTCACATGTTAAAAGATTCCAAGGGCACTAAGGAAGTTTTCTGTTTAATTGTTTGCTTTTAAAATACAGTTTTAGCATACATTTTCAGTAATTTCTTTGGCCAGAAAGAATTACATTATATCTGATCATTAATTAATTACGGACTCTTCATTTAATTACCTCATTTGCCCAGAATTTCTTGCACAGGTAGCAAAATATTCTTCTCTTTATACAAAAGTTCAACACATGCACTTAGTATTTTGTATAAACACCCAGATATGTAGTTAGCAATGCTCTACTTCATGTGAAGCCAGCAAACAGGCCACACTGCAATACTCAATGAGCCATACAAGAAAGCAACTAAATCATAATCACACACAAGTCCATGATCTACTACATTAAATTGGAAAGAGGAGAGAAGCACTATTCAGTCAGTAAAGATAACATGGTTTAGTCAGTCTTTGAAGGAGCAAAAAAACCCAAACCCAAACCAAACCAAAATCCAGCAGACACTTTCTCTTGTGCCCCTACCCTCCCCTCAGAAGAGTCAAGTTTACTCATTTGTGCTTGATCCTGTTGACAGGTCAAAAATACTGATAAAAATCATTATCTGCATATTGACATCTAACAAGGATAACAGAAATTATGTTATTTGCCTGCACAGACACAGCCCTAAGCAAAACCACAAATGAACTAAGAAACCAGTGAACTATAAGGTGGTAATGACATCCAGAAGACAGATAAGTCAATCAAATACATGTAAGGTAATTTCACATTTGTAAACATGTGCCCGTGCAATCAGTCATGTCAGTACAGTCATGTCAATACAGTCAAAACAGTATTTTCATTTAAAAGCAATGTTTGAAAGCAAGAAAATTTAGCATTACAGTTTTGTAAATAACTCGGACTTTTATCCATGTATTCCCACCATATCAGAGACACTGAAACTATTGTACCTCAGTCCATATCTGATTCTCGGGAGGTGTAACAACTGGACTCAAAGCTGTCTAGCTGAAGAGAAAGGTGTTTATTCCACTAAGTCTGTTGTTGCGGATGTTAAAACACAAGTGTGACAACTGGTAGAATAGCTACAGATTTGTGGCCACATAGCAAAACAGCATGGTTCTGTGAGTGAGGGTAAATGTTTAAGAGTTACTCTTACACAACCTGAAATCAGGAGGTATTTTAGCCTGTTGCTAGTATGAGACAAGTACAATTCATATGAATGGTAAGCAAGGGAACAGTTTGTGGCCAGTACTAGGAAGAAAGATGAAATACAGCCTTTGGGAGTCAAGAAGCACTACATACAGCATATATAGTGCTAAACTAACAAGAATCCTGTATAAAGTAGGAATTCAATTTAATGAAGCTGTAGAAAAGGAGAGATCATAAAAACTGAAGTATAAAATGGAAATTATTTTAAAACCAACAAAAACTCAGAAAGGAGTGGGAAATTATTTTATTAGGTCGTAAACAAGAAATTTGCATGAGAACTGGAACATATAATAGACCACCACCAGGACAAAGCAATTACTGAAGTACTGCCAATAAAACTGTTGCTTTAATATGAATTTTATATGAAGAATGCTAGTGACGTAGCTGTTCCAGACACATTATCATCTAGCATGCATATCTATCAAAATTACCATTTCAAAGAGAAGTGGGCAAATAATTAAGAAAAATTGCCTGAGCTAGAAACAAGAAGATTGTAGGTCCAGGCACAATCTGTTTTAAATCAACTAGAAAACCCCATCTACTTTAAGAGGTGTTAATCAGCTTGCTCTACTCTAGGCAGTAGGCAGAAGGATCTGAAATGACCAAAATCTGCATTATAAAAAACGGAAGACGACATGGTACGATTATGTCAGGACTGAAAAAAAGAGCTGGGCTTCGTGTAACTTAGAGAAAGGCAATGACGAAGTTTCTCATGAGAAGTTCACCAAGAAAATTAGTCACAGAGTGAGAAAGTACTCATGAACACGGAAACTGTTCAATACACTAACTCAAGATTAATTGGTAGGTTTTCACTGACAAAAAAAGCTAACAATAAAATGCATCAAGACATCATGTCCTAAAAGAGGACATAGGAACTTCAAGAAATTGAGTATTAGTGAACTAGAAAAAAAAAAAATTCTGTTTAGAATGGATGAACAACTAGACTGGTAGGAAACAATTGGCTAGTCAGGCTCAGAGGATAATGGTTACCATGTTGTATGCTGCCTGGAGGCTGCTATCAAGTGGGGTGCTGCAGGGGTCTACTCTAGGACAGGTCCATTAAACAATTTCACCAATGACTTGCAGGGCCATTAGGGTGCCCTCTGGTCAGAATTTTAAGATAATACTTAACCGGGGTGAAGAGGTTCAGTCAACAAGTCCAAGGGCAGGGCTGCCATTCAGCTGGATGTAGACAGGCTGGGAGAACGGACCCTACATGAATTGTATGAATTCAGACAGGACAAACACAAAGCCCTGCACCTGAGAGGCCCTGGCAACAATACAGGCTGGAGACTGACTGGGGAGCAGTTCTGTGGAAAAGGTCTTGGCAGATAGCAAGCTGATGATGAGCCAGCAGTGTGCCCTGGCAGGAAAGGTCAACGGTATCCCAGGCTTTATTAAGAAAAACCTTGCCAGTAGATGAGGGAACTGATTATCGCCTCTACTCAGTGCTTATTATTCTAGATACGGTCTAACGGACCTTGTTTTGGGCCCCCCAAAAGAAATGGGGGGCCCATGTTTTGGGCCCCCCATACAAGAAATACATTAATAAAGTGGATGCAGTAGGCCACCAAGATGCTCAGGGAGCCAGAGCACTTGCCCTGTGAGGAGAGGCTGAGGGATCTGGGCTTGTTCAGCTGGGAGAGGAGACGGCTTTGGAGAGACCTAACAGCAGCCTGTCTGTACCTACAGGTAGGTCAGCAAGGAGTCAGGCTCAGCACAGTGGTGCACTTCAACAGGACAAGAAGCAATGAGCATAATTTGAAACAGGGTAAGTCCAGACTGGCTATAAGATGACTCATTTTCACCATGAGGACAGTCAAGCACTGGAACAGATAGCCTAGAGAAGTTTTGTAGTCTCCTTGCTTCAAGGTTTTCAAGGCCTGACTGGATAAAATCGTTTGTAACCTGGTCTGACCTCATAGCTAACCCTGCTTTGAGCAGGTCAGACTAGAGACCTTGCGAGGTCCTTTCCAAACTGAATTTCCCAGCAATCCTATGAACACAAGAACAGATAATTCAATGTTGAGAGGTAATATATAGGAGGAAAAAAGCCCTACCAAATTCCCAACCCAGCAAGAACCTGCACTTCAGTGTGGAAAGGTCTAACAAAAATATCTTAGAAAGTTACATAATAAAAAAACCACAAAAATAAAACAACCACCAAGAAAAACTAAACTATGCCAAACAGTAATACAGAAAGAAATACTGAAATGACTGTAGCAGAACCATAGTATGTCCTCTTTTAGAATATTGTCTATGAATACAGACAGTGAAGGCTCAAAACCCCTCCACAACACTCTAAAAATGTGAGAGCTCATAATAAAGAAAGGTCTTAGGCAGAGGGAAGATTTTACATGAATAAAATCCAACATTCGGGCTGCAGTTCTCCCTCAATGCAAGACGACACGACTGAGGCATACACAAAAAAAGCACAGTTTGACAATGCGTAACAAACATGACCTCTTTGCTATCACAATATAAATAAAACCTAACCCACTCACAGAAAAACAACGTAAGAGGATATACAATTATTTGGAAAATATACTATATTAAGCAGACAAAAAATTAGTAGTTGTACAAACATAAACTGCAACACCAAATTTCACAAGTCCTTGTGGATTTTACGTTTTATATATCTATATGTATGAAGATTTATTTGCACATTAGAGGATTACAAAACAATAGCAATACGAGCTTTTCCATTTCTGGCAATGAGATAATTTTTACAAAGTGAAAGGGGAAGTTATATATATAAGATCGTTCCATGGGCCTGATCCAATGCTATAATTTTTACATTCCTCTTCTTGCAGAACCTTGCCTCTAATTTTCTTTTGCTTGCCTGCATATGTTAAAAAATTTCATGATCATTGATCTATATTTTTCACTTTGAAATTTGCAGTTTTTAAAATTTTTGCTAGAAAATGCTACACAGTTTGTTTAGTGTTCTAAATTCTAGAATAAGCTTATAAAAATTCTAGAATAAGCTTATAAAGTAATATCCATTTCCAGCTTTCCCTGACATTTAAAAGTTGCTTTACTGGGTAGTCCATCTTAATTCAAAGAAATATATCTGACAAAGAGCCTTCTGAAAGCAATTAATGAGCAAACTGCCCCAGTAAAATTCCATGGACATTGTTTACATTTCCTAAAATTAGTTCTTAGGCCCAGCTATCTATTCATTAGAGTTATTTTTGAGACCCCCAAAAAGTACTTAAAAATTAAAATATTTAGGTCTTATTTTCCTAATGACAATAGTAACATCCCATTGCAGAAAGGATGAGAACATGATATTTTAAGTTTTTGATTAAGTGACTACCTGAGGATGAACTGAAGTGAGGAACAGCACATAATAGCCACAGTTAGCTGAAAATCATCTTCTTTTTCTCCTCCACCCACAGTTCTTATAAAATTCCTATGCACATTTCTTCTCCACAATTCTCAGTTTCTCTTCACTCTATCACATCTGTATCACATCTGGCACTCTTTTAGTCTTCTTTTTAAGGAAGCTGGAGCCCAGAGTCCTCACTAAGCTTCAGCCATACACAGCATACAGCAACCACAACAGATCTGGTTAATTGCAAACATTCTGAAAAGGCGTATTCTAAGTCTTTAGTCTCTCTTGACTTACATCATATGTAGGAAATGCAGTTGTCCTGAATATGTAGAAAAAAAGAGTGGAAGGTGGAGGTAAGACAAAACCCTTGTATCTATCGTATTCCTCCCAAGGAAAGAAGAAAAGGTGGAATGGCAGAGGATCTGCGACACTTTAGTTTCTTTTAAAAGGACTGCAGAGGGAGCCATTGATTCCAAGAGTAGGAATCAAAGGAAGCGCACTCCACACCTGTTTCTCCTGGCAAGCGATGAAGATTCTGGCAGCTGGACGCAGGAACCAGAAATAGACCCTTAAACAGCAGGGAGAAGTCAACAGAAAACTTGCATTTTTAAAAAAAAGGAACCACAAGTTGTTGAACTCCATATTTTATTATTTCAAAGCTTTTTTTCCTTAAAAATCCAGGCACCTGTGAATATCCAAATTTTGACAAAAGTTTATACATTGAGTGTTCTACATAATAAAAGACAAATTGTTTCATGTAAGTTAAAAAAGCTATTCACAGACACTCAATACTTAGTTTTTAGAAAATGAAATATACCAGAAGGAGCTTAGACATAATAAACTATTACTTTTTTTTCCCAGAAGTGCAACACCTGTTACTACAGTTTCATACTACTCTTTCTAAAAATACCTTCAACGAGACCCTAATGAATTTGATTAATGAGTAAATCTAATCTGGAGTTCCTAGATAAAGTCAGTCACACTTTGAAGGGTCAGAAACTTTCAAGGGCAAAAGTTTCATCTTTCCTGAATCCTGATGCTGGAAAGCACATTCAGGATTGAACACCTTCATTAGATATCATAGCCCACCAAAACTAAACTGAGCATAAGAGAAACCAAATGTTTTCTCAGGAAAAAAGATAGATGCTCGTAAGAAATCCTATACTTATTATGAAAAGCTATTAAATTTTAAATCAGTATTTTTTTTTTTTTCTGCACCAGTTATAGAAACATACTAATGGAGCTTCATCAGTGAGATACTATCACCACCTTTTCCCACTCATTCAATAGTTCCTTTTCATAGCTATGATTTTTTTTTTCTTTTCTATTTTATAAAAAAGACTGCAACCAGCCACCTGAGTGAACAGGAGATGAAGGCTCTCAAGATTTTTCATTCGCTAGCATCTGAAGCACACATGAACTGAAAACCTTATCTAGCTTACAACTAGACTCTGGTGAGGACCAGCCAAGGTCAAAAGCTGCTTTCTGCAGGTTGTGGCAATTTACTTCCAATGCTTTATGTTACCTGCATTTTAACACAGCCTACTGCAGGCCCAGCTTAAAGACTGATAGATTTGGTGTTCTGTCACAAGTACTGCTTTTAACATCAGTGCACCTTCCCAATCATCAGGAGCTACAGCACTACTGTAAACAGGCCATCAGCATTTCTTTTGTCTCACTAACACTTGCTTTAAGTAAACTTGCACAACCTAATCGTTAAAATCCAAGCAATTAGTCACTAGCCACTACTGCTAACAGTGGTGGAAGCCCTATAAATGCCAAGCGGTTGGAAGAACTTGTCAGAAATCTCAGAGACAATCTGAAGTCTAACAGAAATGTAATCACTACTACAAATGAAAGGAAAGCTGAGTCACTTCTGCTTGGCTTTATTATGAGCACTTTGGACAAACTGCATTGGGGAAAATTTTACTCATTAGCAAGAGATTAATTAAATTTTTAATTTAACTTCTTTTAATAAAAATCAATGCAATTTAACTACAAACACTTCAATAATTTTCTTAGGAATGAATTAGTGTTAAGCTAGCATCTCAAAATATGCATAGAATAGCACAAATTGGTTAGCAAAATTAGTCCCAAAATACACTTTTTGGATTAAACCTTAATTTCACTACACAGATGAAAGCATTTAAAAACCCCTTAGAAATAGTGATTTAAGCTTAAAAGAAAGAAAATAATAGAAAAAACAGCTCCTAAAATGAGAAAGAACAAAATATTTTTCTGAACCACATAGAAAAGTCTTGAAGACAAGATATGCATAAAAAAGTTATCTGAATTTTTGGTCTCTTTCAGCATTATGTTGTATTGTACAGTATTGTGATGTTACTAAATTTTCATTTGAACCTATTTCTACCTTTTTCCCCCCTCTCAATTTTGCCAAAGCGCAGTCTTGATATACAAAAAATATCAACACAAGATGTGAACGATCTCCTAGCCTACTCACTATTTTCTTGAAGTTTCTCATCAGCGTCTAGATTGAACATTTCAATGTTATTACCATCACGCAGACTTAACTGGTTTTCCTGTTAGTAAAAAGAGAAGCGAAAATGTACTAACGTAATCCTACTGCTAAGTCACATATCATATTCAGTACTCCCTGCTAATCAGTTTGAATGCTAACACACTTAAACCTCATATAATTACTTTTTTAATTCACTAATCTAATACCTATGTTTGGTATACGCAGTCTAATAGTACTTTAATTCCTGACTCAATGAAATGTTACAACATTAACTATAAATGCCAACACTTTAACATATAGCATCATTAAACGTGCGTCATCCTTATAGAACAATAGGACAGATTATCAATGGCAGCTCAATTAATCATTAAGAATAGAGAAGTTATGTAACTCAGAATATGTAATTTATGTTTCACCTAAATAAGCACCAAACCTGCAGCAGTAGTTAGAAGACTAGAAGTTTTGCTTCTACCTCCAACTGTCACTAATTAATCACCTGCACTTGCAGAAATAACCTATGGCCCATTTTGTATGTAATTTTAAAAACGTTTATGTTATCTAATATTCTGTGAAATACCCAGCAGCTTAACATGAATCCCCTGCTAAGCTTAAAACAAACAGTTTTATGAATATCATGAAAACAACAGTCACACTTTGGAAATGCTAAAAAGGTCAGGACCCCAGCCACATTTCATACTGTATAGATAAGAAAATTTACTTAATTAAATTTTTTTTTTTTAAAATGCATGACTTAGCTGCGAAGTATTTCAAATACAACAGCTCATCTATATATATGTAATAATTCATCTGAATCTTGCTCTGAAGGCAATTTGAACTACCTAGTTGTTTGCAGCAAGATACCGTTTTGCTAGTAACACCTTCAACCACCAAAGATTTTTAAGTTACAATATGACAGGATATCTAGAAATGCCATTTGAAAACTTGAACTCTGAAGCTGCCAAGGCAGCTTTGAATAATAGTTCAGCAATCTCAGACACAAAATGCATAAAACATTCTGAATGTAAGCGAAAGTGCTCTCCTTTTCCTGCACCATAGTTGATGATGCACTCCATCCATTTCTTGGTGTGCTCTGTACATACATAGTATGGATCCCAGAAAAATCTGAATTTAGTAAGACATAAGTAATTCCCATCTTTTATTTAACTAACTTTCTGTATTATTATTCAGCTAAAGATCATTAGCATTTCACAAGCCATGAATTCTTGCTAACTTCTGCAACTCTGAAAAAACCTTTTACACTTCCATAACAAATCTTTTACACTTTCCATTTAGGGGAAAAATCTGACCCGAAAGCCCTTGAACAGTTCACCTCCCACCACTACTTTGAACAGCCTCTCGTATGCAGCCCAATGACTATTTAGCCAACTCATTTTACAGTTAATTTACTATTTATGGTGCAGACACACATGAACAAGTTATAGCAGTTTAAACTGACATCTGTAAGTGGCTGATATTTTGATATACACATTGTTAACCACCCTGACAGAGAAAAGAAAAAACATCTTAACTACTCTCTTCCACTTAGATTTGGAAAGCTAGATGATGCATTGCATCATGATGCAAAAGGACAACAGGCACAAAAAACGAAAAGAATTTTTAATGGCTCAAGAAAGCAGACAATCAGAATTACTGAAAACTAAATTACACTTTTGCACTACACATTCAATCACCTTCACTGCCACAAATACTGTTTTCTGTTGTTTGTTAGGAGTGACTGAAAGTGACATAAACCAGGCACACACAAAGGGGTGCTGAAATTATTCCGCCTTAAGAGATCTAACCAGATAGGCAAGGAAGAAAAAGAAGAACTAACTTTCTTTTCTGTTTTCACAGAAGAGAAATCTATTGTGTGGATTCTAAACACATAGAAACTGCCAGCGGCCCAGAAAGTTCCTGGGCAATAAAAAGCTGGAGGCTGAGAGCAATTCTGTTATAAGTATATATTAAGCCTGCTTTAAGCCTGTCTTAAGCATCCACTTTTGACCACCGTCAAAAAGGAGGAAGAATACAGGCTATTAACACTCACACTGTACAGCTACTTTCCAGTTTCTCCAGTTATCAGAATGTAAATCCAAACTCATTTTAGTCACAAGGGAGCCACTGACAGTGCTGCTTGCTTGTATAATTTTCCCAAACTTCAAGATTATTGAAATTGAAATATCTGACAGACCACCAAACCATTAAAACACCCACTCATCTCTGGGGCAGAACCTGGGCTTTTCTTGCTTGCATATGTTACAACTTGTCCTCAAACAAAAAAAATCAAACACCATGGGAATAAGTTACTTCTCTAGGAATCACATGTGGAAACTCTGTATCTGTTGAAACCTACCAACATGATTTCTTAGCAACCTAATTCCACACAGGCTTACTGCATCTGTAGACAACTATTACATTCTCCCTTTTTCATAATACACAGTTTTGTCTACTATCTAAATGTCTCAGTGAACAGACTTTAAACAAGTGACAGGAAATGTTGACATGCTTTTAATGTTGCTTTTACCCTCAGGGGAACTGATATTGCACAATGCCTTTTGCAGAGTTCAAGTGTCCTTAGTTGTTCACACACTCTCTTATCTACTCTAACAATGAAGACCATCACTACTATTTTTAGTGTCAAGAATAAAAAAAAAAAAAAAAGTGTCTTCTCCACAAACCCCATATCCACTTCTTCCACATACAATGAGAGAAGAAAAAATTTTGAGGAACTGAAACAAATTCATACCCATCTAGTTCACAAACTGAAAATGAAATTGTCCTTGTAGGGTCATGCAAATGTATGAAGTCTTGCAAATGTATGAAGTCAACAAGACCAGTGAGTTTTAGACCTTTCAATGACTCAGCCAAACTAATTGGACTACAAATGATTTGGAAGGGTAAAGTAAGCTTTTATTGTCCGTAGCTCAAATTTCTCCCCAAATACCTATCCCTTCAGTCTGCCATAAGACAGTAAGATTGAAAACATTTGTTAATACTTTCATATCTAGAAGATTTTGTTTTAAGTGGCTGATTGTGTAGAACTCTGTCACATTGACATGGACTACAACCACTGCCAACAACTCCATAAAGCCAATAGTGAATGGAAAGCTATCAAAAGGCAATATTCTGAAAAGGCAGAAACCCCTCGAATTGTGTGCCTACAGTACACCTGCATGAGAAGAGACACTTTGTAAGCAAAGCCGCAAAGCAATGTCCCTGACTGTCTCTGTCTCCAAAACCATAGTGGGACTATACCATGTTAGCTCTCAAAGGCTGTTAGCTCTCAAAGGCAGAACTGCTTTTAAAATTTTTTTAAGCAAATATTATTTGCTTTTTTGTCTGTTTTGCAAAGTATTATAAACTGCTGTAATCAAATGAAGAAGAGATTTTACTGCTTGAGGAAAAAAAACTAATGAGAAAACATTTATGAAAAATAAAGAACCTTTAAAAGAATGGAAAAGGTGAGCTTAAACTGAGTTTTATTTAAGACTGATGCATTTTTTCCTTTAGAAATCAGAGATACACACCTGTTCACTGCAATGACATTCCATGCCATTACATTTCCTTCACATGATCTGTATATATGAAAAGGCTGGATCAGTGGACTGTATGATGACAGTTCTTACAGATCTCAAAGTCAATTTGGCAGATGATGGTATTTTCCAAGGGAAAGAAAATACAACATTGTATTAATCTTCTCTTTTATGCTTCAAAAGCACTTCAGGGTATTCTGAGATTAGAAAACTGAGTCATCTTTCAGTTTGGTATCTATATTTTAGCAGTCTTCACTATGGGTAAGTAGGTTTCAAATGAGTAATCCATCTTGCCTCTGTAGAAAACAGTACACCCAACCGGCAAAATCTTGCACTTGATCCTGAATTTCTTTAAAAATGTCCAAGCAGCTAAGCTATCAACAGCATTCCTCTACAATAGTTCAAGTAGCACTGTCTGTTTAATTCCATGTTCTTTTTTGCAAAGTCCTTGACAATTTTATCTTGTTTATAACCACTGTTTTATAAAGCCAGTAGACCCTGATAACATACTCTACTGGTTTTGGCTGGGATAGAGTTAAATTTCTACATAGTATCTAGTATGGGACTATGTTTTGGATCTGTGCTGAAAATAATGTTGATAACACAGGGATGTTTTCGTTATTGCTGAGCAGTGCTTACACAGCATCAAGGCCTTTTCTGCTCCTCGCGCTGCCCCATCAGCAAGTAGGCTGGGGGTGCACAAGAAGTTGGCAGGGGACACAGCTAGGACAGCTGACCCCAAATGACCAAAAGGATATTCCATACCATATGACATCATGCTTAGCAATAAAACTGAGGTGGAGGTGGGGGTTGGCAGGGGCTGCCATTGCTCAGGGACTGGCTGCGCATCTGTTGGTTGGTGGTGAGCAATTGTTTTCATTTTGCATCACTTGTTTTTTCTTGGGTTTTACTTTCCTCTCTCTCTTTGTTGTTCTCCCCCCCGCCCCTTGTTTTTGTTTTAATTATTAAATTGTATCTATGTCAAACCACGCATTTTCTCACTTTTACCCTTCCGATTCTCCCCCCCATCTCACTGGGGGGGAGTGAGCGAGGAGCTGTGTGGTGCATAGGTGCTGGCTGGGGTTAAACTGCATACCATAATTATAGCTCTTTGCTACAATGCCTTGAAATTTTGAAATTCAAAGTTATAAACTCAGAAGCAGGTGTTTTTTTTCCCCCATGTAGAAAGGTCCAACTGTGTAGTGTTTCGTAGCGAAGTGTTATTAACGTTTTTTGTTGGCCACAGTGTAAAAGTTCAAGAGAAAAACTAACCCAAAATTTCTGCTCCCCTTGATGGTCTCTGTTAATTTATTTTTAAAACAAGAGGAGTATACCATTACATTTTTACAAGCTTTAACAACATGTCATTAAAAGGGAGGACTACTTTATTATAAACTGAAGATTTAAAGTAATTTCATTCTTTACTGAGAGATTAATGGCTTTTTTTTTTTTTAAATACACAATATGCAAAGATTTTGGTTTTGAAGTTACTCTCCTAAGGAGTTGTAACATTTTCAGGCTAGAAAAATGACGCTAGCAGAGCATGATGAAGATGACATCAGTTTCTGTTGTGAAAAATTGTCTTTGTGCTCAGACCAGTTCTTAAGCTGCTACCTTTTGGGAGAAGTGTAAGTTCTCTTGTTAGGCAGAATAGCTCTCTACTTCTGAAAGACTTTACAAGATACTTTATAGAAAGACTTTAGGAACTTAGTATAGTTGTAGGTCAGTGTTAGAAAGATTAGCTTCTCCTACAACTCATGTTCCAGAAAAATGATGGAAACATACCCTGTATATCAGGGAACAGAAATGTTGGAAGCTCCACAAGTAACCCACCAGCAGACATCAAAAATGAATAAACAAATACATTCCGAAAATACGGTGAGCGATAAAAAAACTCCCCTACTTTCCTGGACCCAATGGAGAGGCAACAGCTACATGGGTAAACTGAAATCTACTCTGACTTGTCAGGTATTCACAAGAAAGCACGCTGAGGCTGAAAGTTCACCTCTTTGTAACAAGCCAAAATTTTCAAGAGTAGCAGCGATTCATAGTGTAGAGAAACCATCAAGTGTGAAAGCACCACGTACCAGGCCAGTACTAGACTGGAAAACAGCTTTTTTTAATTACAGCGACAAAGCATTTTGTTCATTTCATTACTGTATAGGCCTTCAGCCTGAATGTTTTAAATTATTTAGTGCCATCTGAATAGAAACCCAGTTCTGTATCACTAAGCAGTATTATAAGCTCCAGAGATACAAGCGTCAAAAGTTTTGGACGCTGTGTTAAATTTAACTACCCAACTAAGATTTTCTTTTTACTATATAATTCTAAATCCCACACAATGAAAGCACCAGCTTAACTTTTCCACTGTTGTCAGCATCAAGCAATATCCACTATCAAAAACTGAGCATAACTTACCTAAAAATGCAGTTAGTAAAACACTTGTGCTCTTAGGAAAGATACCTCCTGACTGGCAACACTCCCTCCTAACAACACTTCCTTCTGAATTTTAAGCTTCTGTTTATAAATATAATAACATAACAGAACTTAACAGATCAAATACAAATACTACTCAGGCAGGCTTATGTATCTTTATTCTCAACATATATGAAATAAAAGCAAGAGCTTAGATACTTGAGTTAGTGTCATATACTTTTTAACCTTTTCATCACCTCTGTGTGAATGCTTCACATAAAAAAAAAAAACAACAACCAAAACAACCAAAGAAACCCCCAAAAAACCATAGCCAGTGCCAACAGAGTTCTGAAGAGTTATTTAAACAGAAGGCAAATGCTAATTCACAATTAGACACCAAGAGGTAAGAAAATTAAGAATCAACCAGGACAAGAACAGTCAGGCAATAATGTAAGGGAAAGATTAATGTTGACAGATAAGAACCAGGGTGGCAACTTGGAAGTAAATAAACCAAGGATTAACAGGTAACCTCAAGACAGCTTGGTAAGTGGCACTGGACAGTGAGACTGAACAACAGGAAAAGCCTCAATGTTTCTGTCACTGGTTTTGAAAAAGCCACTGGAGTATGGAAAAGTAGCCTAATTTCTAGACTACCTATTCAGTTCAATAATTATTTCTATAAATACTAATGAAAACTTTGAGTAAAAATACATTTATCTAACACCATACAGTACAGAATTTTTTCCCTTTTCTTGTACAAATTAGGTGTTGAGCATTATTACAAATCCTGTGCAGCCACATTTTTCATCAAGATTTTGTGTACCTAGATTTTTATCATACAAAGCATTAAAAGGGCAGAACTAGCTATTTTTTCTGCTTTGCCTTCTACAACACTGAATCAAAATCACAATTCATAAATACCTTTCTATAAATTACTTAGGTCAAAGTCCCTCCCTCCCTGCAAATTCATAGGTTTTTACTTTGAAAGATGAATGAACAACAAGGCGGGGAGGGGGAAATTTTACATTTGACATGAAAATTTTAATTGCATTTTTTGAGAAAGAAGTTTGCAACATAAGCTCAAAACTCCTGCCAATATTGAAAGAAATCTAAAAATACTTCAAATCAGGCATAAACTTTTAGCTTCCTCCTGCAGTATTTTACAGCAAAGGAACAACTGAGAAACAAAGTTTAAGTGTTGTCTGTGCAGTAATCCTTAACAGATGGATGAAAACAGCTGAAAAGAAATCAGCCACAAACAAGAAGCTCAATGCTTGTTGATATGTTCAGAGTACCAAAGCTGTTAATGGAAAAAGCCTAGTAATCATTAGTAGCAAATTAACTGCCACAAAATATAATTTAAAAAAATAAAATAAAATCATAATCCAAAGAACAGCAGAGGCTGTGAGGTTCCAAGCAGAAATGTTTTTGGTTTTTTGTGTGTGGTTTTTGGTTTTTTTTGGTTTGGTTTTTTGTGGTTTTTTTTTTTTTTTTTTTTTTTTTTTTTTAAGTGAAGGGAGGAAAAGAGACCCTGAAAAGCTAGAAACCAGACACCCACCCCCCAACTATTTCGTAATGTGAAAGGATACTTCATTGTATGATATTCACCGGCAGATCATACGGATAAAATAGACTCAATACTCCTGTCAAATAAGACTTCTACATCTGCCAAAAGTAACTAAGTTTTAAAAAACTCTATACTCATTTGAAAAGGCTTACTTCTGTATAGGTTGTTTCCCCTCTTTGTGGCACTAATATTAGATATTATTGGAATCAAGAGTGTGCTATTGACAGGTGCAAGCTGTCTTTACCATGTTGATGCCATTTTAACAGAAAAAGTATTTTCTGATAGTCTGACAACAAGGAAGAAACTGTGAGATCAAGCAATGGAACCAGTTAAGATGAAAAGCCCTGGCAACAAAAACTACCAAAAGACATAAGTTTCCCCAAAAGCAGCCTATGGGGCGGGAGAAGAGGAAAGAGCATGCGCAAAAACCACTCTTTGCTGGAAAGCAATCCAATGAATGACAAAAGGATACGCTGCCAAAAAACTAAAGGGAAGAATTGTAGAAACTTCCCAAGCATGCAAAATTGAGAAGAATGAGAGCACAACTCAATTACCACGATATAAAATAAAAAGTAAAAAAATTACAAAATGAAATAAAAATGTATGCATTAATAACAGTGGGGGAAACAAACATTAAAGTGAGGACTGAGTCTACCAGTAGCTTTCCTTAACCTTAATTACCAAGAAGTTGCCACTGGATTTCTGTCATTCATTTCAAGAGTGGCAAAGGCAAGCATGACTTTTGTAGCAGTGCCGCCAGGTTGATAGGAGTCAAGCAAGACTATCACTCTTCATGATGCCTGACTGCAGGGATTAAATTTTCTAATCATACCTCACGTAATGTTAATTAGTTCGAAGCACATAAATATTTAGTCTTTAAAAGTGACCTGCTCAGCTCTACATGAGGCACAATTTTTTTTCTTTTTCAAAAACAGAAAGAAATCTCCTTTTCTCTTCAAGGCTTGGTCTTGATATCTCAGTATATCTTGATACTATACAGTCTAGGATGCCAGAAAATCTGAAACAGTTATAAAACCAAACCAGTTCACAAGGAATAAAGCACAATATACCATTTGTTTTCCAATGTATGATAGCGTCTTCATGTATAACTTTTTAGGTTATTTTCAGACTGGCACCATAAGAAAGTTAATTCTTGCAGTACCCAAATCTGTATATCCTCATGTTCATGGTATCTCCATGAAAGATGAATCTGATGTCATCTCTGACACCCCAGAATACTTCATTCAAGTATACCTCAATCTACAATAAATTTGTTTCCTCAAGTTATGCCTTTGTGATTCCAGACGAGAAGTACCAAGGCTTCTTAGCAGTTAGGACTGCTGACAGCATTAACATACTGCCTCTTCCCAGGCTACTGGGCAAGAACATAAAAAGCAAAGTGAGTGACATCTTTTCTATCAATTAAACTTTTTTTTAACTGAAGACTCTGGAAACAAATATTGATAACTGGTTACAGGATCTGCAGTCTCAGGTAACTGAAACTATTATTCTAATGACTGCTTTTCCTGCAATATGTATCAACAGGAACACCTCTTGCTTTGTCATTTGGTGGAGTCAGAAGAGTCAGCAGTCTGAGATACAGAACTTCATGTAGTGAGCCTTACTCTTTACAAAGATAAATTATGAGCATGTCTTTCCATGGTGATAAATGAAGACAAAACAACTTGATATCAATATAACAAAGATATCTCTACAAGTTAGTATATTTACTTTCTTTCCCTCAAGCTCAATACCTATGGAAAATAAGACAGATCAATTTTCAACTCCAGATCAGCTTAAGACAGTGTCAGAAGTGATTGTTAGCTGACATTTTGGCGAAGACCCTTCTTGGCAAAATATAATACAGCATGGAAGGGATTCAGCTACAGAATCTAAAGACAATTTTCCATATCTGCTTGTTCAAGTGCTTTTCAATTTAAATTCAGGTGAAGTGATAACAGGAACATTGTGCAAGAGGCCCAAATATAGGTTTCCCACTTCCTGTCAAGACCGAAACTGAGTAAGAGAGAAATTCTGAACTGTGGGGAAGTACCTACTAGACCCCTGAGGATCCTGCATTCTGAAAAGACAAAAAAAGTACCAAGCACAATCACAGCAAGGCCATTTACTACTCAACAGATATGCTTCAAGTGTAGCTCATATCAAGGCGTTCCAACATGTAAGCCTGGGCCTTTGCCTTTTGAACATGAAGTGGTTTTTAACTTATATTTTATGTTAGCTTATGTTTGTACCGTAAGATACAAACAAAAAAGTATAAAAATAAATTCTACAATCTTTTCCTCCACCTTTTGCAACAATAGCTTTAATACTGTCATTGAAGTCCTACAAGACTGAAGAAATAATTTCAAGACAGAAAGCTTGCCCACTTCTATTTCGTAATTATTCTGAGGCAGCCAATAAAAGATGCTACAAATCACCATAAACAGTAATTTCATTCTTTGTATCACATGCAAAAATCTCTTTTTGGCTAGAAATGAATTATTTAGAACAAAGGCTAAGAATGGGGCCTTAATCTGACCTCATATATGACATAATCAAAACATCGTCAGTGAAGTAGCTGGAATGTGCTTAATCAGCATTTGCTAATCTCATAAGACCTACGAGTTGCAGACTCAACTTCTACCATGTTTAAGAGAAGAGCTTCAAAGGAGCTGCTAACATATGAAATGTTCCAAGTCCTTCTTAAACGTTCATAGGAAATAAAATGCTAGAAGACGACTCTTCAGATATCATTTACAGGCTCAAAAAATAATTTCTAGTAAAGGCAAAAGAATAGGTAAATTACGGGATTTTTGAGAACAGAGTGTAAACTGACTAAGGTCCAAAAGGATTGCTGGTACTTAAATACAGGTATAAAAAACCACCTAGAAAAACACAGACGAAATTTCCACTGATCTGAACAATAAGCATAGCAACAATTATATATTTAGCTTTTATTTACAGATTAGTGTTCTGGAATGGGTAAAAGGGGAGAAATGAAAGGTTCAAATAAAATATGAATGAATAGGTAGTTATATTAGTGTCTTCGAAGCACAGAACTAACTTCCTCCAAAAAACCTCATGTCATCTGCCTGGAGGACTTGATGGCGGGGGAGGGGGAAAGAAAAAAAGTCCTGACAAAAGGAAAAAACCTGAACTATATTACTGAAGTCTTAAAACCATATTTCTTAGAAAAAGGTATCTTTATGAAAATGGCTTACTAGATCATGTAAACATTTGTAAATTAAGGACATCCTTTTAATGATACAAGAAAATATAGTGGAATATACTTTGCCTAAATTTTTCTAGAACAAATCCTTCAACTGTTATAGCTGTAGAACTCTCCTGAGACCAGAAAAGAGAGGATAATCATTTACAGACTAAAAAAACACTGAAAAATACACTTCAGTGAGTAGTCCTGTACATCACAGGATGGGGAGAAGGACTGGATGTAGTCATGAGTCTTTTTTGCTTAATATATACTGATCCTATATAGCTCTTTAATTAATGACACCAAATACCAGATGTACGATTCCAAATCTCCCACATTCTCTGAACGACAATGTTTCAAAGCAATACTGCATACACACTTAGGTATTCAAAGTCGTCTAAAAGATTTGGTTTGAAATTTAAGTTCGCTAGATTTTTTGAACACCTAATGCTGGAATAGAGATACAAATCTTCACCATTACACCCAGAATGAAGAATGCCAAAAAAAAGCATACTTTTCATTGGAGGAAAAGAGTAAGTTTCACAAGACAATTACTTCAATCTACCTCCTGCCACACAGACAAAAAAATGAAAGCTATGTATCCATATACATACACACATACATACAGGCACCTGTGTGTATATACATAAAAATGTACACACACACAGAGATTCTCTCCATTTGGTGAAAAGTAAGCAGCAGTAATCATGCTAATAAAATCAGTAATTAATTGCACTATGATGTTTCCTCTCACATGTCTATCCCCCGCTGAACTTTGTAATCACATCTTTGTCAAGAGATGCACTCAATACCCTGGATGGCTGCAGGTAAATCCATTGATATGTTTTCATTTGTCAGCTCTTAATCTAGTGAGCCTTCCTTCAAAGCTATTTAAAATTAACACAATTCCTCAAGTACATGCAGGACAATTACCAAATCCTTTCTCTAATAATTAATCACCTCCTAACTTGATGCCTACAGCTTAAAAAATGTTTTGTTCTATTAAAGCATAAAATGATGAGAACACCTCTCAAAAAAGCCCCACCTAGAAAACAACAAATTTTAATTTTAGTCCTTTAGCTTTCTGCCTTTTCAGCCAGTCTCTTACACAAAACTACAAGCAAGCTAACAATGATTCAGATTTTCGTGAGATTTACGTGCCGTATTTTAAACACAGATCAGTTGCAAAGTTAACACTAACTCATTGAGATAGTCAGGACTATAAAACAAATTTATAAACCTATTGAAGAATATGATAATCACTATGTCATTATGCAAACCAAAGTAATTCGTGACTCAACATCTGCATCTTCAGGAAGTAAGCAAAAAGCAGGACACAACCAACGTCATATTCAACAGCACACTTCATAGCCTCTGGTACCAACAAGGTATGTTGAGAATCAGAGGTACCTTTAAAAACAACATACTATCCAGTCTCACAACAAAGCACATGCTGGCAAGTGCAAGGAAACAAGAAGCAGAACACCTTGAATATAGATCAGTCAGTAATCCACAAACACTGACACCTGCACCTAAGGGCCCACATGCCTAATTCTTTAAGTCAGTTGAGAGGGTGGGCAGGTAGGACAGAAAGTTTGACAAGCCCTTCCAGTTCTAACAAACAGAATACAATCAAGGTTAGTATTTCTTTACAGGAGTTTCCTCTTTCCTTCCTGGGAGTGCCGGAAGACACATGTTCCAATCCTTAGTAGACGGCAAAAAAGCCTGTCTTTCTAAAGGCCTTTAAAAACTTCATTTTTTAAATATCTCCAGGGTAATAGATATTATTTACTTGCATGCAGGTATTTATTAAAAATACCACCAGCAGTCAATGTTCACTCCATGCATACCCCATTTTAGCCAAGCAAGCTCTTGTTCCTCCAAAACACAGTGGCATTTACCTCACTGACCTTGGGACTGCCTTCCTCCAGTATTTCTCCCTCATCAGTTTGCATGGGAACAGGATCTGTGCAAAGCTCTGCAGAAATGCAAAATACTGCCTAAAAGATAAAAAAGAAAGATATATTTTAAAAACAATTATTTTGCTGCTTTTAACAGTGTTATGTTAGATTGCAGTGCACATAAATAACAATTCTAGGCTATGACCTTTAATGTTTCCATTCTGCACATAATCGCTGAATTTATACGTTTTACACAAACAAGTAAGACAACTGTTATTCAGGATAAGACATAACTCTACTTAATTAAGAGAAAAAAAACACCTAACAGGAGTAAACTTTCTTTTTAATTTTAAAATATGTCATTGCTGAGTATTAACATATTCATTGTGTTTACTTATTAAAGCTACAGTCAGTAAGGAATAATCATACAGACTAGAGCTAAGCAATTCTTACTTACTAGGAAATAGCTTTTGTGCAAATATAAGCTTCACAGATTTGGCTTACAGACAGTCTAAAGGTTATTAGTTTGAAAAATTGTTAGACTTCCAGTGATCCCACAGTACTTCTGAATTCTTACTTTACGGAATTTTTCCTCAACTTCATTTTAGAAATAAATACATTCTAGGCTCTAAATGGTTCAGGGAACTGATAGTGTCATTTATCTTTAGGTCGCCATTTCCAATCTAACCCAAGTCAACAGCTCCCAGTGTTTCCAGTATTCAACACTACTTGGTAACTTATTTTTAAATTTGTTTGACAGTGTCAGTGCAGTTCCAACTGAACAAAATCTACACCCCAAACTCCATTCTTAGAATTGCAAAATAACTTATGAAAGAATGCAATACAGTTAGGGAGACTTTGGTTACAAAGATTAGAATGTCTTCTACTCCAGAGAATGAGTCATCTTTCAGAGGTAACAGATCAAATGGATTAATTTTGGAGATCAAACACACCAGCATAAATTCAGCAGAAATCTCTCACTCTCAAAATGCAAGTTGTAAGCTATCAGCATATCTATAAAGTTCCAGGTATGCGGAAAGTAAGGGCTCACACCGCGTTAAAAACTATTCTAAAGCCAAGAGCTGTTGGCCTTTAACAGCTGTCCCTCTCAAGATGCTGTAACTCTTCAACTGCACCAGCACTTAAAATCCATTTAAAGTCTCTCCACTTCATTTTTGTACCTCAGCTACAGAGCTGCTGTCACGTTCACAGCAGCAGTTCCAAACCTGGAAACTGACAACTTTGGGAGTGCAAATAGTAATGAGGTCAAAAAGAGAAAGCTTGCAAATTGTTCATCTAGATGCACCTCCTTAATTTCAAGGTTAAAGCCTGTTCATAAGGTAAGGCTGTCTGCACTGCCAATGTCTTCTGTATGTTGTGCATAGGCAGACAACATCTTTCATGGCTATTAAGTTGACACAAGGAACGAAGAATATATTCTACAAACAAAGGGCCTGAAGCTACAAAATGTTACATACAACTTATTAAATCTTATAACCAACAAGCTGTTATGTTCAGTAATATCATATATTCTCATGCAAAGCATGAGACTCGTAAAGACTTACAGCATAGTAATTTCCTTTTCTGGGGAAAGAGGAATGAGGATAAAGCAGAACTCTCACCCAAATCTTCACCAAATATTCTGCCTGCAGCATATAATCAAAAATCGTAGGTATGAAATGCTAAGCAAGACTTGTATCATGCATCTACGCCAAGATCCTCCCGCAAATAACAAGTATTTCTCGCTGCCAAGCTACCTTCTGTTCTGCAGCAGGAGGGGAGGAGGACAGGCCGAGCAGTCCCTGTCCATGGTACTTCACCACACTGAGTTTGTGAAACCCACTCCAGAGCTTCTGGAGCTGGGAGTTTCTGAGCATGATTTTGCAATACCAGATTCAAGTAACTGGGAAGCTCCACAGATTGTTAGACAGATAGTCTGATGTCTAGCGGCCAAAACAGCTTTGGCCAGAAGGACTGGCGTGGCACTGAATTGGCTTCAAATCAGAGAAACAAGCAAGATTGAACTTGAGCTACAGAAGCATTAAAAAAGCTTATAAAATAAAACAAGACCAGTCAAGTCAGGCCAAGACCACTGCAAGGATGGGTCACTGTTCATTCAGAGTGCTGGAAAAAATCAAATATGAACCTCTAAAAAACTGCCATGTTTATCTTCTGAGATATCCCTCACTGCCAGAGGAATGGAAAGTGGCAATATTTGACACAAGGTTTTATATATTACTCCTGGAACAAGACAAAAAACCACCAACCAGTGCATCTCAAAGGAAAAAAAAAAGTCAGTAAAACTAACAATTAAAAAAACATAAATGGAAAAGCTACAAGAACTAAGATAAGCAAGCTCTCCCACAGAAGACAGATTAAATACACTGGAACTATTCACAGCTCAGAGATCAAAATCCCCCAATCTGATATCTTCTAGAAAAATTAACCAATTTCAGCTTGAGTGAGGACTCCAAGGAAGTTCTGACAAATAGCAATGCACAGGTATGTCCACATACGATGTAGCAGATGCATGTCTAAAGTTAGGAACAATTTTTATTTAACTCTTTAAAATATCATACAGTGATGAGAATCTATTCTCAAAGGTAAAAACCCTCGCTAACATGAACTTGCTGCAGTTCTTACGAACTTTAATGCCTACTACGATATTGTCCTGTCATAAAACAATATGGCTTTGGGACAACCCAGTTTGATATTTAGTCCTATTTATGTTCCTTCTTTTTCTGCAGCAAAGATGTACACATTTCATTCAGTGGTATCAGGATGATGGATACAGCTACCAGCCATAAATTCAGTGTAAGCAGATCACTGCAGAGCACCTTATGGATACTAGCTCTTCACTACTGCATTCTAGCACATTCTGGCAAGTAAAATCTGAGCCAAATTTCCATATACTTATAAATCCCTGAAAATCAATACGTGAATAAGGTACTTCCTCAGGCCTCATTTTCCCCCAGGTAGAAAGGTCCACCATTCAGAAACACAAAGTCTTCATTAGCAAGAGAGAGGTGGAATTCAAATGTCTTCAAATTTGCTGTTCGTCAAACAGGCATCGCTGGAACTAAGCACCTTATCTAATACACAGGCCTTTCATACGGCAACGCTTTTTTTTCCAGATCACCAGCAGCAACCAAATATGGACTAAAAAGGAAAACTGTTCTTCATTTGATATAGAAGAAAAAATTATTTCAAGCTTCTGAAGAGTACAGCTGCAAGAGAAGCACTTATTAATGTAAAACCAATTGTGGTTCCTGTGAATTCCGAAGTCTAAATTGGATATGGCCCACTGGAAAACCCTTGAAGGACAGTAAGGCTGAGCAAAACGTCACCATTACAGACAGTAAGCAGAAATTGAAGGTAGGTCCCAAACTCTCTCACAAGAGCACAAAGCAAAACAGGCACACAAGTGCTGTTCAAAGATGGTGATCTTGTACACATGGCATACTTGAAAAAAAGCAGTTAGAACAAGGCAGTACTGTACTGAACTATATCTTAAATGAGATTGTGTTTATTTGACACAATCGTATTGATACACAACTGCAATTATTAGTCTCTATCTAGGTACATAGACAAAAAAGTGTTAATTTTCACAGATGGACTAGCCATATTATATCTAATTGCTACAGCTTTACATTACGTCGAGTTTGTTAAGAACATGCAAAAGCAACATAAATTTTAGCATATGGAAAAAGAACAGAATATTTTTTGTCACTTTAAATGCAAATTGAGAGGTACTGAGATGAAAGCAGGAGCATCCAGAAGATAAACAAAACTTGAACGTATCTTCATTGCGTGTAGGAACTAATCACTAACCAATTCCAGTGACTTTAAAATCTCATCATAAGTTAATCAATTTTCAAAAAAAAAAAATCATATGCATCAACTTCAACTGACAAAAATAAATTGCATCAGGCAGTTACAGAAAATATTTCACACCCAAACCCACAGGAAATAACACACTAGAAAGTATATGAAAACAGCAATATATCCTATAGTTGGTTAAGAACTAGTATAGGCTAATGTTCTTCTCACCTCCAACATTCAAGAATGCAATATTGAACTTTGGTTGATTTTTACCTTTGACAGTTTCCAAGGGCTGCCAAAGCCCACAAGGATCCGTCCTGGCTACATTCAGTGCAAAAACAAAACCCTAAAAGGAGACAAAAAAAAAATTCAAAAGGTCAGCCAACTGTGGGCATTACTAGATAAAAAACATATAAAAACAAAAGTCAGTTGTCTCCAAAGCTCAGCAACCCTTATCCCAAAGCATTTAGAAGAAGCCATATTCATCTTAATAAAATAATGTAAGGTAAACAAAAAATTGTAATCGCAAAAGAAGCAATAGAGCCCTCTCTCCCTCTCCCTTCCCGTAATTTATGCCATACTGGGGAGATGGGGGAAAAGAGCTACAGTTAGGGTTAGAGTTAAGGAGAGAAGTACCTTGCTCCTCACTATTATTCCACTTCAACTGCCACCCCTGTCTAGGAAATTATTCTTCAAAGGCAAGAAATTTATGTATTGCAAAAAGCATTTATTTGCTGAGCCTTAAGCTCAAATTTAGGCTCAAGTTTTAGCAAATTTAGGCTTTTACAGAATGAAGTTGCACCACTGCTGGAAATGCATCTTTAACTACCTCAGAGAAAATGTTAAAAACATAATACTGTTTATTGCTTATGCATACTTATTACTCACCCATCACTATACAACTTAGGCCAACAATCAGTTTTGAGAAAAAAAATAAGAATCCTCATACTGTGACCCACCAAACCATTTAACAGGTATCTTATACCTGTATCTATAGTATTTACTCTGCTGGCTGATAAGCTTGCTATGAATCTTCATTAAATACTATAGATACAGGCCTGACACTGAAGTCTAACAATGTACCTTGCATAGTGCTGCATGACAGAAACGTCAAACTGATATTGAACAGGAAATTCCCCTTCCAAGGATTTACTGTCAGTACCACAGTTTATGTAAACTTTGCCACTGGAACCACTTGGAAAAAAAAAAAAAGGCTAACATTTCTTCAAAGGTAAAACAGCAATATCTCCTAAAATGAAGGCCATCATTTAAACTAGGCATTGCAAATTTTATACATGCTGAAAGTGTTATTTGTTTGGCAGCAAGTTACAATTTTCTCATTATTAATCATCATATTACCCTTTTCACAACAGTTTTTAACTGTTTACTTACTATGTATAGGTACAAAACTGAAATGTTCATTTCATCCAGAAATGAACATGCAGTCAAAGCACTACCAAAGCAGGTGTGCAAAATGCTCAGTCTTCCCAATCACTCTGAAGTAGTTTTCCAAGTGAAAAATCTACATTAAGTACATCATCACCTTAATATTATGATGTCCTGAAAGTATTAGCAACCTTAGAGTCCACACCTAAATTGAGAATGTTTTTACCAGGCAAGGCATTTTAAATCATTGTTAGAAACTAAGACTCTGGAGACAGAAGTCTAATAAAACTCAAACTCTTTATTGCCTTTACAATGAGTAAATGCATACTCTGAAATGAGTAAGAAGCCATAACATTCACCACTTTGTAGTATTTCCTCCATTGAAAAAAATAAGCACTGCCTTCATCTTAGAGAACTAAGCAAAGCAAGTTGCATTTACCTAGCTTCACTAAACAATAGGAGATGAAGGAAATACTTCTACTACCAAAATATATTGAAATAATATGTGGAGGTCAGTTACCCACACTGTTGCCCCTAAGTTTTCAATTTTCCATATTAATTTCCAAAACTATAGAAAAAAAAAATTGATTACTTGACTGAATGTTAAACTGTCATCCATCTCCCTAAAACATCTCAGACATATCCAGCCATGCCATTTAATACACTATTATTTATCTCGCAGTCAAGCACACAATACTTTATAGGTGGAGTCAAAGGCTGTTGTTGACTTAGCAGTTTTATCATATGTTTCTGACACATACCTCCATCCAATGAGAGTATCAGCCAAAAAGCAAGACTAATGAAGTGTCTATGCAGTTTTTGACAGCGTAAGATCTGAAGTTGGAGAATAGGAAATATTGCAGTAGCTGGCCAAAAAAACAGCTTTTCCCAGAAAGGGGTTGTTGCAGGCTGGATACTGAAATACCGTAGCATTAGTATCTAGCAAAAGCATTCAAAGTTCCAGCCAAACCACCACATGCTTATGGACCACTAACGTCTCCATGGGAAAAGAGAGAACTGCTACTAATTATGCCAATAATCTGTCTTATCTCATTACAGAATCTTATTCATGAGAAGGAGTATGGATTCCTATCCCTAATTGAAAAAAGCCTCTCATCAGTATCTATCTTTTAATAGATACAAGACAAGAAAAGACTGATTGTCCTCCTCCTGTTACTCTGACAAATTTAGGCCTATGTTTCTAGAGCAATAACAATGTTAATTAGCAAAGTCAAAGTGGAACAAGAGAGTAGAATCCAGTGAAAACACTTTGGGTTAAAGACAGAACACGACATGTAGCTGAGTAGGACTGCAAAGATGTTACAGCAAGGAGAATCTCAATGTCTTACCACACTCAGAACAGAATTTAAGTATCATGCATACATTCCCTCCTAATTCAAATTCTCAGAGTAAGTATCTACTTCCACCGGCAGCTAGGGCTTTAGGATGCATCAACCCACTTGCCTAGACAGCACAGGAAAAATTTTGGCCAGGAAAGCAGACACAGTTTGATTAGGTAGCCAGAGGAGAAGAAAACGAAAAACAAACAAACAAAAAACCCACCCACAATTTATGCACCATTCCTCTGACAGAACAAAGGGGGGGACCTCCCCCTTCCCTCCAAGAACTGTGATAGTTCATAACCAAGTATTAATCAGCTAACTACAACACTTACTTGTTAATTCAGGCACCCAGGCACACTGAAAGATCAGACTCAGTTTCTATTATCTTGCCATAGCAGAAACAATTCATTAAACCTACATACTCCTGGCTTACATATATTAAATCCTGCCCTGACAGACTAGAACTGTATGCATGTACAGTGTAACCCCACAAATACTCTGTAAGTATTTCTAGTTCCAATATAGTCAAGTGCAGCAACTTCCTTAGCTGGGTTAGGGAATCTATGAAGCAGCAGAATATCCTATACAGTCAGGACTCCTAGACTAGCTTTTTTCCTCAAGTATTTTTTAGGGTACTGCATGTCTTCCCACATTTGCGCATCAAGTTCTTTACTTACAGCAAATACCTCCTTTCTGGTCACCTCACATAAGCTGCCTCTGTAGGAACACCAAAATATTCCAGGTGCAGAGAACTGAAAGAAACAGGCTGCCGTCAGGAAAATGTTTTCTTCAAATTCTCCCCACTCAACCTCCCATCCAAATCTGGAGAAACAGTAAACACTAGTAGCATGCGTGACAGAATTTCCTACTGACTATGAGATACAACAGAACAGTAGGAAGCTCTAAAAATATAATTTCTATTCACAACTGGGAAAAAACATGGGGTGAAACTGGTTTCTTGTATAAGAACTGAGAGAACACACACAAGTGTGTCCAAGGAAAGTGATTACATAATTCTACAATAACTCCTGAATATCAAATATTATGTGTAAAAATGAATCCCATTACCTACCAATTGTCAGGTATTTAATCCTATTTTGAAAGAATAACATATCAGCAGCACTGAACTGGCTAACACTCAAGCCCATTTCAAATAATTCAGAATCCACCACCCTGTCTTAACCACAGCTAGAATTAAATACTTCAATTTTGGTTTTGCAAAACATAACCAAACTCCAGGAATGAAAAGAGGTCCAGAACTATTGGTTTACCACTATACATCCAAGTTAACATCATTAAAATCTAAATTATTCCAGTTGCCATTATTCAGGCACCATGAAAGTGCTTCACCTTGTTGTGAAGGTAACCAACAGGTGGCATGTTTCTAAATTCACTGCATTATCTTGTTGGCTACTGCTCATGCTTAACATATTATTATCTGGTGACAAACCGTTCCTGCCATTGGACTAGCTGCCATAAACTGAGTATTTTTTCCTCCTCAGCTTCTAGCATTAACTAAGAGCTTTCTGGGCATGATTTCCATTCAATTTCTGACTAGAAACAGGATATTTGGAGACAAAAGGGGGTCTTTGCTGCCACTGTGGTTTAACTGTCCCTTTGCTAAGTGGATAAATGTTTGGCAGCAGCAAATTTTAATTTTAAACTTAGCTCTGACTGATGTTGTGGAATGATTCTGATAAAGTAACCAAGAGCACACACTCCGCTCAAAAGGCCTCAAGCTGTCTAAAAACATCACCTCACAAAAACGACCTGCTGATGTAAGTACACAAAAACATCACATACCCAATTAGGATATTGGGAAGTTGGCTTAAAGTCATTCACAACTTCAAAACAATACAGAAATACTTCACGTTTTTTCATCTACAGCACACTGGCACTGTAACAATCACGGTTTACTATAAAAATTATCCAGGACAATCCAGGTCTTACTGTGGTAGTCCTTTTCCACTTCACTTTTCAAGACTGAAGAGGGAAATGTAACTTGTAATCAATTAGAAACAATTCGGTAGGAGGAGAGATTCTACTGGTGCTTGAGAGAGGATTTACAACTTCTTTCTTTCACATTGTTTAGAACCACCTCTCTGCATTAGTTACATGGAAGGAAATCCAGGAAGGATTAGCACTTCAAGGAAAAACAAACTAAAGATACGACTCTAAACAAAGCAGCCGGCAGGAATGGGAAAAGGCAGAAATCCTCGGCCCCTTATTAACAAAAAAAAATATCCAGAGAACACCATTCAGCAATGGTAGCTGAGTATTCCACAAAATCACCGTGGTGTTCTACAGCAAAACATGACATGGGATAAAATGACCATTATGTTTAATTCAGTGTTGGCTGCACAACTTCCTATTTTGTTCAACATTAACTTCTCTGCACTGTCGGTTTTTGTACTATATAGAAAATGGTTCAGCTGTTAATGTAGATATGACACAGCCATTTTCAACAAGATAAATAACTGTAACTTGGAATAGGCATCATGTGCATTAGTCTGTACTGCTCTTCTAAGGGAACATGAGAATAGAAGGACTATACAGAAGTTATGTCATTAACCTATATATACAAAACACAAGTCCCAATTCATAGCACTTAAGTCTTTTCACATCAACAGCCCAAATATATATTATTAAACGGCTTTCATGAAACAGAACACTCCTGAAGATGTCAGGTTTTTTTGCTAAATGGACAATTACACAACATGATCTGCCCAAGAAAATCCAATCATTAGTGAGTTTGGGTTTTTTTTTTGATCAAAGAATGTCTCCCTTTTTGACTCAATGTTAAGGAGGACATAAGAAACAAGTGCAAAAGGATACTTGTCAAATCACATTTATGGAGCTTTTTCTGCGCAAACTAGCAATATTTCTTAACTCATATCTACATAATCTTTAAAAAAGCAAAAATTTTATTCACTTGATCACCTGGCTACCGGATCATCACTTTCAAAAGCAGGGTAAGGAAAGGCAGCCCTGGACTGCCCAGAAATAGTCCTAAGTCAAACTTCCTATTTCAAAAATCCTGTTTCTAGCTCTTGAATCTGAAAACAGTCTTGAAACATGAGCTGAAGACAGAACATTGCATGCCCACCTTCCCAGTGTTCCAAAACATTTACATAAACAACATGTAAGGTGCTAAATGTTCCTCCTCCCACTAAAGGAAAAATAAATTGAAAAGTGTATTTTAAAAAAATGTTTTCCTTACACCTTTTTGCCACTTTCTACTGCACAAAGCAGCATAAAAATTCACTTCTTTCCTGCTCATACTGATTTTCCTAAAGAATCTCTTAAAGGTTACAGCGAATGTAAAAGGTATTTGTCCCTACTTTGCCTCAGCAGCCTATCATACACTACACATCACTTCTCAACTGTAACCAAGGTTACATCCCAACTATAATCAGCCCAAGGCTGCCAACTAGTTAAGTTTTCTAAAGTCCTTTGTCCCACTCTATTTTTTCAGTGTGGCTGAAGCATAAATACACACGTTTATATACATATATATGTGAGGGGGTGTACATACATATGTATATGTAATAAACATCCTCAAAACTATTCTACTTTTTCTCTTCAAGTCCTTCAACACTCTACCACAATGTTTATGGAAACTATCGAAACTGAGGTTGTTGGGAGTACTCTTTATCTTAACCGATCAACAGTGTCTTCTTGACAGTCAGTAGCATAGTAAGAGTTTTTGCAACGACTGGAGCATCTAGGAATTAAAACATGATGAGTTGGGAACACTGGCTACTTTTTCCACTCTATATCAAAGTTTTATTCAGTTAACATAATGAAAGAAATTTTTTAGCAAAGTTGGAAACAAACTATCACAATAAAAAACTCATTCTTTTCAATTGTTCATCTTCTGTTCTCTTCGGTCTTGCAAACTAATGCTTTTCCAGGCACAAAAAAGGGCTATTTCACACAGCGAATACTGCTTCTACTTGATAATGGTAGCAATGCTCCGAATCCTAATGGCACACAAGCAGTCATTACCATGAGTATTACAACTATCACGTAATTTAATAGTGCCCTGGTGGCAAAAATGGGGATGCAGTCAACATGCTCAAAGTGCCAGCAATCCTTGTATACTAGCATTCCCAATGGTTCAGCACTGCTGGAGCAAAACCAGTACAATGGCAGCAAGCCTTTATTTCAGGACATTTGCAAAATGACGGAAAGTGTTCAGAATACAGAGGACTTGAGTTTTCTGGAGGAGAGGTAAAGAGGCAGGATGTTATATTAGACCAGAGACTTTAAACATTTTTCCCCATCTTAAGCAAAATGTTATGATGAGAGAGAAGCCTACTTCTCAACAGCTCAATTTTAAACCTAAAAGCTATAAATAACTCCTTTACTGCTGATAATCCCAACAGAATCATCCCATCAGATTGTTCATACTACAAAAGACAACTCAGGATCGAAGGTTTCCTTTTGAGCCACAAGTAACAGTCATCAGGACCTATATAACAGTACGTTTATTAAAACCAGCAGTAGTAACTAAAGTAAAACCGATAAGGTAGTAAGCAGGCATGTGCACAGGAAAGGGGGAGGGGTGGCTTATCCATTAACACATTTAAATGACAACTTCAGCAGTTACAAGCATTAAAGACAGCATTACTAAAAATCATCCAAATGCATCACAGGATTGGAAGATACCACACCTTTCAAACTCTTTAGTTCTTACTACCTTCCTGCATGATAATTAGAAGAGTATCCAAATTTCCTCTGTTAAACCATCCTTTTGTTTTGTTATCTTTTACAATAAGAGCTGTATTGTTAGGAAATTCACACCAGTGAGGCAATACTGGCGCTCACTCCTACAGCAGTCATGACACACAGACACGCAGACCCTGCTGCACATAGAGCAGCTCTGGATCATGGCGCTACACCCTGTAATGCAGCTTTGGGTAGGCGCTTATAGGCAAGCTGAGCCACGGCAGGAGGAGGGGCAGGGGGTGATGGAGAATGAAGCTTAAATCACCGATTGCTTTTATTTTTTACTTCACTCTCTGCTATTTTACACCCCGAAATTTTCCAAATGAATGCTCCACATTTATCACATTTCTAACCATTAATAACTGAGGTTTTTGTTTTATACAAAGACATTTTGACTTCCTACTAACGTGATTATATATGCAGAGAAGTCCAAGATCTTAACACTATTATTGTCAAAGAAAACAAATACTGAGTTGTTAAGCTAATAATTCTAAACTATAATTGCAAACACCAACTTTCAACATAACCAGCTGCCAAGTTCAGCTTCATCAATATTTATAGCTTGACATCAGTCTGAATTGTACTTTTCAGCTATTTAGGCACCTAAGAAAGGAACAGAAAGCTGATTTTCAAAAATCTGCTCTATATTCAACAATGTTTTTTCAATCTTCCTCAAAGAAATGAGGCAATACACACATTTTTTAAGGCTAAATTCTTTTTTATTATTATTTAAAAACAAAATGAAAGTTATTAGCAATACAATCCTAGTCTTCAACACTGCAGTCTCTGATGAACATGCTCAGTTAGAACTACCAAATGTAGAACTACTTGCAAGAAGAGTTTTGGACCTGCTCAAGTAGATGTGAGGTCAGGGCCCTAAATTTTCAGTCTTTTGGATTTGGCACAAAACAGTTCTTCAACATTTACATCTAATTTCCTCTGAAAGTGGCATTTAAAAGATTGGTTACCTATCTTTATTATTTCTGCCAAAAATATACAAGTCTGCCTTTTGACCACCTACTTGCAATACATGACAATTGATTTTCACAGTCAAGCTCTCCCACCATACCTAAAAACTTCACTCTTTAAATTTGCACCTAGGTTTGAATGTTTTTCACTTTTATAGGTTAGTTTAATTCATCCTTTATTCAGTCTGAAATTGTAGTAATAGAAATTCCCAGTTATTTTTTGAGTTAAAACTTTGTAAAACTAAAGTTACTTTTAGTTTATTTACATACCCAGCTGAAGCAGGGGCAAGTTAAACTGATATACAGTATTCATACATAAGGCAGTACCAGTTTATCTAGTTACCTAAACTGGTGAAAGTAACATTATCCAACGTTGGATAAGTGCAGAGTTAGAGCTGGAGACAGAACAGACCAATTATGTCACTGTATTCTTGCCCTGAGGCCACCACTATATTACGCTGTCAGGAGCGTTTTCCATTGCTTATTAGGCAATCTTAAAACTATTTGATATAATGGGACTTATACCTTTTTTCCCCTGAGACAATTCTCCAAAACCTAATTTACTTTTCAATCAGTCGGAAGTCTTTCTCAATTTTAACCCATTTTCTGCAATACATGAATTGCCAAAGACAGGGAAAAGAAAGTTGGCCTTTGAATATGAAACAACCAGAGGAGTTAACTTCCAACAAAAGAGGAGATTATCGGCCAATTTTGGTTGCTTCTCTGTGTACTCTAAAAACTAAAAAAGCCAAGCAAAGAAAGTTATAGACAGCTAATTTACTGCAACTACATATTTTAAGAAGCAAGTGAAAAAGCCTAGCTGTACAGTAAAAAATATTTTTTCCCTTTTCAAGTGCCATTCAGTAAAATGAGTGCCATCAGAAACGTACGCAAGGTTCCCCTAACCTTTTATTAAATATAATAGAAACATTGAAAAACAACTAAAATCTGCACATGTTCTTCATGCTGTCACCATACCAGCCACAGAAAGTGGATGAGCAGATCCTGAAGCACCCAAACATTTATGCAAGCAACAAGCACAGTTACATTAAAAAAAACTCAATTTAAGCTTTAGTATCCCACTTTGTTTTGAAGGGCTAGGAAATACACAAGCTGTGCCTGTATAAAATCACCACAAAAGAGACATCTAATATGAGGGGCAGGGGAATACTACTCTAAAGACAGTATCTGTCTTTAAAAACTTCCCAATGTGAGAAAAATTTCAAAAACATTAAATATTGAGATTTTTTTGCAACGTCAATGGAAAATGGCCTGTATCTTGATGAACCGTCTCAAACAAGCACTGTGGCTTGATTCTTTCTCATTCTTGTTCTCCTCATCAAAAAAAAGACTCATCTGCACTTTTAATTGCAAGAATAGACATCTGGTACAATGCAATTAAAATCCAACAAGGCAAAATCTTAGCCATTTGACAAGCAGAAAAAGTTAGAAAGCTAATTTGAAACAAATTCTTCTCAGAACCCAAATACATATGGAAGGATATGAATTTAAATTACAATGGTTGTAATAGTAAAGCTTCCTGTGTGGACGCACATTTGTGCCAAAGTGCTTTTTTTAGCTTCTTACTTTGAAGCAGTTTAAGTTGAACTTAAAAAAAACACAAAACAAAAACCCCAAATACAAATTTCACAATATGCATGTTCCCAACACAGAGTTAAACTGCTACATTTACACCAATATAAGAATATTGTTATAATCACACAAACATATCTGGGAAAAATCTCAACACATAAAAATCCTAGAGAGGGTCACAAAAAAAGATACTAAAACCCATAAAAGTAGTTGACAATGTTGTAAAGCAACTATTTCATGCAACATGTATTACGGCCTTCTTTCTTAAAAGTGTTCTTCAGCTGCTTCAGGTCAAGGATGGATCATAATTCATTTTGGAGTGAAGTATATTTTGGTTTCTGTAAGAAGCTGGGGTGAGGGAACACATTCCCTTCCTCTATCTCAGAGACAAAATTTTTTAATCAAAAATTTATACTAATACTTTCTCTAAGTTTGTGTTAAAGACATCGTTCCTCCAGCTAGTTGCACCCACTAATATTATTAGCTTATGGTTTCTCAAGTCACAGTGTGCAAGCAACAGAAACCCCGGACATTTGAAATAGTGTTTCACCGTATTAGTAGAGAAAGTAAATATATAGGTGTTTAAGCTTTTACAAAATCTAATTTCTGAAAAAACTTTTAAATCACAAAGTTGTGGTATAAAAAGCTGTATAAAAAGCAGATTCTACTGTTGGCTGTAGTGAGAAAATAAAATTTACTCTATGGCATTTCAATCACCTCCAGAAAGAGTCATCAGATTATTTCTAAAGATCAAAAAAACGTCCCAGGAGAGAAGTAAAAGGTTTTCAAACGTACAAACGAAGAGCTGGACAACCTGTGTCTCTTCAGCCACACATAGCTCATAAGACATCCAAGTTTATAACTAGACCACACTGACAAAGGGTTGCTGGGTAATTTATACCTCTTGCCTGTAAGAAGCAGCAAGACAAGAGGACCTATTCCTATTAACATTAGTGGATCGCCCTAGGGCCAAAGCATGTTTAGTCCACAGTAGACTGGCAAGTCCCTGGAGAGTTACTTCTATCTCCTAGAGGTGAACCCCTTTCCTACCACGCGTGTGATACAGCCATGAGATTTTTGCAGGGATGTCACAGGGCCAGGAAAGTCAGTAACGACTGCCTTAGAGCAGCCCAGACGTTTTGTCAATTCTGATCATGTGCAGACTTAATAGACCACTCTTAAAACAAGAACGCTGACTCACAGCTTTTCAAACATTTAGCTTCTTGATTTAAAAATCGTACTTTCAATTTAACTTGTGAAACTTTCTCACAAAGTCTGCTTTTGCCACATGAAGAACACAGTAGAGAACTGCAAGGTACAACCAATGTTTGCTGTAAGAAAAAAAGAAAGACTCAAGTAGGAAAAAGACCTCCAACCCTAGGATACAAGATGATCAGAGGAACAGGAAAACGCATTTTCAACTAGCAATAGAGGCTAGAATCTGAAAATCTCTAAATTTAATAGAAGAAAGTTAACAGTATTCATAAAAACTATGTTCTTTGTAGATCATTACCAAATCAAACGGCATAAAAGAATAAATTTTTCCTAATACAGAACAGACTTCACTACCAAAAAAGTGAATACACTACCGAAAAACCCTTTATCAGGTTGTTTTTCACTTTTTATAATGCTGTCAAGAGCTATGATGAAATTATAAAAATTATATGCAAGTAAAAACATTAATGATCTTACTCTGCTACTCTTTTAGATGACTTAGAGGCTTCCCCTCACACAGGCAACACGATATTATTGTATCACCTTTTGTCTAATCCTCTGTCAGGCTATCTAAAATTATCAACTCTTTGTTTTGCAACTTTGCTTCTTATCCTTTCATCCGCTAATTAGCTTTTCAGCCTTCAATCTTCTGCCCCACAGGGTCAAAATATATTGACTACCAGTTTATACTTTACATGTTTATTCTAACCAGTGTTCTATAGCATGCAGCATGACTGCTGCCTTATAGTACCTCCCATTTCTCCTGACAAGCAGTATGTTTCTCCACAGACCTAGAAGCTAAACTGGGTAAGAGCTACTTTCAGATCCATTTTACCCTTTTAAATAGACATTTAAAAATTTTTAAACAGTGGAAGTCTCAGATAGAACATTAATTTTCTGCCCAGATTTTTTCACAGAGGAACTATTGTGTTTTTTCTAATCCACAGACATTAAATCAGGAAATACATGCAAGATATCCGATTTCAGAACTACTAAAGCTAGCAAGGCCCAGAAACGCAATCCGTACTGACTAGCTGAAACTGGAAAAGGTCATCTCCATAGCTCACTACATGGTAAACACAGAGAACATCCAAACTCCAACCACAACCCTTACACTGATGAAAACTTAAAAACCTCAGAACATTCCCCTACAACATGATGCAAACCATAATAAGTGCAAAACCACCCTCTCCCTCTTACCGCTATAAGAGGGCAAAGGGAAAAATTATTTAACGTACTCACTGCCTACTGCTCTAAAGGAGGAAAAAAAAAAAATACACCAACTCTTTGCAGCAAAGCACGCTTACTTCCCTGAAGGGAAAAAAAAAAAGTAAAAATGCAATGTAAAGAAGGTATGAGGAGTAAAGCAGAGAAATGTAAGGAAGTGTGAGAGTTTTAGTACCCACTCGAAGTGACAGGGAACAGCAATCAGAATATCCTGATTACTATTACCCTTGTCACCTCACAAGCAGAAATACCAACAGGCAACTACTTGTCTGACAGTGACAGCTGGCTCAAGTACCAAAAAGCACCCCTATTTTTATTAGCAGATAGTAGCAGAAAGTTTAGTTTGGATTCACAGAAATTAAAACCAATTCTTCAGTCCCTATTCCACACATTGTTTGCTGAAAGAACACGTGAACTTAGCATATATATTTTATCTGAAAAGGGAGAAAGACAGTAAATGTTAAGCTAAGGAATACTATCAGCAAGAATCCATGTCTTATTCTACCACATCTGGCCAAACAATTAGAAATATATGTTACTGTTTGCTCAAAGTGCTAAGTTCTTGCTATTAGAACTGAAGACTGACATCTTCTTGCTATTCTTTCCCCAAGATAGTACAATGTTTCACAAGTAACATTTCTGAAATCGCAACAAATAGATCATTAAAAGCAATTCCAGAGATAATTCAGGTAAACACATTTTAGAAGCACTGAGGTGACAGAAAACTTTAAGTTAAAAGAAAACCATGGGTATATATTTGCTAGTATCAGGTACTTCCCCCCCTTATCTATGTGCTAAATATGCTTAATTTATCCTATGAAGACAAACAGTGAGAGTTCTTCACAATGACACATTTACTGATCCAGAAATTGTACACAAAAAAAGGCTGAGTGAAAAATAAAATCTAATAATAAAGAATTGAATAGCTGTAAGGTACACTGGAAGTAGAAGTGTTACAGAATTTGTAAATCTCCAGTATAGACAGAATTTGCAAATCTAATAGCAGCACTAGAGAGCAATTACTGAGGAAAGCCATTGTAAAGAAGCTGTTAATCATTATTATTTCTATTACTGCAAAACCCAGACAATATCTATGTATAAAAACATTCAGAGAAAATAAATACGATAAAGGCAATAAGTGACTAGGACAAGAGACTTTGCATCTAGGCATTCTGCAGAAAATGGAGAATAAAGTAACTGAACCATTAAGTAGACTATTAATAAACTCATTCAAGTCAATAACTAAGCTCCTTAGACTTATTCTATGATCTCCAGTTCATACCGCTTAATTGTAAATTCAATCTCTTCTGCGAGCAGAAACACACCAGCTTTACTGGAGGAAAAACCCCAACAAAAATCCCACTCAAAACCCCAAGAGAACAAACCCCATTTGAACATATTTTCAAATGACTTATTCTATAGCAGTCCTCTAATTCTTTCCTACTTCTGGATGCAGCTATTCATCCCATTGTTCTAGATGCAGCTACCTCTATATATGATGTATATCATGCATTACTTCTGCAAAACAAATTTCTTTCTAATTTCCTACTTCCTATGACAGGAGGCAGATCTAAGGTAAAATACACTACCTCAGAACCATGCAAAATTCTCTCCTGAAGCTCTCTCCCTCTCCTCTTCAAGTCATCCTCCAACATCAAGTTTTAATGATCAAACACTCATCACCAAGCAAAGCCGTGACACACATTCTACCTAAATGTTTTACTGGACTATTCAGTCACACAAACTGTGGTAGACAAAGCTTTTTTTGATTCACAGTTTCAAGATTTCCAAACATTTGAGCTTATTATTTAAATGAAAGCTTAGATTTCCAGCTAAATTTGCAGCTATACAGAAACTGCAGTAACACACCAATTCATAAAGCTGCCTAATCAAGAGACACTGGCTGTTTTAGAATTTTTTTTTTTTCAGTACTTCCACATTACAGGATTGAAGTGATTCCCTTTACTAAGCATACCGGTAACAACATTACGAGAAAACAGAAACCAAGACCAAGTTCACAAGAGTGAACATTAGAATTTTAGCAATTAGCACTGAAACTTCTCAGCTAATTCTATACGTATGTATAGTTTTACATAAAATTGTATATTCACAAAACATTTACCTGCAATATAGCTAACCAAGATGGAAGTAAAAGGTATAACGATAACCTCATCTAGTTTCTACAAAGGAAGATGTGCCTGTGCCGTGTTGCCCCCAGAACTTCACAGCAGAAAAGCTAACACACACTTACTACCACTCTGGGCTCCATTCCCCCTTCCCCAGCCGCAACTACTTGCAGGGTGATTTCTTCACTGCAGAACTGACTAGTTTTCCCTGCAACTTAGTTAAACACAGGTGAAAAGTCACCCTTACAAACCACCCCCTTGAGGTACATCTACATGGCAGTCCCTCCACTAACCATGGATCATGTAGATCTTTAAGTTTTAACCTTATCTTTAAGTTCAGGGCCTCAGGTAATGCAGCAGATGAGAGCATTTACCCAACTTCTCAACAGTGCACATATTCCAAAGAACCTGTACCATTACAGAGAGTCACCATAGGAGAGGAGGGAATTGTTCAGCAACTTCAGTGTAGACTAACTAAAAGCTGCTTGAATTTGTGCACGTATACAACAACCCTGCGAATCTAAGCTATTATCTCTACAACACTTGTAGCAGAAACTAAAATCCAATTCATCTGGATAGCGATATTACTGGAAAATACGAAGTAAAACTGACCTTTTAAATATGGAGCTATGCAAACCCCAAAGATCTACCTACTATTTCTCAGGAAGATTCACAGTTTTTGTAGAGGAGGAAAATGTGACACTGAAACCTAACAAGTCATGATTAAAAAATAATAATTATGGAAAAACGAAGTACCGTTTACAGCAGTAAGCATGTCTACTTTAGCTAGGAAAACACTTTGTTGAAACTTGGTTTTATTCAACAAGCCTCAGCTCTACCCCGTAGTAGATACTCCTACATGCATTTTCATAAAGCAGATTTGAGCTTGCAAGATGCCATGCTATAAGCAGCGTTATCCACAGCCCGTGAAGCGTCTCCAGAAACAAACATTCGCTCATTTTGCTACAAACAGCTCGGGAAACTTTTTTTTTTCTCTGCCTGGGACACACCTCTGAGCACGGTCACTCCTCCCACCCACATACACACATTTTAACTAGCATCATACTCAGCACATCCAGTGCGGCTTGTAGTGGTATCAACGTAACCTCAGGACTGGCCCCACGCCACACAAAAGCACTTTTTCTCCCCAGCCACAAAAAGGCTCCTCGGGGTCTTTCTACCGCTGTACATTTTGCCCGGCCTGGGCGAGCCGGCGGCTCTTCCCCGAGCTCGGCAGCCAGCCGAGCGCACGGCGCTGCGCACTACGGCGGCGGGCAGCGGCCTCAGGGCCGCCCGCGCGTCCCGCCGGGGCCCTGTCGGGAAAACCGGAGGGGGCGGCGGGGGGCACCCTCTGCCGCCGGGCGCAGCCGCGGCGAGCGACGGCCGCACGTGGGGCGGGCGGCGGGGAGGGGGCGGCGCGAGCCTGGCTCTGCCCCGGGACAGGCGCTCGCCGGGGTGGAGGGCGGGGGGGGAGCAGCAGCAGCCCCGGCGCCGTTGGGGCAGCGCCCTTGAGCCGCCGCTCGGGGCCCCTCCCGCCGTCCCGGCCCCCCCCTCCTTCCCTGCCCCCGAGGCACCGCAGCTCGGGAGGGGGGAGGGGGCGCGCGCGCTCGGCGCCAAAGGCCCCCTCACAGGCGGCGGGAGGGTCCTCAGGGCGGGAAGGGCCCTGAGGGAGGCCTGCAGTCCGCCCGCCCTCCGCCCGGGGAGGGAGGAGGAATGGGGGGGCCTGTCCCGCACTCACCGCTGAGGCGCCGCCGCGGTGCGCTGAGCCCCCTTCTTCTCAGTGCCAGGGGCGGCTCCGCCCGCCCGCCCGGGAAACACGAACCCAGGAAACAAACGCGAAGAAACTGCGAAAACCGCGCCCCCCCTCCAAAAACCCCACCGAAAAAAAAAAAAAAAAACACCCAAACTTTCCTCGCCGCCGTCTCCCTCCCCCGAGGAGCACGAACCCAAACACACCGAGACACGCCCCCGCACCGCCCCTCGCGCCGCCCATTGGACGGCGCCCCGCCGACCCCCACGCTGATTGGCCGCTTCTCCTGCTCGTCTTCTCCCTCCGCTCCCCTTTCCGCCCCTACACGCTGCCCATTGGGAAGAGCCGCTGGGATCTCTCCGCCCATTAGCCACGGCCCACGTCAATCACAGCGGAACACCCGCCTCCCAACGCTTCTAATTGGGCTGTCGCATCACCGCACCCTCACTGATTGGCTGCACTTGCTGACTGTCGTCGGTTAACATTGCCCCCTTCGCAACCCTCACTGGCTCCCACCCCCTCTTCCTTTCTGCCAGTTGGCTGCGAGATTTGTCCCTTAAATGGGGCACCCGCTCGCCCGCCCCTACTTGTCCCGCCCTTCTGCGCTGCGGATTGGGTTGCGGGTTGCACCCTCGGACACCATTGGAGAAGAGAAGTGCCCGTTACACCTCACCAACGTGAGGACCCGCCCACCGAGCTGCTCTGCTTGGCGGCCCCTTCGCGGCGGCGCTGGGGCCCTCCTCAGCCGAGGCGGGAGGGGGGGCTACGTCAGTGAGCCCACTTCATTTGCCGCCCAAGGGCGGGACGCTGTGACGGGCACACGCGATAACGAGTACGGCCGCGACTGTCGCCGCTCAGCGGCGCCAGGCGCCCCCGCTGCGGAACGGCAACAACGCCACACTCCCTACCGTCCCAAACGACATTTCCCCCTTGCTCCGCCCCCCCTTCACGAACACGCCCGCCCTGAAACAATTATTGGGCAGGGAAGATGTCAGTCGCGCGGTTCGCGAGACCATTGGTGGGAGGCCAACGCCTCCGCAGCCAACTGACAACCGCCTCCGATGTCATCCCCCGGATGACACAGCAACCGTAGGCGGGGGGGGGTGGGGGTGGCCGCGCGGGGGAGGGGAGAGGAAGGAGGTGCCTTTGATTGGTTGATTTCACTGTCAATCTCCCTGAAGTGCCGAGGGGGGTCGGGAGGTGCCGGGCCGCGTGAACCGGTGGGCGGGACGGGGCAATGCTGCGTGCCTGCCGCGCCCCACGTGGCCCAGGCAGTTGCGCACGTGACGGGGCCTCGCGAGGCGCCGCCGCGGCCTTTAGGGGGCTGAAGGGAAGGGGGGAGGGGTCCAGTCAAAACGGGTTATGGCGGCAGCGGGCTTCGCCCATTCACTCTGCTGTGTGTGTCGCCGTCTGTCTCCGCACACGGACGTGCGGGAGCACAGCGCGGTGAGATGGGGGGAGGGAGGTTTATGGTCCACCTCTCTCCCGCCAGCCCTGGTGTTTCCTCAGGGCTTGCCTTCAGCTGTGGAGGCTGGTCCCCGGCGGCCTCAGGGCGGCCTGGGGGTGGCCTGTGATCCGGGCTCGCCTGATTACCCAGCCAACACGTATTTTACATTTCTCAGGTGGAATCAGGGATTCTTTAGGGCTGAGAGGAGCTTGACCATCGACTTCCACGAAGTGGCGTTTTGCCCTTCATGCTTTGAGAGCTGGCTGCAGTTTCCTTTGGAACAAGGGCTGAGGCTTTGCAGGCTGCAGCGCTCCTGAGAGCTCGGTCCAGAATATCTGCAGTCACTTCATTGAGCAGGCTCTCTGGGCTGAAAATGACTTATAATTTTCAGGTGGAAGCTATGAATAGGAATCCAGAAAACCTGTGAAAAACGGTTTTGCAATTACTACAATGTCATTCATAAATGTAATTGTTAAAAATAAATGCTGATCTTCAGTATGTATGGAGTGGGCTGAGCCAGAAACAGGGCTGCGGCGATGGGGTGATGGGAGACTGAGGCAGGAGCTGGCCTGGGGATGCTTTCCTGGGAGGCCATGTGAAGATGGGAGTGGGTGCAGCAGTGTTAGCCGAGGGCTGGAAGGGTCTGCAGAGCAGGCATGGGGCAGCACTGCTGGATCTCAGAAAGGGAAGGAGGAAAATGGGAGATGTATAAGCAGGACCCACATGGGACATAAAAGGCTTTAGGATTAGCAGAGCAGAAGAGCATGGCCAGAGGAGCATGTAAGTCTCTGAAACTGACAGGGAGAGAAAGCACTGGGGGGAATACATGGAATAACAGAAGCATGTGGAGGATAAACTAGGAGGAGAGAGGGTGTCCTTGGTTGTATCGAATTTCTATGCTCATTCTCATTCACCTTATTCTCCAGTATTTTTGAAGACTGCTGTTATCTTAATGGCTGTCGCTTCCTGAGCTTACCCAGGGCTGCATGCCAGTGCAATGTTTTCATTTGATCTCCTATGGGGAATCCTGTTACAACCTGATCAACAGAAGGGCAGATGAAAATACCGTTTTGGTGCTGAAGAGAGAACTATAGGCATGTGATGTGTCCGTCATATTAGTGAACAGATCTATGGGTGTTCAGTGAAAACACAGTCTGTCTTGGAAGAGCCATAAAGCCCTTCACAGGTTAGTCATCACTAGGAGGGACAGCTGCCAGCACAGCAAAACTGTATGTGCTGCTGGCGCGGACAGCAGGCAAGATCCATGTGAACTTGGGCTACACAACTCAGTAAACAGCGGTGAATCTTTTAATGGCTTCCCTATTCAGTAATAGTAATTGATTTTTACATTGATTGGTGGGGGAAAGAGCCCCGTTAATATGAATAAGACTTTATACTGCATATATACATACTTGTTACTGTAGTGCTTTAAGGAATGCAAAAGGCACTGTATAAATCAATATGAAGTAGTAGTATAAATTGAGGATGCACCTCACCTCTGTTTCTCATTATTTATTCACCGAGTAGGAACTGTCTATATCCTGTCTATAATCACATGTATTTTTCTTGGTGTAAGCAGAAATCACCAATACACTGAGAGTACAGGTTGCACGCACTGGGAGGGAAGGGTATGTCTAAGATGCTGAACTTGTCTTTGCCATAAGTAAAAAAAAAAAAAAAAAAAAATTTCCCTGTTTAGATTCCCTTTCCCCTTATTTGTGTTCTTTTGCAGATTTTCCTTCATATGTTTTGCTCAGGGTTTTGGTGCGTTTGTAGCAGGACATGGAAAGCAAGGTGAAGCAATATGATTTATTTTGCATAAGCCTAGGGAACCAGGCATTTTTGTTTCAGTAGAGCAAAAGACACTACGCTCCATTTTCCCTGTAGTGTCATGCTACAGAACAAATTTCAACTGTAGAAAGCAAGCAGATTTTGTTGGTTTATCTGAAATGATAATGGATGACTCAGAAGTTCCCACCCGGGTTCATCTGTGGATTTGGGGGGATCACAGCTCCCAGGCTAGTTTCTGGCTCTCATAAGGTCCAAACAGTTATGAACAAAATAGTTCTTCCTATTTTTTTTCCCATTGCCACTTCTGTCCAAAAATGGGACCAAGTTGGCTAGTGAAACTGCATTTTTTTCATCCACTGGATGTCAGTGTTACACTACCACTGTGGTGTATTTCCAGGTGCTGGGAAAGGTTGGGCTTCTTTGGGGTGAGGACATTTGGAAGATCTTTGTGGTGGACAAGTGACATGAAAGACCACTGAATGGGCTCACTGCAGTATGAATGTGCTCCCTTTGGCTTCTGCAGGAGCAGGCTGGGACCTTGCCTGCAAATGTCTTAAAGTATCAAACCTCACAGGGACTGTAGCCTGTGGGACAGACACACTTCAGTGTTGGGGTCAATTCCACAACCTTTTGACTATTCCAACCTTACCTCCTTATGCCGTGAAAATACATGGCCTCTCCTTTTTTAAAATTAAGTTTACTTGTGATACCATAGACACAAATAATACTGCACTTGACAGGGGTACAGTACAGCAAAAGGCTGTGTGAAGGGACTTCTCTAAACAAACAAGGAGTGCTGCCAGCTTGGGACAATTCTGAATGCAGGAATGAGAGGGGACAAAACACTAGAAGCAGCTTTGATATTTGGAGTTGAAAGGCAGGGTTTTTTAGAGCTGACACTGGTTTATTATTTCCAACAGTGCCATAACATCTTTTTTATAGGCTTGCTAGTTTTTTTAAATTAATGTACCTAAATGAACTCTGGATAGTCAGTCACTAAAAGATACTGTCTTTGCTAACAGTCTTTGCTAACCCTGCTCTTTTTCTGCTTCAGATGCTTTAAATAGCAGCTGTTTAGTGGGCACAGAAAGTAACCGCTTAGTTACCTGCATGGCAATTAAGCGATAGGTTACTTTTTGGAAAGCCACAGTAAAGTGTATGCTGATGCTCTTTATGGAGCATTACGTTTAAGTGTTTTGGTATGAAATGTGGTGTTTAACATGATATTATGCTGTACGTTATCTGTGACTGAAATGCAGGCAGTGCTGGAAAAGAAGATGGCTGTTGTTAAAAAGATGATTCATAAAAAAGTAATACAAGAATTGATGTTCTCTTGTTATATATAAAGACAGGCTGATTAGGTTATTCTCTTGCTTATTTCTTTCCCCCAGAAGTTGCTTTTTTATCTATCGTTTTCCTAGAAGACTTCAGTGAAGTTTCAGCAGGCGTATGACATCAAAGCACCAAAGGAATAAAACATGAATATTTGGAAACATTTTGATACTGTTTAAAATACCAATTATCCTCATTTAAAAGTATTTATCCTAATAATTTCTTTCAGAAAAGATATCTGCTAAGGATTCGGCATTTCCTGTTCCTTCAGTTGAGTGGTGAGAAGGTTTCTCAACCATTCTCCTGCATCCTTCACACAGCTTTTCAGAGACCAAGCAAGAAAGAGAGGAAGTAATACTTAATATGCCTGGGAGCTGTAAACATGGGGATAGGAAAAAGGAATTTGTATTTAAAATAGAGAAGAGCAGATTTCAACCCAATTATTTTTTCCTTTCTAGGTCACCTATAACAGCAGAGAACAAACACTAAAGAGCAATTTAAGGAAAAAAAAGAAGTAATGAATACTAGAATTAAATGAAATAGCAGGAGGAAATTAGGGAGATAATGTCAAATGTAATTTTCAAATTTGTATATTGGTCAGGTGATTAGTGCTAACATTCCTGCTTTACAAAAAAATGGGAAAAAATATCCTTAATGACTGTTAGTGTTCAGGATCTGAGCTTTAACTCCCAGTCAGACATCTCCACATCTATAACTGTTCTTAATATAATAGGCTTATTTTGACATTACCTATTTTTATGTGTCATACCCATGAAAGACACACGGTTGCAATAGAAACAAGAGCAGTTCATGCATGTCTTGGGCAAAGCGCTTAGCAGAAGTTTCAATTTGTTGTGCTGTCGCACTCACATAATACTGTTGGAAGAAAAAGGGGAAGAGAGAAGGTTGTCAGCCCACAGCTAAAGGGAAAAAATTACCAGTATGATGGCAGTGTTCTTAAATGGAGAACAACTTAAAACAGTATTTTGTTTTGGTTTATTTCCTGGAGGCAAAATTAAAACAATGCTTCATTAACGTTATTTGAAGCTATTTTAAATATTGCCATTTTCAGCAAAACAATGTTAACATGTGGGGTTTTTTAATGGAAAAAAGGCAATTAGGAAAATGTTTTGAATAAGATTGTATTCTTTTATCCAAACAGTCTTTTTTTGTCCATTTTTTCACTATGTTGGCAGAGGAGGATGCCTGCTTTGTGCTTTCAGTGCTGAAAGTGAACGAGTATGCATATAGGAGTTATTGGCTAGGACTGGAGCACTTATGCTGAGGGTAGAGGTCAGGCGGCTTATTTACCTTTTAACCTCCACATTCCACCAACTTGGTTAGAGCTGTGATACTCAACACCAGTAGCAGCCCGTGCAAAACTGTTTTCAGTCACTTTTAGCTGAACCTAAATGAAAACTAAAGTATAGGTATGTGAAAACAACTACAGTATTTTATTGTCACAGGTCCACCTTCATCATCAGGACAGTGTTAGAATTTTACAGCTAGACATAGGGTAACTGCTACAGGCACTTTCTCCCTCCATTTTCCGAGGTTCAGACCTACACTGGAGTTTTTATTTCTCCCAAGTTAGCCAGTTTCATGGGTAGAACTCACTTATGTACCAATCTATGTCACCCAGCTCCATCACAACAGAAGAATCAGGTTTGGAAGACAGAAGAGGGCTGGGCACGTATCTGCCAGCTCTGTCCCTGTGCCACAGGAGCTATGGTTATGTATATGCCCATGCACTTGCAAGAGGGGAGTAAGGAACCTACATCTGATAATATCACACATGTATGATCAACACTGATGCTGGGGAAAGCTCCCACCTGTCCTTCTATCCCAAACTCTTATTAGGACAGCAAGCGCATATGATTCTTTTTTTTTTTTTTTTTAAATTATTATTATTTTCTGGGAGTTGTAGCTGTATAGTAATTTAAGATGGCCTTTCCAAGGCTTTGCTGTGGTTCTAATTAATTGGGTATGCTGTTTAATTTTTTATTTTAACTCAAGCTTTTTCCTCATATTCAAAAGGGCTCCCATTCTCCTTTATTATTAATGAGATCAAAGCAAGCAGAACGGCTGCCATTTCTCCTCAGTCTGTGGAAGTGAGACTGTCCATAGTAAAAAAAGCGCAGCACTGTCCGTACTTGTCAGCAGGACTGAAAGCAACACCATCGGCGAAGCATCTGCCCTTCTTTGGTCTAGTGAGCTGGACACAGACAGCGAGCGGGAGTAACGCTCTGCGAGAAAAGCATGTGAGAAAAACCAGGAGTGGGGCCTGGAGCCCAGGGGTTAGACTGAAGAGTTTCTGGAGGATGGGGCAGTGGAGTGTGCAGAATGCAGAGCAGAAAATCTGGGGGGGGAAGAATCAGTTTCTTTTTCTAGCATGTGGAAAATTGTGCCTCCTTCAGGCAGCCCAGGTGAAAAAGACACAAAAGTTGCTGTCAGTTTTGATTACGGATTTAAAGCTACAATTTGACTGTTCAAACTCTCCCACGCTTTGGATGGTGGCTATATTATTCACCCTTCACAGGCTTCCTTTTCTTCCCAAAGTTTCCAAAACTGGTGTTTGATGGGGAAGCACAACAGTTACGTTTTTATTAAACACCCCCCTACCCCCAAAAAAAGCCAACACCAAAAAAACCCGGCCCCAAGTGTTTAACTGGATTGCTAACTGACACTTGCAAAGGGGCCAGAGTCAATCGTGGCAGGACCTGAGGACAGAAAGTGAGAATAATTCAGAAAGGGAGCATCGTAAGTAAGAAAGGTGGAGGAGAAAACCAGCTGAAAGACAGCATAAAACTGGGATCAGTAAAAAAATGCCATTACTGAAAACCTCAGTGCAAGGCAGAATGAGGACGATGGTGGGAAAAATGTGGGGAAGATGTTACGTGCCAGGGAGTGGGAAGCTATATGGGAGGTTTCTTGGATCTAGGGCCAGCGTTGCACAGAGAAGGGCGTATTTTGTCCCTCACACAGAGCTCTCATCAGCTGCAGCCTTCTCCTGGCCCTTGCGTCATCCCTGATCAGCTGCAGGGAGTCCCTGGCGAAGACCCTGCAGAGATAGCTGTGGGGAGAGGCAGAAGGGAGATCCACCGCGGGCTCTGAGTACCAGGAGGAAGAGCTGCGAAGGAAAATGGCCCAGGGTCACCCCACATGAGGTGGGGTGAACCCCGAGGAAGGCAGCAGCAGCCGTTCCCGTGACTTTGCCTCCAGCAGCTGCGGGAACAAAAAACAGAAAGCTGGGTGGGCCAAGCTCTTTTTTCTTTACTACTCAAACCTGACTACTTGCAAATCCCATGACTCACTCGCTGTCCCAGCTCTGCTTCTGCAACGGCTGGCAGCCGAGTCAACCCAGGTTTGTGAGTATAGCTTTCCGTGTCACCTCCTCGATGAAAACCTGGCAGCCGCTTCCCTGCGGCTGCCACGGGATCGGCTGCTGGGAGTTCAGGGTGGGGCTGTGTCGGCAAAGCCCTTAGGCCGACTCCTGGGAGCAATTAGAAGACCTCTTGGTACTGGGAGATGATCTCTCAGGAGACACTGATAAACTGCGCGCAAGCACCAATGGAGGAAGACTCATTTGCTGAGGGGCTACAGCAGTATTTGGCCCACTGTGCCATTTTCTTTTTGCACGAGGAAGGAAAGGTAATGGAGATTCCAGTGGATTTCATCATGTGCAAATGGCCCTTCTCAAAACACCAGGTTCTCTCTCCCTCGCTTGGGAAAAAGCAAGGAAAAACGCCAGGGCTTTTCTCCTAATCCTGCCCTAAAGCGACTCCTGTATTGCTAGAGGAAAGTCAACAGTTTGTTGGGTCTTGCTTTCTTTTTTGTCTGAAAGAGAGCGAAATGTTCTTTCTTTTATGACTGCTGTTCTGGATTCAGGGACCTTGCTAAAAAAAAAGTGTCTTCCCTCTCAAGAGCCCTCAGCAGCTCAGTTCTAGTCTGTTTGCTTCCGCTGCCTGGACCACACTTGATTTCTGCTGCTGGATTGCTTGTCGTCATTTAGGATCTTATAGAGCCTAAACCAGCCCTGGTATCTATTGTAACCTATGGTCCTCCTTCCACAGGGTAGTGCACAAAGTCCACAAAGAGCAAGGCAAATACACATTTAGGCTACTCTTCCAAGACATTCCAGACCAGGGCTGTGTTCAAGAAGACAGGGAGGCTGCGTTTATCAAGGGAGCCCAGCTCCTCCAGAAGACCTTCTGTTGCAGCAATTGCTTTTGCAGCAATATTCAGTGCAAAGACCCTACAGCGTTTCCAAGGGTGTCCTCACGTTAGCAATGCTGCTGTGCATAAGTGAATTCCCAATTACTTATACCAAGCACTACTTATGTGGAAGATTTTGAAACAAGATGGAGCCTGCCTGGAACAACACCCTCCTTTTGGCTGCAGGGTACAGCATCTGTAGCTGGCGCCTGTGCTTGTCTGTCTCTCTCTTTGTTCTTATGAGTCTGTCTCCTTGGATGCAAAGAGGAAGCTGTTGGTCATACTGTGCTGTCAGTAACTCCAGTGTAAATCCAGCATAACCCCATTGGGTGCAAGGAAATTAATCTGGATTTGCAGAAGCATAACTTTAGCTCTGTAGCTGAATTAACATCTTTAAAAGTGGTTTGGAAATTGGTGAGAAACCAGTAGAGACCGCTCCAACTTTTCCTTCCAGAAAACTTTTGATTTATTGAAATGCTGCAGTCATAAATACAAAACAAAGGAAGTGAATATATTACAGTGTCCTCATTGTGAAAGGGCAATGGCAGATGCTTTGATAAACCAGGAGACAGGTCATTATTTCAGTGCAATGCCTGTCAGAACGTCTACCTACTGTACCTCTCCAAAAAGTTATTTTTTAACTTCCTTCCTATGAGATTTATTAGACTGTGAAGGAGAATCTCAAACAAGTGGTAGAGTAATTTACCAAGTCCTAGGAAAGGTACATTGGTGAATTGCCTTGCATTGTACTGGGGCAATGGACCAGATGACCTAGTGGCCTTTTCCAGTTCTAATGTCTATGATTACCGCAGTTATACCTCAGGACAATAAACAGAGCCATTTTCTTCCTTTCAGTGGCAGCAAAATGTCACTAATGGCCATGCTAAATCAGAGGAAGTGATCCTTCTGCAGATGTGTTGTGCACTTAGCAAGACGGCTATAAATGATCCCACTTTGTTTAGATTTGCTATTTTCTGTTTCTGTAGTGCAAGTGCTCAGCACAAGGGAACTGCCAGCCAAGGCGAAGAATTTCTCGTAGGAGATTAAGGATAACTAAGGAAATGGTTGCATGACCTATAAAGAAAGGATCATAAATATTGCAATAAAACCAATAGCTCTGTCAAAGTTTAAATAGCTTTTCTTTTCAAACACTTGAGGTAAATGCCCTTTTCCCAAGGTTGTCTAGCATCTACACCTTGAGATTTCACACAGAGTTTCACCAAATATACTGTAATTTCTCAGGGAGCTAGCTTTTTCTTTTAATTATCTTTCTTTGTGGAAGTGTCCCTTCCACAGAAGTTAGACCCCAGCTACCTGGAAGTTCCTTATTGTTTCCTCTAGTACTGAAGAAAAGCCAGAGCATAATAATAATAAAATAGCCCCTGCATTTCTTAAGCACAACACCCACCGAACAATGCAAGAAGGGGCAAGTATGGTTCTGCCCTTTATAACCAAGCAGCAGCTCTTACACCTTTTCTTGTGTCCTAGGGGGAACCTCACACACAAGGGTCTGCCTACATAAACACTCGGGTATAACATTTATATTCTTCACAATCCCAAGTGTGCAAAACCCCAGAGCTGGGCTGCTGCAGCTCTGTAGATACAGACAACTGACATTCCTATCCCACACACCCTGTTGGCGTGCAAGACATAGCCTTTGTTTTTAATGCTTGGTGTGGGATCCCGCTCCGCAGCAAGCAGCCTGCTCTCTTGCGTGCTCAGTTTTTTTCCCCATTCTCCATCCTACCATTAGTCTGTAGCCAGTTCAGGGGAAGCACAGACCAATGTGTTCCACCAGCTGTATTACAAGGATGCAGATCTCGCAGAAGTGTTCCTATTCCTTTGTCACCCCATGTTCTCATGTTCATTTAGCTCGCATGTCTTAGCCCTTGGCTTGGGAGTCCTGCTTTGGGCACTTTTAAATAAAAGGGCACACCACCTGCCACGGTACAAAGGCTGGAGAGTCTTGATATTGGTGCTCCATCCTGCAATCAATCGGCTATTGGTCCAATTGCAGAAAGCAATGTCCTTCCTGTAACAGCCACTCCAGTTTGGTAAATCAAATAGCTGAAGAAAACACGGGTGTTCATTCAGCCCGCAGCAGGCGTGTGCCAAATCCACCCCCGAGGCCGTGCACAATGCTGATCAGTCCACAGCCCACTAGTGCCACATACTTTTCTTTTTTGCACATTGGAAATTTGCTACTCAGAAGCTTTTTTTGCTTTAAATAAATTAAAAAGGCAAAGGACCCCCTGAATACAGTCAATACTCACAAATGGAAAATATCCTTAACCTGACGTCCCTGATCCTTCCTTATGCTACTGTATGTATATGCATTAAAATCAGCTCTCATTTTTATGTTCTAGGTTTCAGGCCCTCTATAATAGCTACAATCGTCATTATTCAAATGTTGTGGTTTGCCTCTATGCTTTCTGCACAAATTCTTTTGGTTATGTTTTCCTGGTTATGTGCAATTTCACGCATCCAGTGTCTATAAAATCATGTCTTTCAGCACTCCCCGTCATCTGGAAGTTGCTGCTTTCTACCTGAGACAGGCAGAAGGGCTGTTTTATGTCTACAGTTCTCCTACAAGTGACATATCTAATGTTTTAGGAAAAGAAAACAAAATCTAACAAGTCAGATGAAAAGGCAGAAGTTGACACTGCAGACAGGCAGGCTGAAAAGGGAGAGAGAAGCAGGATTAGAAACATCTCCAAAACTCGAGACATCGACGTATTACGTTATGAATTTAGGATACACCAGCTACTCTGCCCCTAAGTTCTTGTGCAGACACTTCTCAGCTACTGTCCCTTACTTTCCTATCTTGCTGAAAAGCACAGCAGATTTGCCCACATTGGGAGTGAGAATGGAGTAGCTGGGGTGCTGTACGTTATGCTGTGGTTTTCTGTACCCTAACTCCCCAAGTACACGTGCCCAGACTTGCAAGAAAGATCAGAAATAGGTGTTGTGCAAAGAGTTAGGTAAACATCTGCCAGCCTTGCTACATGCATAAAGGCCTTACCGTTTCATCTACATCCATAGGTTTCTCTTCCAAGATGGTTCCTACAGTCGCTGACTGTGTTTTTCCTAAGCCTTGCTTATTAATGAGGATTCCCAAATTTGCATTTCTTCAGCAGGCTAAGGACAGGGGACATAAGGTTTAGAGACACAGAGGTCATTCGTTCCTGGACCGCTCCCTGATTTTGACAGAGCACAGACAAAAGTGTCAAGAAACAAGAGAAAAGTCTAATATTAAAGCAGCAGTGAAGCGAGGGGAAGGACGAGTTTATCTTACTTTCTTGGAGATCCTCCCTAAAACAAGTGCAGAAAAAGAAAAGGCACAAAGTGATGGTGGTGCTAATACTATAAAGAAAGAGGCTCAGGGTCCATAGAGCCCTGACATACCCTGTGAAACGAGCTTGGATTAGACAGACTCCTCTTAAACAGCACGAATGCAATTGCTATGTGGACTTCAAACACTGAAAGAAAGATGAAGATTTTGTTTACTGCAAATGCTTTTCCTTGTACCTTAATGCTCAAAAAGTAAAACAGAGGCTGGATTTATTCTGAAACATGGTCCAGAATTTTAAAACAGGCTTTTGTATATACAAACAAAGGGAGCATGGGAAACAAGAGCTTTACTTAAATGTCAAGGATTACATTGTACCAGGTAAAACTGAAATGCAGCAGAGGGACTCAGTTTCATAAATGAAATGTCATTGCTGATGGGTACAAATTATACAAGAAAGATGGAAAGGGAAACAGAGGTGGCACTTCGTCAGATGCATTTACAGCTGCAGCAAGATACAGTTCAGTTGCAAAGAGAGCAGCAGTAAAAAATAAAGAAAATAAAGAAAACCTGAAGTGCTCATCTGCTACAGCCTACTCCAGCACCGAGAAAGCAGGAATAAATTAGTCTCTCTCAAGGCACTCAAAGCCACAGGTCACCGTACTTGTGGGGAATTTAGCTGCCCACACATCTTTTAACAAGCACCGCCAAACATTGGCCAAAGATGTTCACGTGTTACACAGAAACCTGCTCTAATCCAGATGCTACAGGTTCTCGACAAAGAAGTTGAAAAATCCCCAAAAACCAGGAACTGTAGCTGAGAAATTAAACGTGACACCAATGAACAAACTATCTGAATGTAACACAGTAAAGAGTTTATTTGTTTGACTTCGAAAAGGTCTCTGGCATAATTCACTGGACATATATACATTAAACATACAAATGCATACCAAAAGAAACCCAGAAAACACACATTCAGCCAAGAGGCTCATTCAGAACCACTCAGAATTTCACGTCAAAAAGAGCGAGCCGTGAGCCCCAGCTTTGTGACCCTCTGTCCAAAACCAGGACCACAAGCGTAGGCCCCATGGTACACCACACAGATCAGCAAACCTGGGCTGACAAGCCAAAGAGTAAACAAGATCCGGAGAACAGGCGTCCTCTTGGGATTGTCCAGGGTCAGGACACAGATACCAAAGAGAGCTAATCTGTTCTTTAAAATAGCAACAGAACAACAGATGTCTCCCATCTTTCCCGCCCCCTTGGGAGGTTAGTGACTTGGGTGCAAGAGGTGGCTTCTTGGGCAAGGACCAAATGATAGCTTATTTGAAGACTGCTGTAGGTACTGCAGTACCTTCAGCCCCTGCTTGCAGACTTCCAACAGAATTCATAACCACTGCTCCTTGCCCCTCTGCCCTGGAGCACCATCAACCACATTTTCTGTAGAGAGCGATAGAGATTCATTTTACAGGTCACAGCTTCAGGTTTCTAGCACTCATCAAGAACCACAATTAGCAAAACTAATCAAAATAAATGCGGTCACCTCACCCGGACTCATATCTGTTGCCATAGGAGCAGCCAAATAGTCCAAGTTCAGCTGATCTTATCTTCAGGGAAGAACAAGTTCCACCAGAGTCTGAAACATCCACTCTGGATCAGCAAGGCTGCATGCATCCCCGAAGAGTCACGCTGAGTTTAAAGAGCAGATTCATATCATGCAAGAAAGCAAGTTTGCTCTCTCAAATTAAGTAATTAAACAGTGCGTGATAAGCCTAAGGAATTTTACTAGACCCTGGAGTCAAGGCATGAGACTGGACTTCTGTGACAGGGGAAGGCATTTAAAAACAAGTAAACACTACCTTTCAGGAACTGGAGTGGCAACAAAACAGAAGACAAACAGATGAGAGACTCATTGGAAGGGAGATCCTGTTAGCTGATGAGGTTAAAGAAAAGTGCTCTCACGTCTGTCACAGGAAAGAGAAAGTAAAGCACGTTAATAAGCAAGCACAGAAGGAAAGGAAGGGCAAGTGAAATCAGCCTCCCGGACTATTTGTGAAGTCACTCCACCCAAGATGAAGCAACAACAACATAAAACCAAAGAGATAGAGGACTTCCTGGAAAACCTGACCATATATATCAACATGGTACTAATTAGTTAATTAACCTATTGCACAATTAATAAATAAATAAATATTTTAAAAGTCTGGGAGAACAAGAAAGCACCAGATGACAATGTTCTTATCAGCACAAAAAGTGGAACAACGCTGGCCTGATAACTTTATCTCTGATCTCTGCTAACAAAGTGAAATAAATACAAGGAGAGGAAAAAGATCTCCCAAACGTCTAGAGAATAACGGAAGTATGGCAAAATCAAGCCATTTTAGACAATCCTACAAACATACAGCGAGTAGCTTTTGGCACATGAGCAGTATACCTGAAGCCAACAGGATAACTCGTGTATTAAGTTACTTCTTCGTCCAAGTGATGGTGTCATTTCCAACACCTCTTTTCTCCCATTACCAGGAACAATTTTATAAAACACTGCTGATAATAGGAGCTGACAGACCCAGCTGTAAAACTACAGCTTATTCCCAGAAAGCTATATAGAATAGCTATATAGAGTAGCAAGCATTTAACCCACTGAGTGAGGATAAGTATGTTTAGTAGAGGGCACAATACCTTTAGTATTTTAGGGTCTCAAGACAGTCTACAGGGTAAACTCAGAGTAAAACAGACCTGCTTGCCATTCAAGTTAAATACACTTCCAGGAAAGGCAGTTATCTATCAATCAATCAATAAATTTTGTCATCAACTACAGGCAGCTGTTTCAGTGTTACAATCACTACTACAACCCAGCACCTAGAAGAGTCTTTGCAACAGTTTGTTCTGTGTTGGGAGTGCAGCAGTTGTCTTTGCCGTGCATTTCTTCTGCACTGAAACAACCCAATTTTCTCTAAATAAAAAGAAAGAAAACTAAACCTGTGTTTTTCTGATGTCCATACAGTTTTTGGCAAGTAGGTATGTTAGTTTTCAGTGTCTATTTACAATTAAGATTTATATTTCTTAGGTATCACAAGAGGGCTTATTTATGACAGCAGAGTATGTAATTTAGATGGCAAGAAAGCAGAGTGAAACATCAATCCACACACTGAAGAAACAAAAACGACCTGCTTCTCTACTCTTTTAGTGGGTAGAACTGGAAAAGGGCCAGTGAACAAGAGGACAGAGGTGTCAAACAGGTCCCATGTAATGAATAGCTACGTATACCATGAACCTGCAACTTGGAAAAAGTGATGACTGAGGACATATATGACATAGGTCTGTAAAATCACAAGTGGCAAGGAGACAAGTAATAGAGGTGGTCATCACTATATCTGACAGTGGAAGAATAAGGGTCACTCGATGAAATCATCAAGAAAACCATTAAAACAGCCTGATAACAGTTCTTTTTCATACCACACAATGAACTTGGGGTTCATTGCCACAGAACACTGTGGAAGCCAAAAGTAGAAAAGAAAGGGGGCTAAGTGCATTCATTAAGGCCAGGTCCAGAAGGAACTGCCAGTTCAGAAAAGCCATAGACTGCTGGAACGGTGTCAGAGAAAGACCTCTGTATAAGAGCTTTACATTTTATGCTTCTGTGACCACCTATTACTGGCTCTCCTCAGAGACGGGGTAGCAGATCAGATGGCCTTTGGTCTGATTGCATGCAGTGCTTCTTATGGATCAAAGCTCTTGATTTTGGCATGAGTTAGAGTTTGGAAAGGTTAACTTAAAAAAAAAAAAGAAACGTTTGCAAAGCTTGTATGCTCCTCTGCTTCCTCTTTCAAGCCTCAAAGATGTGCTCCTTAATCATTCAGTTTCCATGAATGGTAAAGTATTGCTGAATTAGCAACAAACAGGATTTTGTAACAGCCACTGAAGGCTGCATTATTGCTCCCAGATCCTGCCCAGTCCCCCTTATAAGGCATTTCTCTTAACCCAGTCTCACCTGCAGGTTAAACATCCCCCTATATTCAATTTTTTCTCTTTACTACAATCTTGCTAAATCACTTTGTTCGACTGCTATATTTATGACATGAAACAGTTAAGATACTAATCTGTTGGCCTCTGCTAGCTAAACCCTTCTCCCTGACCACTCATTTCTATGTGAATAAGTGACAACAGGAATCTACAGGAAGATTCCTTGTTGTCAAAGGATTGCTACACCGCCTGTAAACATCCTTATTTCACACAGAATTTGCCACTTCGATTGGATTTAGCTTTCCAGCCAGTCAGACCAATACATTTCTGCAGTGCAGTAGGGTAAACAATGCAACACAGTGATTCTGAGTCTGCAGCTAGACAGACTGAATTAGCAGCACAAGGAAGTCAGAAAATCTCCTGCATTTATCTGGACACAGGGCGAGCTCTGAGACCAGTCATCACAGTTGTTTTTATATATAAAATATGTGTGCACACTGACATATGGTCTAATACATTCATCACTAACCCTCATTTAAGGGACCGACCATCCAAAGTCTATGCTTCACCCAGTAAATGTGCTTTAACTGGGGGTGCCAGGTGCACCCAGGACCGTGCAGTGGCTTGACAGACCACTGGGTGAGGACATGGCTGTAGGTTCAAAATCAATCAAGAGATTACTGTTCCAGCTTGTTCAGTCTTCAGTTCTCCAGACAATCCTTCCCAATCAAGATAACACACAGGTAGGTTGTTTGTTTTTATCGCTCGTAGTGGAGTTTGGACCCACATTACCTGGAATGAAAAGAAGTTAAAAGTAATGTTAATGTTAAGTAAATAAGACCTGGATAAAGTTTGGACTCATGCATCAATCCTCTCTCATTATTTACTATACAACTTGTGTTAGACCTACATTACTCTGCGCTTTCTTGTGATTTTATTTCCTACTACTGTGAAATGAAGAGACATTAAAATAAGAGCAAATTCAGAGTATACGGTGGAGAAAACCACTGGTGAAGTATTTCCAAGCTTTGGCCTGTACCCAGGCCAGCTTCAGTGTAATCACAGGTCTCAGTTGGCACTGAAAAACAGTCTGGACATGACTTGGGTGGGAGGTTTTCCAAAGAGTGAGGAATTAAAAAAAAAAAAGTCAGGTCATCTCATCCATTTGATCCCCACACATATTCTCAGGAGAGGTTTTTTCACATCCAGTTTTAAACATCTCAAGTGCCAATATTTCCACCATTTCCTTTGCAAGAGAAATCCCGAGGCCTCAGGGTCTCTCACTTAAGTAGCATAGTACACTGCCCCAGTTTTTTATCATCTTAGGGTTTTTTCATTGATCACTCATGGATTCCTTCTGCTCCCAGTATCTGTACTTTTCAATGCTTGCACTGCTGTCTGATCTCCTGGACGCAGCAGCATATTTTTTTCAAAGCACTGTACTAAAGTGTGTTTGCATAGGCTTTTGCAAGTAAGGGAGCTCTGCTGCGCTCTGAGCTCAGCAAGGCTTACGTGTCATATAGCCCAGGGCAGTATGTACTGAGAGGGGCTGCCACACGGCATGCAGTCACTCTGAAGAAGGGCAGAACCTCACTCGTGTATTTCTACAGAAGGAAGATCTATGTGTATCTCCCAAGCAGTCGGAGCCAGTGGCCAGTAGAGAGTAGGAACAGGGAAGGAAAACTGCCACAGGTTATGGTGACATGCTACTGAGAAGTCTCAACATTGCTGAGATGAGGGAGCTTTCAACCCAAGCACTGTCTCTGAACTGGGCTTCAAATGAATCATTTTTCATGTCACTCTGTTGCTTGTGGGTATTTGATCAACATTCTCCTCACCTGTAGGTAATGGGGAAGAGAAAAGCTCTCTCCTCTCCGCCTCCTCCTCTCCACCTTCTTCCATACTGCAACTTCTTGATATCCACATGGGAGGCTGCACTGCAAGCCCCCCTCACTTTTGTGGCTGCTCTGTATGCTACTGCCTCCTCCCCACATCTCCTCATGACATTTCATTCTACCTCCTGCCCCCCCCCGACCCATTCTGTATGTTACTACTAAGTTTATCATTACTCCTATCTCCTCACCACCCTGTTCCCCTCCCCGTCTGTGTTACATTCAAGACCCGCATGTTTACTTTCAAAAGTGTCTGTGCTCCTCTGCTTAATCTCAACTCCCAACTCCTTTATTCTTCTCACTTTCTACTCTTGTCTTCTGACCTTTTTCTACAGATCCCGCTACAGTTAGAGCAAACACCCTCCTTGTATGTCCCCAACAACATTTCCCTCTTTCTCTTTAGAAGAGAGGCTGAAAATTCCAGTTACCACCCGTCCATAATCCCACTTTGGCTGAAAAACACCGGTGATAACTAAGCAGCTATTTCTGCAGTATTGCAGGGCCTAGTGTAAATCCCCTTTTTTGTTGCAAGAAGTACCCAAAAGTGAAACATGAAATCCTGCTATTAATTATATGTGTTCTGCAACCAACGCTTACGAGGAGCGAAGGCCGATGTATGGAGAAACTCAGGACGGCAGACCCTCCTGAACGAGCCCACTTTGCTTCTTGCAGAGAACACAAAACAAGAAGCCAGCGCCTTCCAAAGGCACACAACTTTCAGACGCTTGCAGTATTTCCCAGGAACCACACACAGCCGTCAGTGTCTTTGATGATCAGAGTCTGCCCAGCAGCAGCTTAAAATTAACAAGATTCTGGTCAAGTTCAGAGCTGCTGCTGTTGTGTTCCTAAGCGGGCAACAGTGAAATTCAAGACTTGTGTCAGTTTGATGATGTGGTTTTAAGAAAGCCTTGTAAGACAAAGCACAATCTCCACGCAGTGTGCTAGGACAACACCTCAGGGTGTTAATTTGGACACTTAGTTTGGGACATTACTATCTGTAACCCTTGTATTTTCCAGACTCCCAATTCTGACTTGTAGGTATCATTTCCTAGCATGTAAATACCCAGTCAGATTTTCAGACTCTGTCGCAGAACACACTTTCATCACTTCCCTTCCCAGTTCGGATTCTCTTCATCACCATTTGCTCTTACAAGACTGAACCTGACTTTTAACCTGCTTGAATGATGTCTTTCAACTACTCTGTGAGCTACTCGGGGTGTGGATCTGGTCTCTCTATGCATTTGCAGGTGGGATGTGTCTCTGTGGTACTACAGAATTAATAGCGACTTTGGAGGATGTGTGCACAGGCAGGCCCACAGGGCTTAAGTGTGCTGTTTAGTCTTCACAAAAGGTAAGGGCAGCTATTTAAAACCATGAAGCTCTGAATAATTGCATCCCAACCTGACTGCATACCAAGCACATTCTTCCTCCTTCATTTCCACTTCTTACCTCCCTTCTGTCACCCTGAGTATCACAGCATCAGTTTTTATGAGAACTGCCCAAAGATAACTTCAACTTTTAAAACTAAGTCAGTCCTACAGTTACCCAAGAACAAAGTGCCTCCTATTTTTATCTTGAAGCTGGAACTCTATTTCATGCCCATGTTCAAGAATTTTTTATTAAATCCTAATGAAGGATGATGAAGTAGCTGCAGCATCCTTTGTGGTAATTCATTTTCTTCCTCTTTCTCATGAGTCTCCATCTTTCTAATGTGCCCTCTATCATCTCTCTTCACATGCCACTTCGGGACCACTAGACTAGAGAAGCTTTCTCTCAGGAACAGTGATACAATTCAAAAGCAACACACAAGCAGTGATCTTCCTTCAGCCTTTTACAACACCGGGTGGCCTAAGTCTACTTATACCATACCTCAAGAGTTGTGGAGTCTCCCCTTGCCACCATGAACAGGCATTCTCAATTTGCATAAAACAAAAAAACACTTGCATGGACTCCTTGGAAAGACTTATCAGGTCAGGAAGAGCACAGCGGGAAGGGTGGTGTGCTGGACCTCTGTGCCTTCCCTGCACCTGTTCTCAATTCTTCCTTCCCCTTTATTGAAAGAGGTGGCAGCCCTCAGGAAGTAGCAGTGGCAATAAATAAAATCTGCACGTAATAGCATGATAGTGTCTTTGTGGAAATGGTCCAGACCAAGCATCAGACTGGTACAGACCCACTGTGTTAAAAGGAATAGGGACATCCCAGCTGCCCTGACTGTGCAATGCCCCAGAAGGGCGCAGCACCCCACTGTTCAGCTAGAGACATCAATCTCTTTCGTGCCTTAATCTGGGCCTAATTTCATCATGACATTGTGGGAATGGCGGGCTGAATGCTTTAAAACAGCTGACGGTGAGAAACGTAGCGAACCTCTGATACTGTGAAGTGCTGACAAATCAGAGATTACACAATTCCCTACTTCTGTCACTAGAGGGTAGTGCAAGCCCTCTGCAGGTCCATTCCTCTGAAAGGAAATCCCATACATCTCCCCATAGCATGGATTTTGTTTTTCCTGGCTCTGAGGAATGGGGCCCAGCAGCACATACTGTCTGTGCTCAAGACTTAAATTGATTTGGAGAGAGGACCTCTTTAGACCAAGGTTTACTTCTGCCTCCCCAAATGCCGAACACACATCCCGAGATGGGTCTAGTATAGTCTTAAATAACCTCTCCATGCCTTCTTACAGTTCCTCTCTTTTGTGTTCATTTGGCATTTTTGAGTCTCTCCTTCATTCAGCCAGAAATATTTCTAAGAACTTAATCAATTGCTATTGTTGACCTTCCCAATACCTTGCTTTTCTTTTTGGTCTCAGGAGAATGTCTTTCAATGACACATCATGGCAGGCTCAAGGGAATTCAGTCTCTGTATGCCTGCATTTCGCATTCATCAGAGCACAGAATGGTCTCTGGCCAGACAAGTTGAGAAGACATTTTCTCCCTGGAACTAGTTTATTTTCCTGCTGGCGCAGGATGTATTGACACCCATCACAGCTCACAGAGAGGAAGACAACCAGGCTGAATAGTCCACAGATTTACTTCAATCTGACAAAACATCTAAAACGTTGGGAGGTTAGCTGTGAACTCATAAATTGGGAGAAATCTTTATCATTTGTGTCTTCAACCGGATGAAGCCTTGGAAGGACTTAGTGAAAATAACAATCAAAGAAATCTGAGATCTAGTACTCCTCCATAGCTTCTATTTTCACGACCACCTCCCCCATTTCAGAAGGTGACAAAGGAGCAAATTAAAAAGACTTCCACCCTCTCCTCCACTCCTTGCCCCCTCACCTCACCTCAACATAAACACGTTTTCCTCTCTTCTCCACCAGTAACTTGTCACAGTAAATGCACCTGACTAAACCCAAATGACGAAAGGAAGATTTACACTGAAAATCTGTCTGTACCCTGCTAGCCACTACAATAGTGAACACACTGCTGCTGTTTATTAGGGCAGCGCACTTCAAGAACTGCACATGCAACCTGTTTTACAGAAGACGACATTCACTTCCTTTGTCCCATACCTGCTTGCTGAGAAGTATGAGAAAACATTTACATGAGAAGTACCAACTTTACAATAAGACTGCCATTAAATTGCCTTCATCTTAAATTGCCTGTATTATTTGATACAACTTCTACTTTTCTTTGATCCCACTCATTTTAATATAGAGGAAATAACAGGATCTGCTCACAGGTGCCTGTATTGAATATGTTTGCACCAATCAACCAAACTCAGAACAAGGGACACAGAAGCAGAACATGCCGGTAGAAGAGGTTTTACCTGAGATGCCTCCAGTGCTCCGAACACTGGCATGGCCAATGCTGAGACGCTCATATTCCAGTTTCATGTTCCCAAGGTCTTCTCCTGAATGTCCTTCACTGGCAAAAGAATTGGCCTCAATGCTTGAGCCTGGAGACCTTTTGGCCTTGCGACTGAAAAGTCCACTGGCAAAACGTTTTCCTTGCTTTGAATTGGCCTGTGCATCTTCTTTCTTCACATCTCTAATAGACTCTCTGGATTTGGATTTATTTTTCAGGTCCATGTGGAGCCGGGAGAACAGTTTCTGAGGGCTCCGATTCAGCTTGTTCAAGTTCTCCAGAGGTGGATCAATTTCTGGGAACTCTTGCTCCAATGTGACCAAGTCATTCAGAAACTGATTTAACCGTTTCTTTGACTCACTTGTTTCCTCCTTTTCCATGTTCCCCTGATTATCCTGCCTGTGTCGTGAAGCCCAGAGCATCATATCACCACGGGTTGCCCCTGCCACTAAACCATACTTGGGGTTAATGAACTTCCGAGCCACGGTGGAGGAATGAAGGCCTGGCTTCCCAATTCCGAGAAGGAATGGGTTAGCAATACCCAATTCCTTGTAGAAATTAACTTCCTCTGAGATGGCATAGAGCTCACGAAACTCAACGTCAAACATCTCCACGTGCTGTCCTGTCAAGACTAGCAGGATGTTTCTGTCAATGTGGGATGAACTCCATGTGAAGCTAAGAGTAGGAAACAGAACTGACATTAGATTTTTGGGTGCATACTTGATCCAGCGCACTTAACAATATCTAAGACACTACATGGGAATATGTAGCATTGTGCCATTTGCCCATATGTCCTTGCCAAGATGGGTCAGGATAGATACATGAAGCTCTTTATTATTGTTCTTCATTAGGCATGCAGACCAGATCTGGAAGAAAAGGCCCTAAAACTCTAAAGGACAGTTTACCCTTTTAAAAAAGCAATATTGCATTAACAGGAGGAGTCTCCAGACTGAAAACCTCACTGAAGAGAACGGAGCACAGTGGCTGGTGGGGATTCCTTGCAGACCACCACCTGATGCAGTGTGGAACTATCTCTAGCCCACTGAAATGGTCCGCTAGCATATTCCATTCTCTCAGGAGCAGCTCTATGCCACCTTGTTCTGGTTTCAGCTGGGATAGAGTTAATTTTCTTCCTGGTAGCTGGTATAGTGCTGTGTTTTGGATTTAGGATGAGAATAATGTTGACAACACACTGATGTTGTAGTTGTTGCTGAGCAGTGCTTACACTAAGTCAAGGACTTTTCAGCTCCTCATACTGCCCTGCCAGCGAGGAGGCTGGGGGTGCACAAGAAGCTGGGAGGGGACGCAGCCAGGACAGCTGACCCAAACTGGCCAAAGGGATATTCCATACCATATGACATCATGCTGAACAAAAAACTGGGGGGAATTGGCTGGGGTGGGGGTCACAGCCGCTGCTCAGGAGCTAGCTGGGCATTGGTCAGCGGATGGTGAGCAATTCATTGTCCATCACTTATTTTGTATATTCTTTTATCATTATTATTATTTTCCCTTCCTTTTCTGTCCTATTAAATTGTCTTTATCTCAACCACAAGTTTCACCTTTTTTCCAATTCTCTCCCCCATCCCACTGCGGGCAAGTGAGCGAACGACTGTGTGATGTTTGGCTGCCTGCCGGGTAAAACCACGACACACCTTCTCTGTCGTCCCACCCCAATGTCTACAGATGCTACACAGAGTACAGAGGCTGGGATAAGAAAGGGAATGACATGGGAAGAAGATTCTCAAGCCATTCTTTACACAAAGAATGTAGCTTTGCCGAAAGCAAGAGCGACCCACCTGTATGACCCAGTGGCCACCTTTTCACCATCCACCATCAGGAATCGTGATGCCAATGTGCCTCTGATCTTCCCCGCTGGCATGTAGAACCCAACTCCTGTCACAGAACGTATGCGGATATTCTAACAGGGAGGTGAAAAGACAAAATGTCACAATAAATAGGGCAAAGAATTAGATAATTGCCAGCTCCAAGTCTTAACATGTCACTCACATTATCTCACTACTTCTGGGACTACAGCTCATTTTGTATCAGCCACCAGAAATCAGAAGGACTACTGAAAGGAAAGCATAGTGCCGTAAGACCTGTTGTCATCCCCTGTCTATCCAAGTCACTCCCCTCCATCAGTTTATAGCCCAGTCCAATAGGTCAGCATCTTTGTAACCCTGCCTGCTGTCTTTAGCTATTCATCTTAGCCCACTGGCAAGACAATGCTTTCAAAATCAAATAATCCTCCATCTCCAGTCCTGTGCTGTAGCTCAGAAGGCCCAGCCCAGTTCAGGGGAATGAATCAGAGGAAGTTCTGAGTCACGTCTGCACTCTCTGAATCCTGATTCCTATTCCACGGCACTCGTGAGCTCTTCTCCAGACTACGTTAGCAGGACCACAAAACCAAGGAACTTTGCAACACCTGTGCAGTGCAAAGGACAGAGTTACTTGGAGGTAACGTATGAGACAGATCTATATTAGGTTCTTTTTGTGCTTGTGTTCTGATCCCAACAACACATGACTTGACAAAACTGGGCAAATTAGAAGACTGGACAATTTAATTATTACAGAAGAGAGGAGGAAACAGTTCCATTGCTCAAAACATAGATGTTTTCTATCTGTTATAACAAAAGGAGAACCCTGACCTTTATCATTTTGCTAAGAACCGCAAACAGTTACAGTGTCCACTCAGATTCCTCACTGTTCAACAGAGAGTGAAAAAACTCAGAACTTCCCTTGAACAAAAGGAGTAGGGTAAGTGTCTCTGCTTTCAGCAAAGAAGAATTTCGCAAGAAGAGGAAGGAAAAACCTTTCATGAAACGAACAGAAGTAGCTAGAAAAAGATAATACCTCTCCCCAAACCTCCCGTCTCGCACCCTTTGGCCAGCAAACCTACAAGTAATAAACCAAAGCACTACTAGGGACAGAGAAAACACAGATTTAAGGTTACATGATTTTCTACAACAGATGCATGCCTGCACATACTATAAGAACGTATTTGCACACTGGACTGGGTGTTATTCTGCTCATGGGTCCTGGCTGCATGAGGCTGAATTGCCAAACAGGTAAATGTACTGTCTAACATGAAGAAAAACCCCAACAAAAACCAAAAGCATTGACTGTCAGTATAAGTTTAGAGCAAGTTATCTTGTTGCTCTGACACACAAATTTAGACCATTTTCTTCATTCCACCCTCTGTTGCTGTAGGAAGTCTTTAACAAAAAAGCTAAAAGGTATTGTGATCTGGAGTAATAAATCCAGGGTTGGGAGTCAGATAGTCCCAAGTGTAATCACAGTTCTGACACCATTCCCTGTAATGTTCTGGGAAAATCCATTCACTTTTGCCTCATTCTTCCCCCATCTGCAGAGCAGGAGAATCATGAGGATTTGGCTAATGCTGCACAAAGAGCTAAGTCCTGTTATAATAAACCTCACTGACAGCTTAAATATTGATAGGCTATAAAAATCTGCATGCAGGAATAAATGATTATAAGAATGCAGATTTCTTTCAAAAAGCGTTTCCTGAATATAACTCTTACCTTTTGAATCTGCTCCTATTTTCCCCACTAAAATACAGCCGTGGCAGTACAAATTCTGACTAACAGTAACTGATGATACTACTATTTTGCGTTCATTTATTGCTTGATCTGTCTGGAGTCCTGTGTGGGCATTAGCTAATTAATGCTCCCAACACTGCTGAGAGTATTATTATCCTGTTTTAAAGACAAGGAGCCTGAGAGAGAAAAAGATGAAGGGACTTGCCCAAGGCCTAGCAGTGAGTCATATGTGTGGGATGCTGAATGCAGGTTTGGTAGAGCACAGGAGAAAGGGTGCCCTTTCCAGTATTTAGAATAACATTTGTAGTTGGCTGGCTGATCACCTGAAATAATTTTTTTTTCCTTGCTGAGTAAAGCTGGATGTGGGATTTGACAAATCATGGAATATTGACTGCAGGGGTCAAGAAGGACCTCAAGGACCTCTATTCTTCAAATCAGTCAACAGCTCTGACATGTCATGTACCTTTGTGAAGCGAGAAGTATCATCCTGTGTGAGCAGAACATTTCCTAGCATGTAACAAGTGTGGATTTCATTGTGTTTGTATGTTATATCACCTTCTTTTGGTGAAAAGAAAGCACATTTGAATTTCTGCAGTAACTGAGCTACACATAACACTTAGAAAAGCACAGAGGGCATAGAACTAAACAGCCAAACACATAAACCTCCTTGAGCAAAGTAGGCACAGGAGTGCATAAATACATCTTGAAATGCAGAAAACAAGCACAAAGTCATATAAACATCGAGTCACTTAACAGGTTATTTGTATAATGTTTTCTGCCTTGAAGGATCTTGGAGCATTTGTAGACTGATATATCAAGCTGTACAGAGGAGGAACAAGCCTAGGTTCACGTACTGAAGACTACACAACAACAAAAGAGGGAAGACAAATATACATGAGGTGAGATTGCAGCCATTTTGGGGGGGCACTAATGTTACAATAGTAACAAATATTTTGGGTAGAGGACCTGTTAGTCCACCAGATAGAAGTGATCCCTCCAGATCTGTATGCTTGCAGAAGCCTGCTTAAGGTTTGTCATATCCTGGCTTATGGAAGCTGCAGTCTGCATTAAATTTCCACATTTTCTTTACACAGGCTTGCACCACTCCTCATCACAAGCAGTGACTAACATCTCCCTGGCAGCAACTTAATACGGACTGGTAACACTCAAGCCTGACAGAGCATCCTAATACAAACAGTGAAGGAATCAGTCTTTCTTGCTTTACTGTGACGCACGTTTAAACCCCACCCTGCATCCACAGAAAGTTAAATTAGACCCAGTTTAGAAAGTTAGTAATAGGTTGTGTTGTGACTGACATTTAGTTGTCCCTTGACAGACCTGGGCAGCAGTCGAGTGGGGTCGAGTAGGGCGAGATACACAAGACAGACCCTAAAGGCAAGCATTGCAAGTACTTCCACCAGGGAAGCCTGTGTGTACCTTCCCTCTCAGAACAACCACTGGTATATATATTGCAAAGCAAGCAGGGATCTTTATTTCAAGTTGGGATGGATGGCATGAATGACCTCTATAAATTAACAGATGTAAAACAGATAAATGAGAGGCAACAGAGAAAAGCAGTAGCTGATAAATGACAGTGACTCAACAGTCCCTTACATTGACTGTGTTTTTCAAAATGTAGACATCCCCTTTCTCCTGTCCCTGGAAAAATCAGATCCCTTCAGTCAATAGCATCTGCTGGGGTAGCTGTTGTCCTCTGTTCTCTTATAATACTGAGCACAAGGCTGAGGGGGAGGCCCCAGATGCCCGTTATTTTCCACTCTAAAATCCTAGATGGAGGTTTCACAGAAGGGGGAAAGAGGAAGAGAGATACGGGATTCATGTGGACAGGACCACAGTAACAACAGACAAGGAATCTTTCTTATTCATGGCCTGCAAGGTTCTCATTTCTGGTGATCAGACCTCTAGGTCAGAGGGATGGGTGGTAGGTGCTCATCTTACACAGGGACACAAAAGCAGCCACAATCTGGAAGTAGCCACCAAGTAATGTGTTTGCCCTGAACAGTTTTGGAAAAGGTATGCTTGTTGACAACATAGTAAAACTTGCAGGTATTCAAGGAGAATAGGATGGAATGCAGCTAGCTGGACCTGGCCTGCCAAGGTCATTACTGGCTATTATTTATTTGGGTCTTTGCAAAGGACAGCCTGTAAGCCCCCATTTTTGAAAGTTCACAAGCAACCTAGAAGAATTGTCTAACAGATAATTAAAAAAACAAGCACTGCATCACATCACATTCGGCTTCTCACTTACTTGAGTTAGGATTGGATGAGGAAAGCTCAGAGGTAAAGACATGAAATACTGAAATGAAATTCCAAAAATTTCTTAGGCAGAAACTTTTAAGAATTCCTGGATTGAGGAGAGGAGCTCCTTACATGTTGGGAAAACGAATGTGAAAATTATCATGAAGGTGAACTTCCTGCAGATAACTCATTCTCTGGGCTTGCTTGGAGCTCTAGGCGAACTCCCTGTCTTTGAGCAGGAGTGTCTGTTACTGGCGTTTTCATTAGCAGAAGCATGGGGAGGAAAAGAACTCATCTAAAAACTGGTGAGAACACTCACCCTCAGGTCAACAAAAAGAGGACTTTTTGTGGGGCTATGAATTTTATATCTATGAGAACTTTGCTTCATTGTGATCTCAAAAGAACACTCGTGTCAAACATAACAGAAGTCTGGCAAACCACGTCCCGTAGGCTCAGGAAGCCATATGACTCATATGCACAAGACATGCTCTTGCTAACATCCCAGGATGAATGTACCGATGGTTGAATTTAAATGCATTTCTAGTGATCTCTGGCCTTCAGAAAAAAAACGAGTTTTTCTCATTTCATGCTTGGAGTCAATAAAGAACTTTTTGTCTTTGGAGAGTGAGGTACTGTCTTCCTACGGCAGTTTCCCTCTTGTGAGACTGTCAGCAGATCATGATACCTTGCCATCTCAAAATAGCCAGGAATTTTGTGAAAACGCCCAGCCCTGTATGTAGACAAAGGGCAAAATCCAGTGTTAACAGTAAATCTCCCGGTATTAGGACCGTGGAAGTATTCACTCTGCATTGGATGAACAGAGCAATGGAAACAAAAGGGCAGGAATCACAGAGCAATCTGAGCATCTGGTGATGACAGAAGACAGAATAAGCATCCTGACCCTGCAACAATGACAGCCCATCGTAGTGTGTCATCTCTCTCTCTTTCCCTGGGATCAGAACTTGCCTCTAAACCTCAAAGTTACATCCCACATTGCTGCAACTTTCTGAGAAAAAGCCATCCTAAATCTTGCACAAGCATTCCAAAGGAAAGGTGGGAAGAAGGGCAGGAGGGAAGAGTATGCAATTCCTTTGCTGACAAACTGTGGCCCTCTGATGAAAATCTTTTAGAAGAAAGCAAAATGGTTACACAAAAAGACAGTGTAAAGAGAGAATGTTTTCCCTGTCACTGAAAATCTGTAGAAGAAACTCAGACATCAAAGCAGATGTCAGAAGAAAGATATGTTATAAATAAGAAATGGCTGAATGAGAGAGTTAACTGCACTAGAGTTTCTCATTCTTCCTTAGAAATTCCAACATCCTTGTCCCACAATGCAGGACAAAATGATTCTGCCTGAACAAGACTAGAGGCCCAGCTTGCTTTCTTGCTTTAAATCTAGGTCTTCAACACTAAAAGTTCAAAGTAACCCTAGACACGTTACATCAATGAGATTGGGGTGGGGGAAGTTCTCAAGGGGAAGCCTTAACCTTGCTCGAGACAACTTGGGTATCTAAAGCCTGCTGTTGGGGGAATCATTATATGATGATTTCTGCCATAGTGACCCAAGCAGCAGCATGGATACATCCAAGGCAGCCTTGGGCAGGACACTAAGAGGCCATCTTCTTTGAGAGGCAAATGACCTGTTTCCCCTTACAGGAAGACTCTTCCCAGTCCTTCCATAGCACCATTGGCAGGACTAAACTGCACTGACCTTAACAAGATTAACTAAAGCCTTTTTAGCCATACTGGAAAAGGAATACAACCACCTTAAGGGGAATTTAACATACAGTATGAGACAGCTGGGAAAAGAGGGGAAAAAGTTGAAGGACAGCACTCTGTGGGCTGGAGCTCTGCAGAATAGTGAACAACTAGGTCAAAGAAGGATGTTAAGAAGTTCTCAGCGGACCTCCTTCAGCTCAGCTTGTATTTTGACTTTTTTTAGCTGAAGGAGTCTAATGAAAAACATAGCAAGGGCTGCTGTGAGAGAAGGGAAGCCCAGAAGGGACACAGAAGAGTTTTGTCCTGCTTTTGATGGCATCAATTCGAACTCTGCCTCTTTGGAAAAGGTGACCTTGTAATGCTGCAGGACCTAGTCATTGCTATAGAATGCCACTGTGATGACTGGTTTTGGAGTGTAAAGTCTGTGTAGATACCTATGGAGAAAGAGGTAAGAAGGAAGAGCAGAAGGGGACCTCTTACTGTTTAAAGACAGAGAAGGCAGACAAAAAGGAACTCACCTCTCCAATAGCATTGCAACTTCTTCTAAAATGTAGGGTATCTTTTCATTCACTCTATCCAGGAGTTAAAATATGCAGTACTGAAGTCATCATTCCTGCACATGATGACATGGTGAGAAAAGTACTGGAAAACAGGTACCAGAGCAAATGGAACTACTGCTGTGATTTCACAGTTTTGTACCAAAGAGACTCAAGCGTAGGCCACGGAATACCCCTGAAGCTTGAAACAGGTCTATTATAGTGATGTCTGTGTCTTGCTTTCAAAGACACCAGAGGAAAGAAACTTCCATCTCTGTTTTGGAGAAAGATGAGAAAGCTGCTCGGCTGGATGTCTTTTTTGATGAAGTCGTCCAGAAACTCAGAGCAGAGTGGTAGTTCACAGGAGCACTGTTCAGATATATGCAAGTCATTTTCTCCAGATTTAAGATGGTTCTCCTAAAATGATTAATATGAGCCTCTATAACCTTCAGAGCTTTTTGAGTTTTGGTTGTGTTTTTTTTTAAACTATTAATTGAGTGTTTATGGAAGCTCTGCCCTTCCTCCAGGCAAAAAGGCACTTTTTTTTTTCCCCCACTGCTCAGCAGAACAGTTGGATCACATGAGGTGCGAGTCTTGCACCCCGTAGATTGTTTCCAACCTAGCAACTTTTTCAGTATTTGGAACAAGTCTGTAGTAGTGACAGTGACTAAAAAACATGAAAAAAGCAAAGAACGCAATACTAACTATAAACACACGAAGGATTTCAGTCTGTATGTAACGGAATTGTTTGCAAACAGAGAAGGACTTGTGGGTAATGTGACGGTTGGAGGCCGTCTTGGGCATAGCGATCACGAAATGCTAGAGTTTTCGATTCTTGGAGAAGTAAGGAGGGGGGTCAGCAGAACTGCTGCCTTGGACTTCCGGAGGGCAGACTTTGGCCTGTTTAGGAGACTGGTTGACAGAGTCCCTTGGGAGGCTGTCCTGAAGGGCAAAGGAGTCCAAGAAGACTGGACATTCTTCAAGAAGGAAATCTTAAAGGCACAGGAGCAGGCCGTCCCCATATGCCGAAAGACAAGCTGGTGGGGAAGAAGACTGGCCTGGCTGAACAGAGAGCTTTGGCTGGAACTCAGGAAAAAAAGGAGAGTGTATGACCTTTGGAAGAAGGGGCAGGCAACTCAGGAGGACTACAAGGATGTCGTGAGGTTATGCAGGGAGAAAATTAGAAGGGCCAAAGCCCAGCTAGAACTTCATCTGGCTACTGCCGTAAAAGACAATAAAAAATGTTTCTAGAAATGCATCAGCAACAAAAGGAGGGCTAAGGAGAATCTCCATCCTTTATTGGATGCGGGGGAAACATAGTGACAAAGGATGAGGAAAAGGCTGAGGTACTTAAGGCCTTCTTTGCCTCAGTCTTTAATAGTAAGACCAGCTGTCCTTTGGGTACCCAGCCCCCTGAGCTGGAAAACAGGGACAGGGAGCAGAATGAAGCCCCCATAATCCAAGGGGAGATGGTTAGCGACCTGCTACACCACTTGGACACACACAAGTCTATGGGGCCAGGTGGGATCCACCCAAAGGTACTGAGGGAGCTGGCGGAAGTGATCACCAAGCCACTTCCAATCCTTTATCAGCAGTCCTGGCTAACCAGGGAGGTCCCAGATGACTGGAAGTTAGCAAATGTAATGCCCATCTACAAGAAGGGCTGGAAAGAGGGTCCGGGGAACTACAGGCTTGTCAGCCTGACCTCAGTGCCAGGGAAGGTTATGGAGCAGATCATCCTGAGTGCCACCACGTGGCACATATGGGACAACCAGGTGATCAGGCCCAGTCAGCATGGGTTTATGAAAGGCAGGTCCTGCTTGACTAACCTGATCTCCTTCTATGACAAGGTGACCCGCTTACTGGATGAGGGAAAGGCTGTGGATGTTGTATACCTAGGTTTTAGTAAGGCCTTTGACACCATTTCCCACAGCATTCTCCTGGAGAAACTGGCTGCTCATGGTTTGGATGGGCATACTCTTCACCGGGTAAAAAACTGGCTGGATGGGCGGGCCCAAAGAGTTGTGGTGAATGGAGTTCAATCCAGCTGGCGGCCGGTCACAAGTGGTGTTCCCCAGGGCTCTGTACTGGGGCCAGTTCTGTTTAATATCTTTATCAACGATCTGGACGAAGGGATCGAGTGCACCCTCAGTAACTTTGCAGACAACACCAAGCTGGGCGGGAGTGTTGATCTGCTCGAGGGTAGGAAGGCTCTGCAGAAGGACCTGGACAGGCTGGATCGATGGGCCGAGGCCAACTGTATGAGGTTCAACAAGGCCAAATGCTGGGTCCTGCACAACAACCCCATGCAACACTACAGGCTTGGGGAAGAGTGGCTGGAAAGCTGCCCGGAGGAAAATGACCTGGGGGTGTTGGGTCAACAGCCGGCTGAATATGAGCCGGCAGTGTGCTCAGGTGGCCAAGAAGGCCAACGGCATCCTAGCCTGTATCAGAAATAGTGTGGCCAGCAGGAGCAGGGAAGTGATTGTGTCCCTGTACTCGGCACTGGTGAGGCCGCACCTCAACTACTGCGTTCAGTTTTGGGCCCCTCACTACAAGAAGGACATTGAGGTGCTGGAACGTGTCCAAAGAAGGGCAACAACACTGGTGAAGGGTCTAGAGCACAAGTCTTATGAGGAGCGGCTGACGGAACTGGGACTGTTTAGCCTGGAGAAAAGAAGGCTCAGCGGATACTTTACCGCTCTCTACAACTACCTGGAAGGAGGTTGTAACGAGGTGGGTGTTGGTCTCTTCTCCCAAGTAGCAAGCGATAGGACAAGAGGAAATGGCCTCAAGTTGTACCGTTGATTGTTTGATTATCCAATAGATTGGATATTAGGAAAAATTTCTTCACCGAAAGGGTTGTCAAGCATTGGAACAGGCTGCCCAGGGAAGTGGTGGAGTCACCATCCCTGGAGGTATTTGAAAGATGTGTAGATGAGGTGCTTAGGGTCATGGTTTAGTGGTGGACTTGACAGTGTTAGGTTAATGGTTGGACTCGACCATCTTAAAGGTCTTTTCCCACCTAAATGATTCTATGATTCTGTGAATGAGATCCTACTGAGGCTGCTTCTGCCAGCCAAACTTGGCTGACTACTCTGCTGTACTGCATGCACTATAAGAAGGCACACTCTGATGTTCTCAGGCAAGGGAGGACTACAAGCTCATTCACTCCCAGATGAACATTGCTGGATAGAGAAGTCTTGATTTCACAGAGTGTATGTGTCCTATAACTGGGATCCAGAGCTACTCCGAACTCTAGTTTGAATCCTTGCATAGGAGACCCACAGGAATTTCCTCAGACAATTTTCTTCCCAAACAGGAATTTTTAGGTCACAAGAGCCAAGAAACTACATAGACCCCTGTCTCAGGTGAAAGGCAAAAACTCCAAATCTTTCCTTTCTCTTTCCTTCTGTATTAGAAAGCCACTCTCTTATCCCTCTATGTTCCATCAACCTCTGTCTAAACGCTGTGATGTGACTTGTAAGAGATGTGTTTGCCTGTCCAAGTGAGTTCCAAGATTCACTACAACTGAAAAAGGCCACTGACCTGCAGGAGAAAATGGTTCGGTATTGAATATCTTACCCGGATCTGCAAGTCACTGAGGTCAAGGCATCTGCACATTTCCAGGAAGAGCTTCACACCCTCCTCATCTAGGATTATATAGACTGGGATCCAGCGCTTATATGCTGCATCAACAATATCGCGGAAGATGTCCCGGTCTGTAAATTCATCCATGACCACTGCAATAATCTGGAAACAAGAAGACAGTAGACAGACAACTGAATAAAATATTAGGAACTGAAAGGGATGCCCATCACACTGTTGCAAAATAAAGAAGAGCACTGATACCAGAATATGGAGGAGGAGGATATAGGAGAGACAAAAGTACAGGGATGTACATGCCCAAGCACTACCAATAATCTTGTAATTTTCTGGCTTGGCTCCTGCTGCGCTTTGGAAGGAACTTAATAAATGTCTTTGAGAGTTCTTCTTCTAGGGAAAGATGACTTATTTCAGCAGCCTAAGGAATGCCAAAGCCAAATACCTAGTTTCTCCTCTGTATTGTGAAACTTCCGTTGCCTCTGTAAGGATCCACTTAAACAAAGAACACTGAAAACAGATTCAAAAAGAAGAGTGAAGAACACAGCTCTAACACTTAATCAGAAGGTGGGTAATGGAAGAATGAATGTGCAGAGGAATCAGGGCCTGAATGGTGCATAGTGCAGACACAAAAATTTTATTTTGCTTTTTTCCCCAATTCCCTGTGAGAAGTCTGCTCTCAGGGCTGGCTTCGCGAGCAATGTCTTATGGAGCTCAAACGTAAACACCTCATATTTGTCAGGAAGGGACTGGAGTGTGTGTTCAAGATTTGGAGGCAAAATGATCATTTCCTCTCTTCACATGTACATTTTTTCTAGTATAAAACTAATCCCTCTTTCCAGGCATAGATTTTACATAAAAACAAAAGGTTGCACAGACATGACAGACAAGCCTGAACATTCATAGGATGCGTAACAACAAAACCAAGGTGGTTATGGGCAATTTTAATGCAGATCTTACATGTTTTGTCTTTCTCTCCCTTTCTATATCTTTTACACCATTAGAAATACCAATTCACTTTCTGCCTGAAAGACTTATTCTCCCCAACATTTGAAAGACGATGAATGAAGGAAACTACTGTTTTCCTAATCCCGCTGGGAAACATCAACTTGCCAGGTCAGAGCTCTCATGCGGACAGTATGCTGGGAATTTTATTTCCCAGGTGCTGGGGTCACAGTGACGAGCCAAGCTGCGCTGGGCTCGGCACATACAGGTGTGAATGGAATTGAAGACTGGATCGAACAGTAGGATATTCTTCAGTTGAAGTTTGGAAGAGGTGCGGCTCAAGTTGCGGGAGCCCCCTATGGAAGGGGGAACAATTCTCACCAGAGACGTCTTTCCTTTGAAAAATGCTCTTGAACAAACTGTTTTTGGGAAAGTGATACCACAGTAAATGTTCCCTACTGTGTTTGGTGAGTCTCTGCTTGTACGGCCAACAACAACCAACACATCTGTTCCATCAGGCTCCTTCTGTCAACAGTGCTTACATAAGCTTTTCTTTAGAAAAAGAAAAAAAAAAGACCATTGTGTTTATGCTCATCATTAACATGTAGGTTCCTGATACAGGTGAACTATGGTGGAGCCACATTATAAACCAATAGTAAATCCTTCGATAACTTCTGCTAGGCAGAACTGGATTTCAGGTCCTGCCTTGGTTCTCACTTCCCAGCACAAAGCAGCAAAATGCAGGGAATGTTACTAGAACCTCTGAAAATTAAAATACAGTGAACTTGTGCCACTTTATTCCTGAACAACTTCATATACAGGCAGATTCTAATTAAAGGCATGAAGAGTTCATGCATTAATTCAGGCCTGTTATGCTCCTTCTCCCCTCCACACGCTGTGGTATGGATGTAGTTATTTAGGAGCAAGGATGCCAGATAATATTCATTTGAAGTAAGACCATCCACACAGGGAATTGATGAAGAATAGATAACAGACATGTGAGTTTGTTTTCTTTCCATCCCCTCCATTTGCAATGAGTCCAATGACTGCAGAGATTACACCACGTCCTGGACAGACCATGAATTGTTAGTACTGGCCTTGCAATATGAAGGGATGCTTCCCTCCAGGCTTCGGGGCCCTGGGTGAGTTACGGCTTCTTTGCAAGACTGTGGACTAAAGCCATGAAAACTGCAGTCCTGTATGAAAAGCAGATGAGCTGCTTTGCAGACGGCACTTCTAAGCCAGCAAAATGTGAGAGGGGCAACCCCACTGTTGGTATGTTAGTCTTCCCAAACCCCTGCCACAGCTGGTGATCTGTCAAGATTACCTAGGAGCGTTCCCAAATACAGCAAGTCAGAGCATGAGTGTCTGCAAGAGGTTTTCCCCATTCCTCTACCTATCCTATGGATAACAACTTATCTATAGGGCCCATAGGTGTGCCTAGCTCTTCATAGGTATTTACAGATTGGCAAGCATTAACTTGCCAATCTCATTGCGGCAAGGTAGCTTAATTAACGTATGTTTGTAAAACACTGATGATAAGCCACCCACAGACATGTGCCACATATTACTAGTATCTGTTTAGACCCCCCACCCCAGCAAAAATCCAAAACAATCAAAACCCACACTCATCTGCTGAATGAAAAGCTGCTACCTGGAGATTTTTTTTGCCAGGGCCAGCTCAGCTGAACACAATAGGCATAGTTATCTACGAAAAGGACCATTAAACACTCAAATGGCTGTTAAACATGAAACCACCTTTGGGCTGGGAGGGGCACAGTTCATCCAGTCAGTGAAAAAATAAAAATCTACAAAGGAATTAATTACTTCTAGGTGCCAGGCACAGCTATCGAAAAGAGCAAAGTTTCCCAATCCTTGCACAGTCTGTAGAGGCATTTGCAGCAGCGCAAAGAGGATGTGAAGTCGCACTAAAGCGGAGTGTACGCATTTTGCAGCTTCTGGCTCTTCTAAATGATTGATCAGACCAGTCACTGAACAGGATTTCGGGATGTGCACGTATTTCTGTGAGCAGGGTGCTGAGGAGATCACCTGCTGGATTAATGCCTCTCTGGAAAGTTTTCTGTGTTTCCCAGGAAGTTTGGTTTTAACAAGTCTGCAAAGGTTGTGTGTATAGTGTGTGCTGGGGGGGAGCGGGTGGAGGAGGAAATAGCTGCTGAATTAGAAAGCAGAAAAAACAGAAAGCAGCAAAACTAAGAGCAGGAATGAAGCGTCTTATGCTGTTATATCCCCTTTCCCCAGCTCTGAGAGGGATCATTTCCTGAGGGGTCTTCTCTGGAAACTTCACCCAGACCTAGAAAAACCTCATCATTGCCCCCTGCCTATTCAACGCAAGCTCCTGTAGTGTCACAGCTGGTTTGTTTTCTTGTCAGAGGTGCCCTGTCACCACTAACAGTCCTTTCCAGCCAAAGATAAACAGGAGGAACAGCCGCATATTATCTGGACTCTGGCTGCTTGCAGTCCAGGCTTGGATGGTGTTGAGACCACAAAAAATAAACCCCAAAACCACCACCCCATAAACAAACTCGCTGCCCTGTGTTTAACTAGGGATACCTGCACGTACAGGAGGGGTGGCTGGCACAGCATCACGACCTATCTTCCCCTGAGCCAATGAATCACGAAAAGCAAAATGCGGATATAAAAACCCAATTTGGGGGGGGTGCAGGGGGTCTAACCCCATCATGGGCATCAGCTTTGACAAACCACAACGTGACCGGCAACGAACTGCAGGGAAAGCCCTGCCTGGTGGACGCCGACCAGTCGGAGGGCCAACGCGCTCCTCCCGCTTTGGCGGGGGCCAGCGAGGAAAGCTCGGCCATGGCGGGCTCTCGCCTCCCTTCCAGCCCACGCAGTCCCCAGCCCAGGCCCTCTGCCCAGGTGCCCTCGGCCCAGGCGCGAAGGCGGGCAGGGGTGGCCCGTCGAGGGCGCCCGCTTCGTGTGGCGGCCGGGCCCTACCTTCTGCGCCTGCTGGATCATCTCCCGCACCACCTCCTTCAGGTGGGGCGCGCTCTCCTCCTTGCGGGGGTGCGTGAAGAGGGCCACCCGGCTGATGCCCCGGTAGAAGGTCTTGTCGGTCCAACCCAAGTCCAGCGGGGGCACCTCGGTGTCCGAGCACTCGGGCCAGTAGGCCAGCGAAAGGGTCTCGCCGCCGGGCCCCCGTGCCACCTTGCCGCCCTCCCGGGGGTCGTCGTAGCCCCGCCAGCCGCCCCGCAGGGCCTGCAGCTCCCGGCTGGAGAGAAAGTCACGGAGCTGCTCCTTCCTCAGCGCCTCCCGGTAGGCCGCCTCGCCCCGGGTCACCAGCGCCTCCAGGGCCCGGCGCTGCTCCTCGCTGTAGTAGAAGCGGGCCTGGGCCTCCGTCACCTTCTCGTTGACGTGCGACTCGTCCAGCAGGAGCACCTGGGACTCCGCCATGCTGCCGGCACCCGCAGCGCCGGCCGGCCGGGAGGCTGCGGAAGGAGGGAAAGACAGAGCCGGCACCGCCTCACCTGGCCTGCCCGAGCCCGCCCCGACGGGTGGAGCGGCCGCGCCGCCCTGCGCCGGCCCCTCACGCTCCGCTGGCTGCCTGGGGACACGGCTGTCCCCTCTGTTCTACCCCTCTCCCAGACCCCGCACCTGTCGCTGGCCCCCGGGGGACAGGGGTGGCCGTACCTCCGGCAGGGCCAGGACCAGGGTCCCTGACCGCAGCGCTTGGAGGAGAGCCAGGCCTGGGCCGCGGGCGGATTTTGGGGTGCAAATGCAAAAGCCTATTTAAGAGGTTTTTTTCCCCTTTTTCAGACGTGGCAGCCACCTGAGGGGATGCTCATGGGGAACGGGGGGAGGCGAGTGGGGCCAGGGGCACGGGCAGAGCACCATGGTGGCTGCAAGCCATGGTCTGTCGGCCACAGCTGGCTGTGAGCCGGCCCTCTCCAAATCCACTCAGAGAGCAGCAGTAGCAGCTCAGCGACTCTCGAAAAGCAGGAGGTGGGTACCTTGTTTACAGATGGGAAGATGGCAGACCGATTTGCCCGAGGCCGCCCAACAGGCTGATGTCGGAGCTGGGAATAAAACCCGCCCTGCTCCTAGTCTCTGGCTGGGAGCGTGAATAAATACCCCCAGCCCGACACACGCGTCCCAGCCGAGAGACTAGGGGCTGTAATGTTAAATTATGATTTTTGTGTGATATGCGATAGTTGCTGGGGGCCCTAATCAAGATTGAGGCCCCATTGCGGTTTGCAGTGCGTACACAAAGGATAAAAAGCAGTGCTTCCCCCCTGCAGTCCAGGGACAGAGTTGGCAGGGATGAGCAAGCAAATGGGGATAAAGGCAAGGCAGTGATGAAATATAAACGTTCAGAGGCATTTGCAGCGCTTTACATATGTGATTAGCCCTAAGTGCTCACATGCACAAAAAAATGTAGGGACAGAGCTGCTGGAGCTGCTCTTTGTCTCCTCTCTATAACCAATTGCCTGCACTCAGTGTGAGTTAGCTTAAAAATCCAAAGATGAGGTAGGGCACTGGAGCTCATCCTGTGCTGTTCCTCTCCTTTAGGTAGAAGGGAGAATTTTAGTATTCCATCAATAGCTTTTCCTAGCATGAAATGCACTTAAAATTTGAAATTGCACTTTGCAGAGGTCTATTTCTCTGCCTATCAAGTCCCCTTTAAAAATTAATTTCAATATAGGTTCTTTTAGCCTGATTTCCAATGGAAATGAGGCTTACGTGGTCATGGTGTCTGCATCTGTCTGCCTGTCTGTCCATCTCTCTAATAACTTTTGAACCCACTGGCTGATTTTGAACAAGTTTGACAGAAGCATAATTACATCCCTACAGTTTTTGTGAAAATAAATGGCCTGATGATAGCAAAAAGAGACCCTATCACAGTCCCCGACAGGGAAAGTTACAACATGGGTTCACGCCTTACTGGATTTCAGATATTCCATAAAAGTGAAAACACTAATAAGTGCCTGATCTGTATGAAAAGCTTCAAATGAAGTTTATGCCATCTTAGACACCCTAGTCAATCAACCACAATAGACAAATACACAGGAGATGCGGCTTTGTTAGTTCCAGTGCTCACTAAACTACTTGTTGGGTTTTTTTTCTGTACCAGAGGCTGCCATCAGCTCTGCTATTTCATGTGTAGCTAAATAAAATCTCTTTAATCCTAGGTGCTCTATTCATTTGTAGCTGCACAATGTAATCCTTTGTGTTCAGCTAAGGCTCCCACATGAAAGCAACAGTAGGTTCACAAATGTATGTTTAGTTTTATATTTAAAAGCAAGCGAACGTTGCCCACATCCAAGTAAAAGCAGCAGAGATTTTTCAGTTTGTTGTGATGAAATGTTTAGCCCCCATCTCTCACTCTACAAGACAAAGTGTTGTCTGTGTGTTGATATGATAAATAGGGGCAAGGAGCTGTGCAAAGCTGAGAGAGACCCTTTGCCAATGCATGCATGTTTCCCGTCCACCCTCCCCGTTCTCGCAGCAATGCATTCCAACGAAGCGTATTTCCTATATGGAGTTTTTATAAGGTCTGATGATTCAGTCCCTTTTGATATACCCTGACCCCTCTGGCTGACAGCCTCACCTCAAAGACTGGTAAAAAGGGCTGTGCAAACAAACTGCCCTCTCCATCACAGAGGTAACCCAACCCTTCGGGACTGGAGAAGAAGAAACGTGGCAGGCAGGGTGGGGGGAAATACTTGTGCCTGGCCCTGCCTCTCTGGGATCGAGGAGTGAATTCCAGTATCCACTCTAGAAGAGGGTCATTATTGTTTCAGCTCAGGTTTTCCTCTCTGCCCTTAGCACTGGCTCAAGAGAAAGAAGAAAGGGGAAGCCTGCTTTTGCATTGGGCTGAGGCAGCTGCAAGTCCACACAGAACTACACTATCAATCCTTTGATTTATTTTGTTCCTGGGGATTACCCGCTGCAGGGGCCGCATGTGCGTAGGCAGGGTTGGGTCTCTTTGCTTTTCGCCTTTGTTTGGGTGTCATCCCAGCCAAGTCCTGGTTAAGGTCTTGCTTACTTTTCTGGTCTGGTTCCAAAACGTTTTCCAAAGGATGTAAACTAACCTATCAGGAAATATTACCTCTTATTGTAACCCTCCCCCAACCCCATTACAGTGTTTTAAATCTTCTGCCTTCAAACACCTCCCACGTATATTCTGGTTTCTTGGGCCTAATTGCTTCACTTTCCTTTGCGAGGCAGTGCAGGTTGTGTATTAGATAAAGATATGACACCTTATATTTAGCATTAATTGTAACTGCGCTTGTCCTGAGCGTACGTATGTCTTGCCAGTCCTTCCTGTGTAATTTCAGTCCCTAAATAGCCCACCTCACAATATATTCTTTGATAAATTTCCCAGCAGTGTTTTTCTTGTGACATAAACTGCTACAAGCTCTTGTTATAAACCTTTGGGTGCTCAGCTCTTTAGGAATAAAATTCTGATGCCTTCCCCCTCACCTTTTCTTTACATCTTATTTCTCCCAAAAGCAGTCAGCATCTACATGCAAAATAGGAGTAAAAATGGGAAGGTGTTAAAAAGAAACGATCATTTTGTGATAAAGTGGTTGAGAGCTGTATAGTAGAAGACTTTGGGGGGGGCCTATCCTCCAAAACAAAACAACATGATTTACCAAAATGATCAACCATACTACCTTTTGGGTTTTTGTTTTGGTTTTTTTGTTTGTCTGTTTGTTTTTTCTCTCCATAAAAAGCAACAACTGGTTAAAAATGAGTTTTGCAATGAAAACAGGATGGCTTACGTGATGGAGGATACAAGAGAGTGTTTTCCACTTCTCAGTGTCCCAGCTGCAGGTTAGCCTGAGGTGATGGGGCTTTGCCATCTTGAAATGGAAGGGTAAATAAATAAGTGCCTGTGCCATGGTTGTTATTAAACACTACACTCCTTCCCTGTGCTGGCTGGCACCACAGAAAGACTCGCAAAGGCTTGGTGGAGATTGCATCTTCTCGACTCTCTTCTCTGCAGCCGGGATCCAGGAGTTTGTGGGAAGACTATTACGTGCGCAGCAAGCCGCGCTCTGCTTGTCCCGAGTCTGAAATTTCATTTGCAAGGGCTGCCAACCCAGCGCAGGAATGGGTGCGTTAGTCACGTCCAAGTACTGGCAGAGCTAAAAAGCCTGAAACGAGGTGATTTCAGAGTGGAGAGGAAGAAGTGCTTGCCTTCACCGTTCTCCCTCCAGCGACCCAAAGAGCTGCAGGCGGTGGAAGGTAGGTGTGTCACTTCTGCAGCAGCAGTGACAGACTGCAATCCGGAGGATGAAGAAATGCTTTCAGATGCTTCCTTTCTGTCATATTACACTGCCTCAGGGAGAAAACCTAGCTGCTGAATTGGAGAATTGCCGCAACTGAGTCAAGTGCTTCTGGCCTCCCACTCAGTTTTTCAGCTGTTGTTTCCGTGTGAGAGTAAATAGGTAAGAGAGTCCTCTGAAGAGAGCAGAAAGGAACAATTGTGTTCACGGGCCCATTTCTTGCAGCAAGGTATTTGCTGACTGAGCACGCACAGAAAGGCCTTTAGCTGTTTTCCCCGGCTGCTCCCATTCACAGGGCAAGAGTTTGAGGCAGTTTCCTGTAAGAAATAGTGCTGACCCAGGTCTCTTGCTTAATCTTTCAACTCCCATATAGGCAAGGACTCAAAACTGGTTGCAATGCTGAGCTACCCTGTGGGGCCTTGCCCAAGTTGTCTGCTGTGCCTCAGTTCCCTGTCTGTAAAACGAGGAAAATGCTGCTCTACTTCACAGGACTGCTACAGGGAAGAGCTTAGAAAATAAAAACCCAAACCAACATCACCTACTTTTACTGTGGTTTCTCCTGCAAGGGGGGGAGAAAAAAGACAGCTGTAGAGTCCCTTTGCACATGAGCCAAACCCTGAATGGAAGCTCTCGCTAAAGAAAACAGTGAGGAATAAGCAATGCGGTCTCTGAATTGGATGCTTAATTGCAGCTATGATTATGTAGGTCTCAAATCACAGTGTGCTTTATAGACAAAGGAACACCAGGAATGGGAGCGCTGGTAAGTTAAGGCAGCAACAAGTCTACAGCATCGTGTACTTACCTTGTGTGCTGGCCACCTGTCAGTGTGCATTGCTACCGACTCTTTGGAGAAGATAATGCTCAGGTGAGAGTTGATGGGGAGAGGAGTGGCGCACAGAGGGAGGCTGGGAGGGGTGTCCCAGGCAGAGGCTGGAGGGATGGGGAGCAGACTGGCAGGAAGCAATTAATGGGACAGTCTTGGTATGGTGGAGCAGGCCACCAGCCAGTGCAGCAAGATGAGGTGGGAGATGGAGCTATGTGCTGATGACAAGGATGAGATGTCCCAATGCTATGTGGTCAATAAGAGGGAGTCAGCGGAGGGAATGCAAGAGGCATGATGTGTCCAAGAGTGAACAAATTCATTTGAAAAGCTGCATAATCTGTAGAGGAAAGGGGAGCAGTGGCAAGCTGAGATGAGGCTCTGGTGTCCACAAAGTTATAGCCCTCCTGGAAGATGGCTAAAAAAAGCCATGGCAAAAAAGGAAGCCCTGTTTTTTATAAGGGAGGGAAAGAATAGAACTGTGAGGCTTGGCTATGGGGAGGAGAAGTTAGAAGTGGGCCCTAAAGTACAAAAATGGTTAAGTCCCCACAGTTTGGTCCCCACAATAAATGCAAAACTGTGTGAGGGGAGCAGCATTCCTAGGAAAGAAAAAGGGAGCCCTCTGAGAGGAGATGCAGAAGGCTTAAGTGTAGGCTTAAACGTGGAGATGGAACAAGGAGATTTGTGATTCATGAACATGAAGAAAGATACAGCTAGATTTTAAGATGTGGTAGAAGTGTGTTTATTTGGGTTGGAAGATGCCCTTTTACTGATCAGCATACATTGGCCTCTGATGTGTATTTCGCTTAAAAATATCCAGAGAGGCAACATAAAGAAGCCAGCTGCTCATGATCTTATCAGAAGCACTGCTAGCTCCAGAGGATCCTTACCTTTCACTCGCTGGTGTTTCTGTCCAGCAATGCCATGGTGAAGGCAGATGGAGTGGGTGCAAGCGAACTCCCGTGAGTCAGAAAAAAACAAATAAAAGGAGCCGACCAGACCTCCCTCCTGAAAGACTGTTTCCAGAGAAATGTTGTAGGTGTGAAAGCAAAACTTTACAGAAAGTTACGCTTGAAATCTGCTGTTTAATTTTTTGCCTTATAAATCCAGAACTAAGGCTATAAAAAATGTACCAGGTGACATCCCCTGCTTTTGTCCTGGCTGCTCTTTCTGAGGAAAAATCACCCTTCTGCTTGACCAAGACGCTGCACAGCAGCACTTACTCCAGGCTGTAACGTTGCTCCAAGTAGGGGTGCACTCTGGCCACCCCAAAGCCACACAAGGAGAAACTAGCATAGTTTTGATACAGGAGACACTCCTATCTTGGCCTTCAGCAGGGGAGAGCTTCCAAGCCAGCCAGCCTGAGGCATGGTGATGGTCTTGGTCCTGAGACAGTGTCACAGGGATAGTGACCCAGGCTGTCCCTCCCTGGGTCTATGGACACCTGAATTCAGGCTTAGAATATCATCTTTTCAGATCAGCATTGGCAGAAAGATCTGGTTTTGAATTCTTCCAAAAGCAAAACCCAAATGCATAATGCATTTATGTTCCTCCAGTGCCTGTTTTTAGATCCATTTCTTTTGCAACTCAATTAATCAAGATTTCGCTGCTCATTTTAAAATAAGTGGCATTTCTCTTAGGAAGGTTTATAGCTTTCAGTCTTAGAGGTTTAAAAATAATCAAATGGATTCTGAGCTAATCCAGATTCATAAACCATTCTTCTCATCTGTTAATATCTGAACAGTTTGATCATCGTATTTAAGAGATTCCTTTCTCCAGAGGGGTATTTTTCAGACAGATTGCCCCCGACTACTCTTTATTTTGCGGCTGCGGTAGGTTACCTATGCAAAACGCATAGGAGGAAGGGAGGTGGAGGAGCTGCCGCAGAAATAAGCCACAGCTCTGAGCTTATTCATGTTCTTTTTTCCCTCTTCTCCTGATGATGGAGAATCCATAGATCTCTCCTTGTGTTTAGCCTATCCTCCTCACCTGCTCTTTTCTATTTGCCATGCCATCCTTTTGTGGGATCATTTAAAAATCTTCCCTTGAGAGTGACCATGGGCATTTTTCCTTTTACTCTTCCAAGCAAGGCTGGCTCAGTAACATGTTTCTGCTTGTCAGACCCCCACACCTTCTTCCCCACCCTCCTGTATTTATTTCCTTCTGTTGGAGAAGCAGCTGCATCCCCTGGGGAAGAGTGCAGCCTGTGGCAGATCCCCATCCCTCCCAGAGTATCTCTGCTCTAACAAGCAGGATGAGAGAGTCCAGTATTCATGGCTCTACTTCCACTTTGTTGAGGCTGCCAATTAGTAGAGGAAGCGATGATTGGATTTTTTTTTTCCCATGCTGACAATTGACCTAAGCTACAGTAAGGCAGGAAATGCAATTAGGCAGCGGATGATCTTGGGAAGGTCTGCAACTAATGGCTTAGCGTTTTGCATTTCTCACAAACATTTAATTTATCCTTCTAGTCTTCCTGCAGGTTGTGTATGGGATGTAGTGGGGTCATTTCATCTCCTGTAAGGTAATTGTCTTGTGATCCTCTTTCAACGCTGCAGAGCAACGTGAAGAGCAAATTACAGCTCGAATGTCACACATGCCAATGCTGGGGGTAACACTGTGACAAGCAATGTGAGGGATGTACTGGTGGCCTTGGTCACCAGGTAGCACGGCGGCTTTCCAGCGAGGCTTCATCTCAAGGGCATTAGCTGCAGCAAGGCTCTTTTGAACTTGGGGGGCCACATCCACCATGCAGAACGAGAGGCAGCTGCCATACCTGCGGCAGAACGAGAAGCACCATACGTGAGCCCCAGTATGGGAGACTGGGAAGGCCTGACATTTAGGATGGGAAATGGATAGGCTCCTGCTCTGGCTGTTCAGGACATGCAGCTATATACTGCTGTGGGTCTACACAGCAATACTGGGGAATTAATTCAGTTGGCTGGAAGAAGGCAAGTTTGGATTGGGTTGTTTGTCTGCAGCACTAGGTAACCTACTTTTATGAACACTGCCCTGGCAAATTAGTTAGATCAGGGTGATTCCCTGCCTTCATCTACTCAGTGGCCTGCCGGTCCCTTTTGTTCTGAGCTCATCTGCGTTTGGAAGGTAAACACAAGGTACGCCCATGGTGACCTTTAGAACTAGAAGCCTTTACAGTTTGCATAACACTGCAGATATATATGCCACGATAATAAATAAGCTAGGGTAATTACAGAATAAATCCTTGCCCCAAAGAGATACCCAGATGCAAATGGTGCAGCACGCTGCCAAACATAAAGTACGGCTCAACCAGAGAGGAGTGTGCTGCAAACAGCCAGGGTTTTTGGAAAAAGAGGGAAGAAAGCCTAGCCAACATGAGCAGGCTCCAAGGGCAAGCTGAAAGAAGTCAGAAAGCCAGAGGGGATGAGAAAGAAAGTGAAGGAGATGTTTAACCACTGCATGAGGGTGAGGGACGAAAGATTGTAAGAGCTGATGAGAAATGCTATGGTGGCATAAAGATAGTCACGGAAAAGGAAGAGGAGCTTTGAGTCTGACATCCACGTCTCTGCCATCATCCTGCTATGCTACCTTTGGCAAATCACTTCACCTTCATCTAACTTCCCTCCTCATCTTTGTACATCTTGGCACTCTGACTTGCAAATTCTTTGGAGCAAGACTGTCATTTCTACAGGCACATGAAGTGCCCACTGCAACCAGGCTCTGAACTCAGGCGGTGCATCTCTATCATGAAGGACAGCAAAATCCAATGGAAGATGAAAAGCTGTTGCATAGACTTGGATACAGGCAAGGCTCGTCTGTTAACAGGGACCGACAGCCTCTGCTGTGGGGATGAAAGAGAACAGGATGCTGGAGAGGAGAGGGCAACACCGGCCACTGAGAACACAGCTTGCTTATGGCAGCGGGATAAGAGAAAGAGCAATGAAGAGAAAGAAATGTTAAAATCATGGTATGTGGGTGGAGGTGGGGAAGAGGCAGGCAATGGCTTGGTAGAAAAGGCAGGTGCTATTTTAGTCAGACTGGGCTAATTTCAGCTCTGATGTAACTCCATTTACGTCAATTTTAGTCAGTTGAATTACACAAAGGATTAATTTAGGTCGATGAGTTGAGGTGAGAGTGAGTCAGCCCAAAATAAGTTTTGGGGTGCAAGGAAGAGATGTAAAACAAGGACCAGGAGAAGAACTGGAGCCATCCTGGATTTGGAGAGATGTTTAAGAAGGGCGGGTGGGGATGAGAGAGGGCGAACAAGAGGGAGCAAAGGCAAAAAGGCCACAGGACCCTGCAGGGATGTTGGCCAATGATTTTGATTTCAACCCAGGACAATTTGCAAAGAAAGTCAGTCTGCTCCCTGAACTCTGCAGTGTAGTGGTTATTTACCCCTTACTCCTTCTCATGGTCCACCTCCCCTTGCCACTCCTCCGGGCAGCTCACACACCCACATACCATACTTAATGAGAGATCATAACAATTAAGCTTTGGTTTTATATTTTTTGTGTTTAATCACAAAACATTCCACGTTTAACTTGAAATAGATTGTGGATCAGGGTTTCACAGGGCAACAGCTGCATTTAGCAGGGAGAATGGGTCTGATTCACTCCTGGTACAGCTTCACTGGAGTCGATGGAAATGCATTTGTTCCATTAATTCTCCAGAGACAGCATGAAAGCCAAATGAAACCAGACAGGGCCATTCTCAGGCTGACAAAAGCATCCACACCTTAACTCTCACCAGCCTGCCTATGGAACACATGGAAAAAGTGTCTAAAATGCTTGACACCATCTTTAAGGTTTGCAAAGAAGTGCCTCTCAACAATGCATAGGAAATAAAAGAATGATGCCATTACACTTAATAAAATGAAAACAAAAATTAATTAAGAACATCTCATGCTTCCTTCCCATTCTACTCTCTTCTTCTTTCCCTGCACATGCTTTCCATCAATTCTTTCTGATGCCTCTTTTAAATTGGTGTTTCCTTTCTTGTAATTCTGTGTACTGAGATAATTTAACACCATGAATCTCTGAGGTTTCTTTTCTCTCCTCTGTCCTCATTTGCCCTAGCTTTTATTTTCCCATTCAGTTTTTACATTTTTGTTTTTTGAAATCATGATCTTCAATTGTATTTTATTTTCATTCTCTTCCTCTGTAGCTTGGCCCTGTTTTCATTCCTCTGTTCTCTTGTCCCTTGATCAGCATCAGCTTTAGTTAAGAGGAGAAGAAAGTCAGTAGGCTATAAGGTTAAAGACTAACTTTAACGATCTCTTTGACACCCTACCCCAAACTCAGCTCCCCCAGTTTCCCACCTTCCACAAATACTTGGTACTGCACAAGAAATAAACACCCACAAAGCGCTCTCGTCTCATATTCAATCACCATAATAAACACAAACTCTTTTCTGTAACATTCAATCATTATATTTAGTCTTAATATCATGCTTTTCATCTGCAAACACCCACACAAGCATTGGTTAATTTGTCCTTACAACAGCCCTGCAAGGTAGGTAATTACGTGTTATTATCTTCATTTTACACATAAGGAAACTCCAGGAGAAATTATGAAACTCCTAACAAGCACACATATCCACAAATCTAAGCAGGTACTAACTAGATCTTCTACAAATGCACACATACACACAGTAGTCTACATACATAGTAGTGTACACTGAAAATAAGGGACCAGCAAGCTTGCTGTAGGATGGGAGAGAGGCGCTCGACACATTACATCAACCAAAAAGGAAACTTCTCAGAACATGAGATCGGCCTGGACAGCAGAGGAGAGGTCCGGGAAGCAAACACGAGCTCTCTGCAGCACGCTCTGTAGTTTCTGGGCAGGATTTCATGACCTCCCTTTCCTGCAGATGAGCAAGTGTGCAAGGTGAACTCCTCCTTGCCCCCATGTACTTCTTCTGAACCACCACCGAGGTTTGATTTTGCATTTTCACCACTGGTGACCGCCCTCACTCTATCAACACTTGTTTCTGACAAGAAGTTGGGAAAACCCAGTGATGCACAACCCCCAAGCAAGCTCCTGACCTATTTGATTGCTAATTACCTCTTAGTGCTCTATCCGACTCGTTCTACCGCCTATCGAGATATAAGGATGGGAAGATAATAGGCCTTCTGGATCACAGGCAGCTGCACACACAAACCCATGGAAATACGGAAGAAACATTAGCGGGAAAGCCAGAGAACGAAAATGAAGACACGAGTAATTAACTTTGATCCAGGATGTCAGCAGCCTGTGCCAGAGTACCTTGTGTGCAGCAACTGCCCGCCACCGCGGGGACAGGATGCTCTGTTCCCATCCCCCGCGGTACTCCCCCGCGGCAGCCCTTGCACAGCAAAGGCTCCAGGGACTCTGCAGGGTCTGGCGGGGTCCATTTTGGAGGGTCAGGTCCTCAAGTGTGGTTAGACATTGAATTCCCTCTTATGCAAGGGAGCTTCGCTGCAACGAATGGGCATTAGATGCCATTAATATAAAGAAACTGGACATGAAAACAAAGATCTCTCTAAGGATTTGGGTCTTTGTGACTCCCCATTTCATTGTCCTCCGTTCCACATGACACTGAGGCTCTCATGGACTTGGGACATGGTTCAATGAAAACTACCCTCTTCCCCCTTTGTCAGTCCTCCTGTCTTATTTTCTGAACCTGTTGTGTCCTCTCTCAGCATAGATATGTCCAGGCAAATGATTTCCTTTCACCCCTTGTGTTTTGGGTGGGACTGGGGACAAAGCTATATGACAGAGTTTGCCAAGTTGAATATACGTTGCTTATTACATAAAAACTGACACAAGGCCCCATGATTTCTCTGTATCAATAAAAATGTTGTTGAGTCTGTATCATTGCTAGAGTTTTTCCTGTTCCAGATTTTCTTAAAATCCTTTACTGTTTTTAGCTTTTCCAGCCAGGGTTGTGTCCTCGATGTATTTGGTTTTCTGTGTCAGTTTTCTGCATTTCATGATTTCTGCTTTAGAACAATTGCGGTCTCTTTTTTTCTTTCCCCTAGTTGGCATATATTACTTCTTTATTTCTAATTGCTGTCTGAGCTCTGCCACTGAGCCAGCACAGGCTGCTGCTTCCTAAAACACAGACATTAATGCCAAGGCTGAAACTTCACGGAGTTATGCCAAACCTGCTGACTCTGGATTCCCACATCACAGGGGTCCTCTCAGCTTCATTCCTTATTAATTACAATCAATCATTCATACCACAGGACCCAAACTTCCAGACTAGTTCATGACCTGAGTGTCTATGTGCTGTGCTGACAGGGAGGGAAGGCCAGCCCTGTCTTACAAACTACAAGTTGACAAGGTGAGGCAAAGTGATTGTTCCAGGTAAAAATTGCGGCCCTACATAGACAAGTGGTCTTTGCTTTAAGGACTCCTCTTTCCTCTGTGCTCTTTACCCAGGGGGTAAATGATGAGACTGCCAGCAGAGCACCTGTGCCGGCAAGGCCATGCCAGACTCACAGCACATGTCTGTGCATGTCTGGAGGGGTCCAGCTCACCCCTGCCCCATTCGCTGGGCGTGGGGAAACCACACTGCTTCATTGGGAGCAAAGCTGCAAGACGGGAGGGCAGAAGAGCCAGGGAGCACTGACAGAGGAGTTACTACTTGCATAGTGGTGCTGCTGTAGGTCCTGTAGCATGAACAAGCCTTAAAAGGGATTTCAAGTCACGGAGAGAAATACATTACTCCTATAACATGCACTGAGATGTTCAGATGAGTCAAAAATGCCTGCTGCTTTGGCCATCGCAGTGATCTATCTTGCTTCCTTGCTTCCTTGTGCTACTCCTGTCTACTTGCCTGTACGCACCTCTTACCACTAGCTGGAAGCTGCAAGAGCTCTGGGGCATGGCCATAGTGCCAGCACTACAGGGCCTTGGTCTGGATTTAGTATTTCCAAGTGCTTATGGCAGCTTGGCAATAATAGGGATAAATACTAACATAATACTAGCAAACCTAAAAAAAAAAAAAAAAAAAAGGGAAAGAGCTAATGATAGGTGTAATAAATGAAATGGAAAGCAAATCTATACACTCTTGAGAGAGAAGGTGATGGGGATGATGAAGTTTAGGAACACTGCAGAATGAATTCCAGGATCATAATGAAGCATTCGAGCTGGGGATGCAGGACGAAGGAATTAGAAGCTGCGATGATGAAGACAAGAGCTTCCAGCTAATGTGGGAGTGCAAAGGGAGACAGTGGCGGGATGCAAATAGGAGGCTGATATGATTGCAGTGCTGAGCCAGCCAAGCCTTCTCTATACTAGCAATACACATCCTATTAGAAAGAGTTTTGCACCCACGCTCTAAGTAACAGGATGCTCAACATAAATTAGAATTTTGCACGAACAAAAGACAGCTGCATTGAAAAGGCGTTAGTCAGTCTTGGTTAATGCTCTCGGAACACAACACGTGTCTTGTATATGCTAGTCTTCAGCCTCCTTGGGCACTGTATTCCTCAAAATGTTAGGTCTTCTTAATATGGGATAGTAATTTATGCACATTTACAACACGGTTGTTCTTCACTGACTCCCATGTGAGGTCTGTTATTTCACCCCAGATGGGCCTCCACCAAACACAGCGTCCTCCGTTTCTGCTGCGTGGACTGTGTGCATCCATGCAGGATGCTTGGCTTGACCACTTACTGTGAAACAGTCATACCACAGTCACCAGCTTGAGTTATTTACTGAGCTGAACTAGCTCTAAGTTAACCAGCTGTTTTTCCTAAATGACACATTTTCCCTCTACAGACATGGGTAGGAAAAAAAACCCTTTTGCAGCAGCTTTTTCAGTAAGTTGGAGGCTGCAGAAATAAGGAAGGTAGAAACAATAAAGCATAATATGAAGAGTATGTTGAGAAGAGCTTTGGAGCTGTGGTCAGCTTTGCCTGAGTCATGTGAAAAGAAAACCACGAGGCTTTGACCATATTAGACTGTCTTACACAGGTAAGTATAAAGATTCTTTAAATAGATGAAAGATGATAATTATAATTTCAAAGAGGAGTAAATCACTACCCACACCCTTTGGCTCCCTACATGAAGATCTTATCAAATTAAATTATGATCTCTTTCTGGAATAACGAGGCAGAACTTCAGCTGGTAAAAATCAGAATAGTCCCATGCACTTAAAACATACAACAGTGACTTACTCAGACAAATCTCAGTCCCACTTGCTTTCTCAGATGTCTTCTCAGGTGTCCCCCCTCCTCCCAGCGTCACACTCAAGCCTGCGTGTGCCACAGCTGCACACCCGGGCTAAAACACCCTGCTGTTCGGAGACAGCTTTCTCTAGACCCGGGGAAGCCAGCACTTCAGAAAAATAGGCTTCATATTTAAATGTTTATTGTAAGGACAATAAACACCACCACTCTTTTGTTAGTAATGGTATCTCTCATCATAGTGGTTGGCCTTCAATGCACTGACAGAGCCAAATGCGTCAGAAGACTGAAGGGACAGTCGTGACCATGTTCTCCAGCTTCCCATAACCAAAGTCAGAGTATTTTACCTTGTAAATCTTGTATCCAGCCCTCTTTCCAGGCTTGAGCTGGAGACTGTAGTAGAGAACCACAGCAAGCTTGCTACACTGTTCAAGTGGTTATGAACCTTCTCTTTTAAATACGCATGTTTTATTTTTAGTCAGAATTTGTCTAAAGTCGGTGCAAACCACCCATTTGTGTGTCTTGAAGCCTTACCTCTTATTTTTGGAGTCCTAAATTCAAGATGTTTACGACTGGTGTTCCAGAGTGCATTCTGCTGTGTAAGTGGTTGTGAAATATCTGTGCTCTTCAAGTCATGCACATTTTAAATAAGAATATGCAGCTATCATTTTGGTCAGCTGATGCTGAAGATTTAAACTTGTAAGCACTGGTGTGTTCTCCAAGGTGATAAACATGACTGATAGCTACACTCCACCCAGAAAGAGAAGCATCAGCAACAAGTGGCACTAATTTAGCAATTTCACAGGGCAATAAGGTACCTCTTGCTATTATTTTTTTTCTGCATGGTTGTGCATGGTCCATTCCCCTCAGAGGTAATGTTGATAATAGCTTGAATGACCAAGAGTTTTACTGTTGCGACCGTGTTAGGAATTAGTTTTTTCCTGCTTTAACTTACAGTCCAAAAAATAACAAAATTTTACAGCTTTACTGTTTAAATGAAGACTTCCATGAGCTTCCACGGAGGAGATGTAGGACGCACTATTTGTAGCAGATGTGAGTTCTTTCCCCCTTTCCTGCCACCACCCCGATCTCCCAAATAAGCTTTAAAGAAAGGATTCCCTACTTGTGTAAAGGCGTTATGGCAACCTCAAAACCAAGTAAGTTTTCATTTTGCTGAGTCTGCAGCCTAGGATGAGGTGATCTAATAGCTCCTGCTGCCAGGACTGGGAGGTTCTGTCTTCCCCTTTCCCCCTCCTGGCTGTGCATTCCCACTGCTCACCCTGCGCTGGCTCTGGGCCTCCTTACGCTGCCCTCGGTGAGCTGACTCAACTCATCAACAAGTGGATCATTTTCTGCAGGGTGGCAGTGAGCTGTTAGATTGACTCACCTGCTCTGATGAAATCACGGCCATTGTTATTAGCAGACCATCTTCATCCGATAACAGATAAATAACTGCCATCACAATAGCAAGCTCAGATATATAGATATGCAGCTCTGGAGAGCTGATTCTCTGCTGCCACATATCTCTCTTATTCATATCTCCGCCAAGTGAGTGTAAAAAGCTGCTAGTTCAGAATGAGCTGTTGGTGGTACACATGCATTTGGCTCTGAAGAAAATGACTCCAGAAGGGGCAGAGCACAGGGCAGTTCCCTTTCCCCTTGGTGCTGGTAGCAAACTTGCAGTTGATTTTTTTTCCCCATAAATTTTGATGACACCAAAAAAAAAAAAAGGCTGATGCAGTCTCCTTCTAATTCAGCATTTTGGTGTGCTGCACCTGGCAGAAAACATTCAGTCATGAGAAGGGACACTGAAGACTGGTTCCTGCTGTTTGTTATTATCTGTTGGCACTGCAGTAGCACCGTTCTTGGAATTTGACAAGGGAGAGGGACTGGCCAGTACCACAAGGAAGTTATGGTCCGAGTCAGACATACTCAGTACAGCACAGACACAAAAGATACAACGCAAATGACCTCTAGATCAGTAGAGAAGGTGCCTCCATTTTTTTCCTTCTTTTCTTTATCTGTGGCTGGATATGACTGAATGGTTTCCCAGAAGCGCCTCTTAAACAGGGAATTGAACTTCAGTCATGATGTCAGGACACTGTCACCATTTTATAGCTTTAAGTGGACTGTAGTAGACTCATGTCCTAAACGGCATTTTTTTCCCCACAGATTTGCTCTCATTATTATTTGTTGCAAACAAACTTGCCATGGCTGTATCTTTCATAAATCATGGTGGAAATGGGCCTGCTTGGACTAGCAGGGAGAAGCCGCAAGATATCTAGAGATCTTTTAATTTATTTGTTTCTTCTTCCTCCCTTTGTTGCTGGAGCTAATTTTATTTCTGCATGTCTACAAGGATCCCTGCACGCCTGCCATTTGTGAAATTTTGCATTTTCATGTTAGCAGGCTGGACATCCGCCAAGCAGCTCTCACTTGCACAATGACAGCAGACAATGTGCTTTGAATTTTCCCTCTGCACAAAGATCAGTGAACTTTTCCTACTCATTTGACTGTTTCCCTGCTGTCCTGTAGCTCGCAGATAAGTCCTCAGCTGTTTTCTACTGTCAGTTCTGCTTATGTAAGAAACTTCCTTTGCATTTGATGCAAATTAAGGCTCCTGAATTCTGTCACATGAAAGCTGCCTCTAAAAATTGGAGAAATTGGCAATGCTCTGCCCTCTTCCTCAGTGCTATTAAAGGCTTTATCATACACTCAGTTCATGCTTCCCCACTGAAATGCAAAGCTTTCAGCAGCAAGGAGCGGCTGGGTGTCAGAAGCTTTTTAGTCAATGCTTGTGTTTTAACCAGTAAATGTTACTGCCTGGATCATCTAGGGAATGCTAAAGGTTTCAACTGATCTCTATAGGGTTTCGTTTAAAAGCAGCTAAGCCAATTGCTTTGAACAAGTATTTGAAATGAGATGGCTGCAGAGGACTTTCTTATATCAGCTCAGAGGCAAAAGCTGGGCGATGGGCCTTCTGGTACATCCAGGGACAGTGAGGTGCTGGGCTGCAGCTGCAGGGAGGTGCGGGGAGGCTTCTTGGACACATTGGGCAGGGTTGGGCAGCATCGGAAGGAACAGCATTGCCAAATACTTCTCACACCTAGTCTGGTGCAACCATGCTCCTTGGCAGAGAGCTGCAGAAGCGGAGCAAGAGTCTGAGGACAGCCGTAGCCCAGATGGCCGCTTCTCTGTCTCACCAGACATCCTTGTTGTCCCTATGACATGACATTGATATAATTAAAGACCTGCCACTTCTCACTCAGTGTAGAGCTTACCCCTCACCTCACTTCTGGGCTACAGCTGCTGGGGCATTGCTCCTGCAGTGCAAAACTGATACTGATACCACATTGCTGTTCAAGGCTGATTTCTCCTGACCACATGGTCCTGGCTGCTGGATCTTTTGCTTCTGCCATCCTTGGTTACTCTCCACAAGGGCTAAAGGCAAAATGGCCTTCCAAGAGCCTACAGCATCAGGATCCCATTGGGGAGGAAGGATGAGAGGTGCTCCTGAAGAAAAGATGATGAACAGGTGCCTCCTGTGAAAAGCTCCAAATTTTCTGCACAGCCAAGTGAAATTGAGAACTATTTTCAATTAAAAAAAAAAAAAACAACAACAACCTAGGAACTTGTTGTATCCCTGATACAAGGGGACTGGCTTAGCAGCCTGATCAGATGCTGGCTGTGTGGCAGCACTGAGGATCGTCTCCCTGGTGCTCTTACGCTGTCAGCAGTCAGATGGGAACCAGCCATGTTCCCGTTGTTTCCACAGCACGTTCCAGCGATTGCAGCGGTTATAGCAAGCATGTACACCAAGACAGAGACATCTCTATTTCGTGGAACAGAAAACCACCTGGACAGCTTTTGCATGAAAGGAGATTTCCACTTGCTGTTTTTTGCTCAGCCTTATTAATCACAGAGACGTTTATAAGCAAAATATGGATCTGCAGCAGAATGTAGGCGAAAAGATCGTTCAGACAGGAGAAAGCACAGCTCAGCTGTGCTCATCAAACTTATTTTTCCATGTACAGTCCAGCTTCCTCTGTTTCATTTGTTTGCCTTCCCACATATTTTTCCTACTTTTATCTCTGTTTACAATCTCTTTTCTCATGAACTGTCTTTCTTGCTTAAGAAAAATACCAAACAAAATACTTCTCTGGGTTCCTCTTTATTCCTTCCATTTTGGTTTCACAGTGGACTCTCTCAGGATCTGTTCTGGAGGGTTAGTTCTTTACAAAACATTGACAAATGTCAGGTAAACTCAGTGCACCACACTGTCATCATGCCCCTTGCACGGGCAATAGAATCTGAGGTTTTCACAGCACAGGTGTAAGTGAAACACCACAACATTAGCGAGGATTGTGTTACAATTAAAACCTGCTGGAAGAAGGAGCAGGAAAGTTGGCAGAATATATGGGTGGAGGAGAGGAGTCTCTCTCTCTCTCTCTTTTTCTCTCTTTTTTTCCTTATTAAGTGACTTGAACTAAGGGAGGTATCATTTCACGGGCAGACTACAGCAGAAAATGGCACAGGGTGTGGAAAACACCTCCATCCTGTGGCTACAGCACCTTCTACCCCAGCAAAACTCCCCCCTTCGCCCACACCTCTCCTTGTATCCAGAGACTCCATTGATTTGGGAAGGGCCGTGGTTCTCCTCTGTGCTGTTTTGCTGGGAGGAAAACAACTTTTACTGTGGGAGGGTACAAAAATGCAGTCTGATGCCTGTGCCTCCCAGCTGCTGGCATGTACAGTAAATGCAGGTAGCACTGCTTCTACTCCGGGGAGCAGGCAAGGACAAGAGCAGAGGCAAGCGAGACTGGGTCTTGCAGACCAAAGTTTCGCCAGCCGCACAAGGCAGTGCAGAAGATGGCACTAGTATAGTTATCACAGACGCCACGATACCTTTGCCTCCTAGTAATTTTGGTATCATTAGGTGCTGCTCATAATGGGAAGTCGTGATTTTACTGTGGTTCTGGTATGTTGTCCATAATTAGCGTGCAGTCCTTTAATGCTAATTATCTTAAGTATTAATTCCTTAAACATCAATTAAAAAAAATCACGTGAAAATTTACCTCTTCCTCAAACGAATCATGACTTAACATGGGGGTACTTACAATGTACTACTTAGACTTGCTTAATTAGTTAATCTCTGTAAAGGGGTTTCAAATGTGTGAAGAGCTATCAAACTGCTAAGTGCATTATCTTCAATTAATTTTGTGCAACTACATCTTCACTACCAAGAGGGTCTTTAGAGTGCTGAGGAAAGGAAAAGGAGACATTGCTTCTAATTTTAAAAGTAACTAATAAAAAAAAAAATTAATTGAAAGATGATTTGACGTGGTGGGAATAAGGGTGAAAATACCATTTCTTCTGTTTCAGCCAGACCTGAATATGAAAGATTCATCATTCATAACCCTCCTCTGCCTTTGCTGGTCTCTGGTTTCTTTGCTTCCATCCTCCCCTGGTCTTAATTCTCTCTCTCACTGAATATTAACCCTCTCTATTCCAAATTTGATATTACCTTAGCCAAAAAAAAAAAAAAAAGTTAAAAAAGAGCAAATCACAACAAAACACACTTCAGACTGTGGAGTCTACTGAGGTTACACCCTCACACCAACCCAGTAATAAGGTAGCTTGTTCCAAAAGAAGCCTCACGGAATTCACTTCAAAAGGAGATGTGAAAGGCCCAGAACAGAGGTCCTGCAAGAGAAGAGGGCCAAGTCCAGCCCAAGAAGTCACATGGTATCTCTCCATTTCTTGAACCACCCTGGTAGCCAATGGAGATAAGCTCTTAACGTGTCTCTGATTTTACTTCACCCGTTAATAATCTGCTTTTGGTGGAGTTCTCTCAAAAAATTGACAATGGGTTCTTTCTGGTAATACTCTGTCTAGCTGGCAGCTTTATTTAGGCCAGCTACATTGAATTGGACTTTACCAAGAACCTATTTCCTGGATTATTTTTCTCCCACTGGGACTAACAAAAGATAAGAACATTTTTCTTGCTGGGTCTGATTTGTTTTTAGAGTTTTTCACTTGCCTTTTCTTTCTTTCCCAAGAATGATAAATCATCACTTCCTTGCTGACCGCTGAGGTCCCACATGTTGTGAAAAATTCAGGCAGCTTGTTTAATATCAACTTGCCTGAACAATGGTTATGCAGCAGTGTCTCCTTCACAGGGTTTGATCATTTTTAATGTGCGTTTGTAGTATATTTGTATCACATCTGGGCATTCACTCAGCAATGATTTGAATGATTTGAAAACCATTTACCTCATTTCATCCAAAAGAAACTGGAACAGAGAACAGCCTATTTGATGGCCACAACTTTATTCTCTGCATACTGTAAAGTAACAGCTTAACCTGTTGGATGAGGCATTCCACTAGCAAGTCAGAGTTTTGTACACAGTGATCCTGAACACCCCATGTTCTCAGCGAAAGAACTTCTGCCACCAAACCAGAAAAACCTCTTCTCTCCAACTCCTCCCCAATTTGGTTTTACAAAAGGAACCGGTGAAGGATATTAATTGTTATCCGGTCCAGTGGATATTAATCTAGCTGAAGGGCCTGACCTGCTCTAACCAGGATATCTAACAGAAGTGTAGGTGCCTCAGAGAGCAGCTTGAAAATGGGACAAGTTGTTGTTACGGGGTGCAGAAACAAGAGCAGGACTATCAGAAGAAGCAAACAAAGTAGCTTCTCACCCTCCCATACCTTCACCACTGGTTTGTTTGTACAAAAGCTTACAGGATCCTTTCCCTTCATCTGGTATATCCATACGGTCCATACTCACAGAAGGTACTAGAAGAGTAAAACCAGAAACTATTTAGAAAAGTCAAGGTTGCCTTGCACCTCAACCTAAGGCCCCCTCACTTTCCTTTGCTACCTGAAAGATTAATGTGATTACCAATGATCATTTAATTCACTTGGGTGTTCCTCCTGGCTCTGAAAGAAAGGTAAAATGGAGCCTGAAGAGACTATGAGTGCTACCAGATCCAAAAGGAAGGGGTAGGGCTACCTGAATACTGAAGCCTGACTCGTCTAAGGTGCATTTCCACAGAACAAACTTAATTGCAGGAAGTTATCAATACTTAGCCAAAGAAGTCACAGGGTGGGGAGGATCCAGCAAGGTCTCAACGGATAGTCCAGAATTTTTGCTCCCTCCCCTTCATGGACGTGAAAAATAGGGGAAAAAATTCCTATCCTCTTTAAAGGGTTCCCTTTCATACCAACATTTCAAAAGATCAATTGCCAATAAATTAAGACAAAACCAAAATGTCCTGGGGGCAAGGGAAGATGCACTCCCTCTCTGTCCCTGTCATGTCAGAAGAGCAGCTCCAATATGGCTCTCTGGGGCATACTGTGCCCTCACAGCGGCACCGGTGTGACGTAGTTGGCAGGGAAGAGACCCAGTTCCCCACGCAGACGCCCTTTCCACCATGATGGGTTGGAGCTGTCCAGGACCTCTAAGATGTCTCCACTGCGGAAGCCCAGCTCGTCATGCTCCACAGCATCAAAGTCGTACAAGGCACGGACCCATAGCGTTCTCTGGAAAGGAGATAGAGACAGGCAGGGAAGAATGAGGCAGAACTCTTAAAGATCATCCTTCTGTCACCCCTGTCATGCCCCAGTACTTATGTTCACTAAGAGAGGACAAGCAATGTTGAAATTGAGACCAGCTTGCAATTAAACCAGGAAGTGGCCAAGATGCCAGGAAGGGGGGACCAATTTACTGGGACACCCAAGGGATGGTGCTTGGGTTCTCAGCAGCCTCAGTATATTCGTGGGTATTCACACCATAAGGTGAAAAGTCAGACTGAGAGCAAGTCCTTAGGAAGCAGTGTTCACATGGCTCTGTCTCCTCCGCCCTGTAAGATGAGCTGTGGTAGCCATGTTTGAAGCCAGTTATGGGAGCACAGAGAAGGGCTCCTGCCTGAGTCCTGCTGGGCTGTACGCTATAAGCGAATGGCTGTAGGGAGGTGAGCTGGTGCTGGTACGGATATAGAAATGCGTCCTTGGCCAGCAGAGGACTATGAGGGATACAGTAAGAGAGCCAGCACACAGACGTATGTTGTAGTGAACATTGTGAAAATTAAAGAATGATACTTGCTCTTTCAGGCACCTCTGGGGCATAGGGGAGGGTCTTAAACTTTCTTTGGACTCTTCCCCAAGGTCAGACCCCTGAGATCAAAAGGATTTAGGAACTGTTTGGGTATATCAGTTTATTTTGGGTTTGCACTTTAATGGACACTATGGTCAGATTTTTTTCATATGAGAACTTCATCATAAGAGACCTTGCAGTCAGTCATCTCCGATTTTGACTGGAAATCAGATTTTAAAGGACATCGCGTGGGCTTCTTTTCTGTGAAATTGTTGGCACCCACACCATGGGGCATGGACAATTTGGGAGGTATATTTTGTGCGCACAGATGGAAAGATCTGTTTGAAGACAGACTAACTTTTGCTAAATCTTCCATTCAGGGCCCCGCTTAGACATGGCTCCTAGTTATTTGGCTGGACATATAGACATTCCTATAATTGGATTTGTGGCTTCTAGATCACTGATGGGGTGTGGCAGGCAAGGGCATGTTGTTATTCATTGCCACAGCCTCTGAGGGATAAAAGCCATTGTATTTTGAGCTGGATTATAATAAAGATTTGGGGCTTTTGCCAAAAGAAGATATGTCCCTGTTTCCCAGTTTGTTCCCAATTTCCTAATCCAATCTGTCCTCTTTCTCTCACACCTGAGAAAGGTCTGCTGTCCTTCTCTTCTCTCCTTGGATCTAGGTTCTCTGGTTGTTCTGGGCTAAGCTGTACATTTCCTCAAGGAAGAGAAATGTGCCTTCTTAGGTCACACTCCAAGGAGCTGATGGAGAAATACTTTGGAGTTGGCAGTGGAATCACGGGCTGAGGCAGAGAAAGACACCATGCTCTATGCGGGCATTCACATAGTGGGCATTTGCAGAGCAGGTGGTTACTTAAGTCAACTGCCAGGTATGGATCCAGGTAGTGGAGCCATCTGAGATGTCTGCAGAGACATATCTGGATCACATCCACTGTGCTAGGAGGCTCTGACAGATAAGGGTGACAGGTAGGTGAGTCCCACTTTGATGGCATAGTAGGTCCGAGAGGATGTGCCAGGTGCAGACAAGTAGAACTGAGTGATGACAGGTCTGCTCAGGACCGAAGCAAAAAGTAGTGGAAGAGACTGTGACTACAAAGGCATTGCAAGACAGAAGGAGCACAGTAGCATGGCACAGTGTCATGAGGCAACTCTCCGTAGGACTTAAAAAGAGTACTGTACATCTAGCTACTGTGCTTAGGAAGGCCTGGCTGTGGTGGCAAAGATATTTGATAGTCCCTTGCATCAGTGGACATGAAGCCCTTCTAGGAAAGATCATTAGGTTTTCAGAAATGTCTTCTGCTGGACTGGAACCATGCTTGATCCAAAACCATGGGTGAGCTTGGGCTCATTCACAATGTCCCAGAAGCCTATTTTGTTGAGCTCATGCTAAGTTCTTTCTTCTGCTAAGTCTGCATGTTAACTAAGACTGGCCTTGAGAGCAGTCCTAGAACTACACTCATATAACACCGAAGTCCTACCCTCAGGGTGCCCCAGAAGCAGATTCAAGTGGCTGGGATAGAGTCTTGAGACTCAGAAACATCTTCTATGTCCCGGGAGGCTTAATACACTGTTCCTCACGCAACCTCTATGCAGGTGACATTGCCCAGACTGCTTGGCCATTGCTAAGGGACCCACTGAGTTGGGCAGATGGGGCCTTCCAGGTATATCACCTACCGGTGTCTGCTGGTGCAGTGGATCTGTGTGTCTCCGTTGCATAGCTGCTGCATTTCCTTGGCCGTGATCCCTTAGTCCATGCAGCCCATCTTTCCTGTCCAGACTCCCACCATACCTATCCTAGAAAGAAAACAGCAAGAGAAAAGTCATGTATATGCTGAGATGTATAAATGAGGGGCTTTAAGAGTCATTGGTGGCCAGGGAGTCAGGGTCCAACCCTCAAGAAAATCATCTTAGATGTCTGTTTCCAATACAGTCCCTGTGCTGCAATCCTGCAAGCAATGCCCCTCATGGAAGACATCACCTTAGACTGTTCTATTTTGGATTTTTCTTCTTAGAAGTTGAAAATTGACTGTCCTCAACTGTGTTCCACAGCTGCTGGGAAAAGTGGTCAGAGAGGGGCTTTTTTGGCCTCTGGGACTTTTGGAGAAAACCTAAGGCTGTTCTAAATCACAGGTGAAAAGCAATGCTTGCCAAGGGGACTTTTCCCACTCTGGAGTTATTATGCCCCAGTCCTACCCACTCCTTGCTCTTCCTCTGTCCCATACGCTGGTGGAATGGCAGCGATGCTGATGCAGCTGACTGTATATCTGAGGACTCACTATACTTTTTCTTGGGCTGCTCTATGCTGTAAAGGGCAGGGAGCAAGCCTGAGAATCCAGTAGCCCAATTAACCAAAAAGGAAAGAGATAAAATAATGTTCAAAGAAAAGAAGCCATATGACCATACATCTGAAGTCATATCAACACAAATCAGCCCAGACAGACAGAGAGAGGAACTAGGCAACGTCTAGGGAGCACGTTCTCTTTTGACTGCACAGCTGAGAGGTGCTGAGTGTCTTCATCCCTCCAGGCCCTTAGTGCATGCACGAAGCTTTTTTTATGATAACGGTGTGACAGAATCTGTTATCATGTTAGCTTAGGTTACAGCAGTGCTTCAGTGACATAGGATCTGATCAGTTGTGTCAACAGAGGGGAAGAAGAACAAGAGCTTGTACTTGCTGCTGCTTGTAAACAGCTTTCGTCCTCTCCCTCTTGCTGCTTCCTTTCTTGCACCTTGCACCTTCCAAAAGCTCCCTTGATCTCATTTGTTTCTTTGTCAGCCTAAAAGGTTGCTGAGACTGCCTGAGACTGGAGCACAAGTTGCACCTCACTTGTCCCTGCCAGTAAGTGAGTGAACTCAATCTGGCTTTGCAGCTGCAAGACATACTACATGGACACTTCACTCCTATGAGTGTTTCTGCTCCCTATCGGATGTGACTCATGCATAGACTGTGCTCCAAAGAGTGCAGTCCTCAGCTTTGTCAAAAGCTGTATTATTCCATCAGCAGTCCCCTGACAGGCAACACTGCTTGTCTGATGAGAGAATGGCCATTTCATGATTGCCCCTGGCCTTGCTATATGGGAGCTCTCATGCCTTAAGGGACATGGCTTTGGATTTCTTCCCTTCAACCGGACAAGTCCTCTCCTTGGATGATGCTACCCTGTCCCTAGCTAGAGACATGAGCCAACCCCAGGAAAACTGTTTCCCCCCAAATTAATCTGAAGATAGCACCAGGTGCTGCTCTTGTCCTCTCCATTCCTATGCAAGCAAAGGAGTAAAGAAACTCCACACATCAGGGATGCAACATGATGAAAGTGTGCAGAAAGGGCACAAATTAGGGAGGAGGAGGAGGAATGTTCTGACAGAAACCAAACTCTCCTAGGGTTACCATAGTAATTTCTCATCCCTGTGTTGTGTTTTGTGGCGCTGAATGTCAGTAGCATAACTCAGAAAAAAGAAACAGGCAGCAAGGTTTCATTTGTCCTACAGACTAGAGAGGAGTTCCTAAAACGATGTATGTGTGTGTCTGCAAGATTTGGGAGTGGTTTTCTGCACTCTCACTGGATGATACGTTATGTCCTTTCCCAAGCAAAGCAAGAACATGACAGCATTCCTTGTTTTCCAGTTTTTGGGATGGAGCCCCAAAAACTCCCTAAGGGTACTCCCAGGTTCCCAGTGAAAGGGCCACTGTACATTGACTTCCATTTTTTGCTGGTTTGTCAACCAGTCATAGATCACAGAACTAAATAAAAGCCCACATATTTATTACACATCAAAAGAGCTCCCCAGGCCAACACCATCATCACTGCTATTCCCATACGAAGACCTAACTGACTCTGCCTCCTAAAGCAGGTTAAGCATCACAGATTTTTGACAAAGTGACGGTTCACTCGCTACCAAGCAACTAAGGCCAATGTTTCATATGCCTGGGCTTGATGTTCCAACCCCTCGTTCCTGGTAGTACCTGTTGCTGCTGCAGTATGGGGATAGGATGCTCTACATATCTCTTGGCTGTAGAAGAATGATCTTCTCCAGCTGCTCCACCCAGGTGGAATCCTTCCCAGCCCATCCGTTCCAGGCTCCCACTATGCCTCTCCTGATGGAAGAAGATCAGAAAAGTGAGGTCAGGTTTTCCTTCCCACCACATCCTTGACTGAAGCTTAGCAATCGTCGCACACTGATCACTACCGCTACCCTTTACCTTGGGAAGGAAAAGGAAAGCTCCTGCCCCTCTGAACAGAAGGACAAGTCAGGAATCCTGTATTTTAGATCTTTGTCATAGCCATTCCCCATCTGAAGAGTGCGTAGTAATGGGAGGTGCTGGGTTGAAAATGTGGCCACTGATGTGAGGGCCGGCACAGGAGCCAAGCTCTTTTTGGAAATACTGCCCTTAGACTTTATTTGTCTTTGCACTGAAATCTGTATATTACTACCATTTTGTCATATGGCTGTAGCATCTAGAAATTTGAATTGTCAACAGAAACCCCACTGTGACGACTGCTAAACATACCCTGCTGAGCCCATCACCATAACAAATGTACAGAGTGTTTGCCAAAGCAAACTTGACTCCTGTTCTTTCATTTGCCTGTCTGCATCTTGGAGCAAATGCTGTTCTCTTTCCCTTCCTGCTCACAGTCAGCCCAAACAGGTTTACTGATATACATGCATACAGTCTTCCTTTCTCCTTCCCCAGACAATTTTTCACTGTGATCTCTCTCTCATAGGTTCCATAGCCTCTATTTTATACCTTACTAATGCATTTTTAAAGCTCTGTGTAAGTGGTTTAGAAGGAGACAATAACACAAGCCCCTTCTTCGGACTGAAAAATTATCATCTCTCTTTTGGAGCCAGCAAGAATGACCCACATGCAGCTTATAAAACTTTACTGCTGCAGTGAGCGAGTCACATACTTTCTGCCTTTCCTCTACCTGCACATCCTGGTAATTTAATACCAGAATCCGTTTCCCAGTAAAGCAGGACTTTGGTTACTGCAGTGACCAGTACGTGTGTGCAATGCATAGCAGTCTCTATATGTCATTTGCTTGTTCCCCTGGCACAAAACCAGGCATTCATTGGACTGGGATTTCCCTGCCTTCTCAAACATCTACTACATCTTTGAATGCGCAGCTTGTTCCCATATCTGCTATGTTCTTCTCAGCAGTACTCTTCAGTTCCTACCAGCCACTGCTCCGGGTTCTGCCCTTGGTTGCTCCACTCTCCTTACTGTGTTCGCTTGGTAACAGAAGATGGACGATTCTTCTGAGCAGACCAACTTTCAACTGTAATAACAGCTGCAGTCTAGGTGCATTCAAGAACACTAGGAAACCAGTCTCAAATTCTTCTCAGACACAACCTACCAGTCAGCTGAGTACCTGTCCTTATGAAATCTAGGCATTTCAATAAGGTAAGTCCTGCTTCCCCTTGGATGTGTAAGACATCTTAGAATTTCAGCTCTGGGGCCTTACCACAGCTTTAGCAAAGCACCTCTATGCAGATTTGCAGCACTGCCTATTGCTATCCAAAACAGAATCAGAAAATTCTGCTCAATTATATAAAACTGTACATACCACTGAATCAACTAAAAATCTCTGTTGGAGGGCCCACCAGTGTAGTGATGCGACTGGCTTTCCAAGGACAGATTCTTCCGCTGCCACCCTGAGACATTCTTATAGGCTGAATTCCTTCCACGGAAAGTTTTCTTACCGAGAAACTCCTAAGCATAGTTTCTGTTTACCTTCTCTTCTCGGCTGTTGTCCCTCAGGAAGATCTGCTTCTGCCTGGAGATGGAAGTTGTCTTGTAGTAGTCCACCAGCTTGTTTAGCGAGTGGAATTTCTCTGTCCACAAGTAATAGTTACCCTTTGAATCCCTCATCACTTTGAAGTGTTGCACATCATCTTCATGCCTGGATCCCATTGGAAAAGTAAGACATCATGAACCAGGTTGCACTTTTATCTTTTTTGAAAAAGTCTTCCAGAAGAGTACCAAAGCTTCTTGCTTGGCCAAATCTAGACTTCTGGAAAGTAAAGCAATGGCAGTCCCTGTGTGTACTGGACCTAGATGTGGCTCTGTATTTCAAAAGACTCATCAATTACAAACATGGAATGCCACAGGGCTGCCCAGTCACAAAGCACTATCAGAACAAAGCGTAGGGTTTTAAAGCCTCTCCTTTGAAATAAAGGCCAGAGGAGCTTTCAGGGCCAAAAATAGCTAATAGCTTTATTCCATACTTTGTACAGGAGACAAAGGTGCAGTTGTAGTTTACCTACCAGCCTCTGCAGGTTCCTGTTAACATCCAGTCTGCATTGACTATAAGAGATGTATTATACCTTTTCACACCACAGGCATCACCACTACATGCAGACACAGTCACATGAAGCCATACACTGAGTTTTATAATTGTATAATATCTAGTGTAATATTATTACTACTGGTCATTCTCTGTACCCAAAAGAAAAAAAAGAAGGAATTATTAGTTGCTGTTACAAGCCAAATTAACAGTCTCAACCTTCTGCCCCTGCTTACCCCCTGCAAATCCTCTCCTCTTACCTCCTGTCTGATTTGGACAATTCTGCTTTGCACCAAATGTGACCTGGTTTTGGTACCCACCTCCTTGTTCTGTGCAACTCCAGGAATTCAAAACACTCGTCTCAGAGGCTACATCTGCACAAATAAACTAAACAGGGACCAGGCAGGGACTGAGTGCTATCCTGGAGTGCTACAGTCACACAAGTTGTCGGAGTGTTAGCATGGTTTTGGTCTAAACCAAAAAGCCCTCCTCTAGATAGAGCTGGGCCATGGTTAGAGGGACAGAGCAGACCAGGAACTGCTCGCAGTGAGCTGCTTGAATACAGCTGTTCTGTTCTGTGGGCTGAAGAGGGTTTAGCCATATGGATCTGAGCTCTGCCACATTGCCTGACCTCAGGGCCAGAGAAAGAGCCTGACTGTACTTAATTTATTGGTGTAGATGTAACCAGAATGTTTTCCTGCATTCCTCCCAGATACTTTTTGAGCTCCCTGAATCAGAAAGTGCACACTGCTTGGAAAAGACATTGCTAACCACTACTCTAATTTAAAACTGGTTATCAATTTTTTGACTGAAAATTGGGAAACCATACATCATTTAAGAGCTCTGCTTTGAAGCAAATGCTCTGAGAAGGGCTGGGTTACAATAAGTTGCTGAAATGCAGCTGGGCTGCAAGCAACTTAAAGCCATTCCTGTCCAATGGCTGTTTAGTGACCTGTGGGAAATAAGTTAACAATGTAGTAGTCATCTCTTAATGGGTAGTAGTGGAATTTTTGGATTCAGTAACCAGAGCTGTCAGGGAATTAAAACAAATGGAAGGCACATGTTTTGCACTGTGGGAGATGTCCCATGTACCACTCTGCTTTGCTGCAGCTCTTTCAGAGAAGCAGGTCACCAGGGGATGGGGCATTCACTGTGTCACTTGAAAAGTGGCAGAAACATTTGGGAGTCAGATGCCTAATTTGTTCTCATTCACAGCACAGCAGCACTGCCAGTGACTGGCAGCATGCAAACTTCCCAAGAGGCTACGTCACATTAGGAATCCTGTCAAGAGGAGGCTAGGGACACCATTAAACAGGAAAAGACGCAGGAAAATGCTTTGAGAAGCAGATACCTGACAGAGATGGAGAAGTCACCGTGAGAGTTCTGACTGGCTCGGACGATGAAGGAGCCAACTCCTTTGCTCATGAGGATGTTCTCGGCTTCGTGGCGGGATATCCTCTCATCAAACCAGCTGTCAAGTGGGAAAAATCATGGAGATGTGAATAAGGAATGTGAATTAAGGTGAGGAACAAAAAAATTGAAGGTAGGGAGAACGTGAATAAGCGGGGTGGAGGAAAGACAAAACAAAAGAATCAGAGGAGCCCACATGACTACTCCCAGTGGCCACGTACACGCGAAGGTACAGGGTTTTGATGGGTGCAGACCATTTTCTTTGAGCAGTAAAAGCATGTAGATGCAAAGAGAACAATGTAAGCTTTGGCCTGCTAAGAGGCAACACTCAGCTGAAACTGTAATTACAGGCACAGTACAGTAAGGTGTTAGTCAAAGAAATTTTAAATTACAAATGTGTATGTACATATACATACACACATAATTCTCAGACGTATACATCAAATTGCTTTTGGTAAACTGATGGAAAATTACTGGACTGTGATGGATATATTGCAAGTGGCACACAAATTTTTAGCAGAAGCAAGCCATGAAAGTTTTAGTACTAATAAATTGGTTCCTGCAAGAGTTATAGTACCACAAAATCGCAGAAATACAGAATACATAAGCACACTTACGTAAATTTAGCCAGGCATAACAAACGATAGTATAAACCACTGGACAAATAATGAGAAAGTCACCATAAATAGTAAAATAATACAGTGCCAATAGGAATTTTTCAGTACAGAAAAAAATGATCATGTACACTTATATATGTCCACTCCAGAGCTAATAAGATCTACAATCTGCCATCTTCTGCTTTTATGTAATGCTTAATTGTCTGTATTGCATTAAAATTAAGGACTGATAGTTTCATAAGCTCTGTCATTTCCACTTTTGAGTTTCGTTATACTACTTCTTACTATCATCACAGTTTACCTATGTATCATTAGCAAAGGGAAATCAGACTTTATTAAGCATTGATAACTGGTCTCAATGATTACTTGAGAAGACAAAGATAAAAAAATCCAGCCCATCAAAAATAGGAGACAGCTTTCTTCCCTACGTCTGGTTCTAGCATCTGGCCTGAACTGCTTCAAAGTGCAGACCTGCTACTCAGAAAAGTGTCAAAGTGGAAATATTTCTTCACAGCTCTTGCACAGAGAAAGCATCATGAGGAAAATGTGTGTGAAAAAAGAAGCTGCTAGTGTCGCTGCATGATGCCACAGCCCTGTAAAAGAGCGAACAAGAACAACTGACTGGGAGATCTCATCCCCCTGAGGCTCAAAAGTACAAGCCCACATTTGCACAGCAAACTAATAATTAATGTCCTTCAGCTCAGCCAAGCAGACTGGCTTATGTCCAAAAAGGCCGGTAAGTGCCACCTCCAAAGGGGACAGTGGCACTTATTTGTACCCTCAAAATCCCTCTGCACTCCCAGCTTGCCTGCTTAGGGCACCAATGTGTTACAGCTAGCAGTACCAGGCTTGGTGCATGCTCTGCCTGTTCGCTCCTGAAATGCTGCAGCACTTTTTCAAAAGAGGACAGTTAGAGGGGCTTCAAGGGAGCATTTCTGCCAGCTGAAAGGAAAAGGTTGTAAAAATGCCATGCATTGTCATATTTATGGCACAGGGCCGGACAGCACATTTAACATGCATTTAAACACCTATCAGTCCTTTCTGAAAGTGCAGTGCCATCTACTCAGTGGGAAGAGAGAGATGAAGGTATGCCTGTCCTCTGACAGATCTATGTTTGGGTGTGCAGTCACGAAACGTGGAGAAGGGTGTGTGTGTGTGTGTGTGTCTGCATGTGTGTGGGAGCAGGGCGGCATGTCTGGTCTATCATCTCTGTCAATCCATGAGTAACACCAGCTGTCACATTTCACGTAGCATTGCACTGACCTCTAGTGTATCGGGAGAAACTCACACACACTTTGCGGGGGGAGGAAATGCGGATGGCAGGATGGGGAGTTAATGTAGTTAAGAGTCGGGGGGGGAGGGAATTACATTTTTGTAATTCATTTTCAGAGAGATCTCTTGCTCTTCCTTTTGTGCTCAGCCTCTGTCTCTGTTGCCAAGACTTCGCATCATGACTATTCTCCTCCTGTCCGAGGAGATCTAAATGCAGTTCCTGCCACATCCCAGTGACATTCCTCTGAGCAACAGTAACAAAGGAGTCACTTGGGAGTGATAGAAAGCATTGAGAACCATTCAGCTCTGAAAGAACAGAGAATGCTTCAGAGTAGAAATAAGGTGTGCTGGCAGAACTGCATATAGCATTATGGCAATCCTTGCCAGCCTTAAACTGTAGTATGTTATAACCAGTGCTTCCTCTATCATGTCTTCCTTTGTGCATGCACACACACATGCTCTTGACAGCACTCTGTGGAAATGTGCCATGGTAGGTGCACACAGTTTTCGTGACACTTACGGGGGAACGTGAAAATCAATGAAGTTCTTAGGAACGTAGCCCTCTTGACTTCTGAGCTCAGCCTTGTACCACTCTTCCTGAGAGCTCAAAACCTGCAATGGAGAGATGGATGGAATAAGCATGTCTCCTGAGAAAGGCAAAAGTAACCAAGATTCTGGCAGAAACCTCGAATTTCTTGTAAGAATAGAACTCCACATATGCTCTACTTCCTACCCACTGTGCAGCAAGGTTAGTGGCTGATGACCACTTCAGAGCAAACAAAGCAATAAAGAAGGCCAAGGAGAATTAGAGGGATTGCTTGTAACTTTATTCCTTCATCTGAATGCCTGTCCAGGTGGCTGGGGATGCTGTCTGCATGTCTCTGATGTCTGTGAAATGGAGAAATTCAGCTCTGAAGGACTTAATAGGGGCTTAAGGAGTTCTCTGTGCTGCTTTTAATAGTTGGTACTGAAGCATCTCAGTTTCACAAGGGAGGAAGGAAACTGTGAAAACTCCTCTGACATGTATGGGTATGGAGGGATATACAGCTATATCTCTGTGTGTGTGCATTATGACTGCACAGATGTTACCATGTGATCTCACATGTCATTTCACAAGAGATTATTCAGTGGGTTAAGTCCTCAGCTGCCCTGAGCTTTGCCAAGGTAGATAAAAGGAGGAGGCAAAAAGTATTTTAAAGCCACTATAATACTTAAGAGATTGTAGGATAGCAGGAAGCCAGCCCACAGCACACACTGGAGCAGCTTCAAGTGGTGCGCACATTAATGTTGACTGTAATGGTCCTTAGGGACTGCACTGCTGACCAGGGACTGTCCAAATTCACTGCTCCCTGGCTGATGGTCCCTGATATAGCCCTAAGCTAGAGGAGAAAGGACAGGGATACAACCACATTGTCATTTTACTGCAAATGTTGTGGTCTTTGGTGTTTTGTTTGACATTCCAACTCCTGGGACAGAATTCCGCTTTATGAAATAGAATATGTTTCTATTCTCTCTGGTTTTGGAGAGGAGCCTGAAAGCATGAGCCGTGACAGTTTTAAAAGGAGAAAGCAAGTGGAAAAGACTTAATTTAAAATCTATTATTAACAATAATAATACTTGTTTTGTAAGCCAGTCTCATGTTTTTGAGAGTCTAACGCACATTCTAACTTGCTTGGCGTTGGCAACAGGATGTTAGTGTCTCTGGAGCCAATGCTCCATTGCCTGGCCTGCCACGTAGGCCTTTTTTATGCATTATGGATACAGAAAGGTTGGGGAATAGAAAGCTGTGAAGTTCCCTGCTTGTATAGTCACTGCTTCCCCCATCCCTGGGTGCTGGTTTAAGGCTCTTTTGCTGCTGTGGCCAACCAAAGGGGATGATAGCTACTCCCTGCTCACGCTCAGGCCCTGCTCTGTTGGTGGCAAAGTTTCCAGAAAGACCCACCTGCTGGTTCTCGGTGCAGGGCTGGCAGGTTTCTCTCAGTGTGTCATCCTCTCAGAGAAGGATGTGTGGGGGGGTGAGAGGGTGAATTTCCTCCTGTCACTGCTGGTTGAGGGCCTCATGTTTCCTGTTTTCTAATCTCTACATCAATACTGTTCATCTTATCTCCTTTATAAATCAGAAAAGACAGCCAGCAGGTTGTGCAGGCAGCAGGACGGGGCTCATGACGGGGTATGAATGTATGTGTGCGTATGCCAGAAGAGAGATGTTACTCAGGCTAATTTACTATTACTCTGGCTAGGGCGGCCAAGGTGTTACCTTGTTTACCTTGTTTACCAGCAAGAGGCAGTCTGACTTTTCTGGTAGTGAAGTCTCTGTGACAACTAATAACACCGATGTGTAGTGTTATTTGACACTTTTCATCAGTAGCTTCCAACGTACTTTGAAAGGAAGCTCTAGCTTATAATGATTTTACAGGAAGGGAAACTGAGGAACAGAAGGAAAAGTGATCTGGCCAACACCATCACCCTGGCCAGGGACTTGGTGAAACCCCAGTCTCCTGAGGAAGAAGATACCAGGTAAAGATCACGGGACAGTAGGGACATGGGGACTGCTCTTGACCTAGGGAAGAATTAGGAATGAGAGTGTTCATCTGTGCTGAAGAGAGGCAGTGATTTATCAGAACCTTCTCATAGCTCTCTGGAAAAAGCCGGTATTTGATCTTAATGAGTTCTGGATACCGTCAGCTTTGTCTAAGCTTCAGGAATTAAGAGGCCAATAAAATAAAAAATGGTGGTGATGGAAGAGGCAAGGCTGAGACCCAATATCTGGTTATTAACTAGAACAGCAGGGATGGTACAGGAAGGTAGTGAAGGCTCCCTGGCCAAACAAGGGTTTAGATCCTATTATTGTACAACATCCCTTTGGACAGTAGAGGAGTTAAGGCCTTAGAGAGGAGTTATACTCAGGCATTTTCAACTGAAACAGAACAGCTACGCTGCGGGCTGAGAAGTGGATAAATAGTTAGGGTGGAGCAGCGTATGACTTCATCTGTGGGACTTCGGTAGGGTTAACAAGAACTGTTCTACCATAACACAGGCAAATAAACTTTAAAGAGACTCTTACATGCTCTGTATTGGGTATGATCAACTCTACTTCTGCCATTCCCCCACTGCTAAATTCCTGCAAGGGTGTATATAATATTATTAGCCCAGGACCTCTTAAACTCTTCCATTATGTGTGTAACAGACTGTCTCATGGACTTTTCCTCTCCTATTTGCAATTGCCCAAAACCCCTGTGGTAACTAACAGTAATTACTTACAGTGAAAAGTTAGGTATAAGTTCTATAATGCATGATAACTATCTTTTAAACAGTTTAAGAGCTGGAAATAAGGAAGACAGCAATCTCTCTGGACCACACTCATCCTGCCTGCCTTTAGACATAGTCATCCTAAACGTAGTCACCCTAGACTACCTACATAGTCAATGAAAACAGACAGGACCCTCAAAATTTGTCTGCCGAAGAACTGGATCTCTGCCCCAGCAAAGGCACTTATCCTTCCCTGCTGACTACTGGAGGACTGTAGAGCAACCAAATCCATAGTTTATGGACCTAAAATCAAGTGAAGTGGACACAGACTCAAGCGACCTGGGAATTGTTGGTTGACCTATAGCAAGCCCTATGCGAGATGAGTATCCTGCATTTGTATCCCAGTTTATAGACGTCTGCCTTCATCTGTTTTGTCAAGGCAAATGGGAGCATAGAAAGATCTGGCAGCACTCTCAGAAATGCTGCTGCTCAGAAAATTGCAGAAAGTCAAGCCTGGGCTGCACTTACCTTCAGCATATCCCCAGCCTGGAAGCTCAATTCATCCTCTCCAGAAGCACTGAAATCAAACTTGGCGATGGCTTCCATACTGTTTCTTGGTGGCAGAGCAAAGCTGGAAGAAGTATATACTTGTCAACATCTACGAGCTGCTGAGTCTGCTGAGTCTAGCCTCTAGAAAGCTTATAGGCAATGCTGTGATTTGTACATGGGTGAGCATGCACCAACCATTGGTAGACGTTAGTTACTAGACATGGAAAGACATTAGCAGGTAGAAGACATGGCATGGCCAAGAGGCTATAATTAGCTCAAGTCAGTAGTTCAAACAACCCATTGTTTGAACAATGGGTTCAGTTCTCTTTCTCTGCAGCAATCTCGCAGAGAAGTTTGCACACATCACCCAAATAAGCTGGTAGCAGGGAAAAATCTTTTGTATAGACCAACCACTACTCTGTCACAGTTCCCAATGAAGCAAGTGACTCTGTCATGCAATAGAAGAATGCATTTGCCCTCTGCAGTGACTTACTCTTTATTTCAAGAGTGAGACAAATTGCGGACAAAATGAACAGCCTGCAATAAATACAATTTTTTCTTGGACAGGGACCACAATACTGAAGGTTGAAAGAGATTTTTCTCTGTGATGGCTTAGCATGGGTGACCATAACTTTCAGCTAGGAAAAACTGTTTGCAGAAAGGCTATATTCCCCATTTTGGAGCAGACAGAGAGTGAAACTGTAGCACTGACGAATTTAAGGCACGCTCTTACCCTACCTCAGTGTTGGTAACCCAAGAGCCTGAAATGTACCAGACTGCCTGCAAACCAAAGCCCGCTTTTCATCAGCAGAGCAGATGTGGCAGGGGAAGTAGCAACATGAGTTTCGCTTCTTCACCACTTCCTGCTCATGTAACTCAGATGTACCCCAGCAGGACCACTTCTATAATCAAGAGTTACTCATTTCCCATGACTGGCTCATGGACCCTGCAGCCCAGTGGTGAGGCTGCCAGTAACAAGACAAGAAATAGCTAGGCACTGCCACATTAAGCAAGTGCACTGCTGGTAGATGCTCTTGCAGTCCAGCTTGTGAAGACCATCAGACAGCTCCAATGTAGAAGTAATTTTTATGGTTACTAAGCTATGTTCATCTGGGAACAATGGTCCTGAAGCCAAAGGTTCCATTACCTAGCTTCATCTCTCACAAAACCACCCAGGTTTACGGCTTGAGAAGTGCCAACTTGCCTGATCCAAAACATTCTTAACCAGAAAACCCTAGAAAGAAACCGTAGGAACAACCCTAGTTAGGGAGCTATTTCTTATCTCCTGTTAGAACTGAGATGAGATCCCCAAAATATAAAGGGCTTATACTGAGCAAGCTCCAAAATTATACCACTTTAAAATCAACAGGCTACTGTACTCCTCCTTCTCTGCAATACCTGCTGTAAGCTTCCTCCTTTGACACGCAACCCAGGATTTAACTACCTGTGTACCAAGGATCCAGGGCCCAGCTCTGATACAGTGCAACTTGACTCAAACTGCTGAGAATGAGCTGGGAGAAAGTCTGCAGGGCAAAAATTATAGACAGAGATAGGACTGTTGAGACGGCACCAGCAGTAGCCCAGGGATTCAAGAGGAAAAAAACCAACATGGGAAGATATAAAATCTCAGAGGAAAAACAAAACCACAGGAGGTTTAGTTGGGAACCAGTCACGAATCATTGGGGGCACTGAGTTGAGTTGTCAGTGCCATCAGTCCTGACCCAGCTGGTGGCAGATGGCAACCATGGAGGCCGACTCTTACCTCCTAATTGATGCCTGCCTCACCAGCAAAGACTCTTCAGATGCCTTTACACAGGTGAGGAGTATGCTAATGCTTAGCCTAATATTTCATTAAATCCTAGGTAGCTTCTCTGTGTGTTAACTCTATAAAGCAGTTATTTATTGGCTAAGCTGTGTGTTTCTTACTTGCACAGTCCCTTTGCACTTGACTAAAGATGCCCAGATAAAGTGATCCACAAGAGGGGCTGTAACATCACTGGAGATTAGTTCTAAGATTTGTTACATCTCATTTCTAACTATGAAAAGATCTTCACGTGCTTCCTATTGGACTCTGTTAGCACCATCTTTTTTGCTGCTTATAGGTGAATTTGTATTCATGTGAGTGATGTGAGCTGTGTGGCACCAAGGCAAATTTTTTAGCAATCCACAGAAAGCTCTGCTCGTTCAGCATGAACCTGTCCTACAGCAATTGGGGTTGTTTCAGTGTTGGGGTCTCTCATGTAGGTTGGAGAACATAGCTCAGTTGTGATCTGCTATATGCCTGCTACTCCAGCCCGCTGCCTTAGCGGGCCTCATCAATACTGAACCATAACACCCTATGTTTTACCAATGTGCTTTATTCTCAGTCTTCAGCTTTCCAGCTATTCCAAACATTTTCACCCCCTTTTCTCTCTGTTGACTTACTGATGCTCTTTAATTCTTACTTTGGATACCCTTTGCAGATTTGCAAATATAGCTTAGGTTTGCCCTCTGATTGCCCCACTCTTATTCCAGGCATTGGTGTAACTCTGCAGATGCAACTCAGGCCTGATCCGAGAACTGCCCTCTGTTCTCATACTGAGCTTCAGTCTATAACCTCCCACAGCCAGTGTGAGCCCCTTGCATGCTAACAGAGTGTACGGGTATTAAATCAAAGGGGAATTAACCATTGAGGGAACCAGTTAAACAATGATACTCTTTCATGGAAGAGAACTGAAGAAAAAGACTAAAGGAGAATTACTTTAGTAAGGGATGTTTTTCGGTGTTTTATCTTGCAGCGGTAGGCTGCTGCAGAGAGATCAGAGCCAACAGTGCAGATGAATCCTGGAACTCCTAAGTGCAGCGCACTAATCCCAGCTTGAGAAAAAAAACACACTTAAAAACAATAAACTCTTTAAATACAAATCCTGTCTTTGCCCTTTGCCCTTTAGTCATGGAAGAGACAGTGGGGGTTCTCTCTGCAGGGGGCAAGAGGGCAGAGAGCCTTTCATTTTTCAATATCCCAAATGTTAAAGATGCTATTGGAGATGTGACCCCCTCAAAAGGAGAAGGGTTTGTGAAACAGTTAAAATCTCCTCCCTCACCTTCTTTTCAATTTCAGCAATTCCAACCTCAGGGAGAGACCAGGAGACAGATACCTCTTCAAACAATCTAACACATGGATTAAATGTGCTTTTCATTGCCAGCGACTGGATTTAGAAGTGACTCAAATACCATACACAGTGTTGGCTGTGTTGATAAATCAGCAATGCAGTAATGCTGTGGCCTTAAGCTCTTCCCCCACCAACTACTAAAGCAACACTAGCCAATAATCCTGTCTTTGAACTCCAGCCTACCACTTTTCATCACCTGAACTTCAAACCAGTTCTGTTTTTTCTAATCCTGTTCCTCCCTCCATCTGTAACTTGAGAATCCTCACTCTGCATGGGTCAGTGCTGGACCCTCATGAAAACTCCCCTGCCTGGGGCCCATTCTTTCCCTCTCTGCATGTGCGTGACTTCGAGCACCACCCCACGACACAGAAAGACAAGAATTTTTTTGTTATTGTCATAACTTACATTTCTCAAGCACCTTTTATCCCAAAGGACAGCACTGCAGTTTACACAGAGAGAGAGAGATTCTGCTTTTAACTGCCTGGTGCAACTCCTTTAAGCTTTCGAGTAACCAAGGGCAATTTTAGACTGTGTATAATGTTCTATGTGAAAATCACCCTTGTACAGAGTTTAGCATGAAGTCTATGCAATGTTCAAAGGAGAATTTTTCAGTTCTGAGTGTGAGTTGACCAGTACCCTCCGTTTTGTGCTGGCTCTCTGCATGGAGGCGAATTTTCTCTGTGGTTCCCCGTTGTAATGAGGCGGATCCAGGGGACATAAGGCTACTGCAATTCTGTGGGACTGGTGCAGCAGAAGATTCATAAAAGGAGAATTGAAAAGCAGCGTGGCTTTGAGAGCACTAGGTAGGTATTTTAGTTTGGCAGAATGCCATTCCTTGAGCAAGAACATCAGCATTTCTCCGTTGATGAGAAGAGCCAAGGCCTAAATCATGTCAGCAAGAAACATAGTCTGACAGCAGCATCCCAAAGAGTTTAACACCATTACCCTACACCAAGCTGGGTCAAAATTCAGTAATAACAATGCCAGCGAAGGTCATCACCTATGAAGAGCTTACCACTCAGGGACTGCCCAGGCTCACCCCTGCTCAATCTCACATATTAACATCACAGAAGGAGGGCATAGTTGCAACAATGTGCCCACTTAAAGAAGCCATATGAACAAAAGTTTTTATTTTTATGCCTGCATCGTGCACATCTCCAGCCTGCAGCTCCATCCAGTGAGGTTTTGCACTGAAATATACAGCGTGAGCTACTGTGTCTTTGTTCGGCTCTGCAAGAGCAACCTATTGGACTGATGAGCAACCAGGGACAGAATTCAACCCTGAACATCTGTACAGAAACTCCAGATGACATTTCAGCAGAAACAATGGAGAAGGGACCTGTTATGTAGAAGAGCTGTGATAGATAAAAGCTTTGTTTTCACCAGCTAAGCCACATACAAGTGGTATGGGAATATTTCGTTCCAAAAACACAAACCTCTTGCTGCAGAGTTAACGGTGCAGCTCCACTGACTGTCAGTGATAAGAGGGTAAAATTTATAAGGGAGAACAAGTCACTAAAACACTCAGCACTGTCGCATTTAAGTCTTAGCTATCCTGCCATCCAGAGCAATGCATAGGACTTGGGCTGAGCCTCTGTGCTCTGACAAAATAAGCCTCATAGGATTCACAGAACAAACAAACTTTCAGGACTCTATAACCAACAGCAGTTGGTAAGAAATGCCCCAGACCAGGATGGTGCTTAATGTCCCTAAGGAACCTGAGTCTTCTGTGCTACTTGCAGTCATGACAGAGTAGAGCGGTGCAGCACCTGGGAAGCCTGTGCAACAGCAGCCCCAAAGAGAGTAGCACCGTACCGCACAATATTGTGAGAGTATAAAATCATGAATTTTTGCTGTGCTGGAAGAATTGGTGTGGAGGACTAGGGTGAGGTGTACCTCCTTCTGTTTGCCCACCTCCTCCCTCAGTTTCCAACTGGTCAGATTCGGCTGAGGCACAGGGATTTGTCCTGCAAAAGCACTGCCCTGTTGTTGAAGCTGATGAACAAGATGGCACTGGGATCCCATGTTCTTCCCCTACCGCGCAGTACTTTACCTCTCCTCCCCAAACCCCCCTTTCCTCCTTAGTACCTTCCCCACACAGCTCCCCCCACTCGTCTCAGAGCCACACTCGCCCCATACCTTGTAGCAGCTCTCCTCTCGTCTGGCACTTTGCTAGAAAGCAGGAGGTGTGTTACCATCTAAGAGAAGGAAGAGAAGGAGAGCTCAGCCTGTATCAGGCTCCTCCCTGCAGCGATAGTGTGCCACATCAGTAACGGGTCCACATGTGTGGACGAGGACAGTCAGGAGTGGGCATGGGGGACAGAGGCAGAGGCACAGAACAGTGTCTGTCTCAGGACAGAGTGGGGCACGGACAATTATCAGTCTCTAATGTTGAAAATATTTGGTAGACTGCATATTTAAAATGGTGGTGTCAGTTCAAAAGGACCTGCCCTTTGCTGCTGCCTCAGCCCAGGCTGCTTTAAAAGCTGAATATATGAGGGTACTGCCCCTCAGAAAGTGCAAGTTCTACCCAAATAAGGAAAACAGAAAAGAGCACAGATCTGGTAAGTTAAATGAGAAACCATAAGTCTGTTGAAAAGCGTATCTCGAGGAACAAGTAGCTGAAGACATAAAAACATGTAATAAAATTATTTTCAAAGACAACAGAATCAGGAAGCCTGCCAAAGTGTCTGTAGGGCTGACAGATGATTGAGATGTAAAAAGAGTGCTCAAAGAAGATAAGGATGAAGCACAAAAGCTAAATGAATTATCTGCATCCATGCATCTTCTGTAGGGATGTAAGGAGGTCCCCACACTGGGGTTTTCTTTGCAGAGAAGATCCAGGGGAACTGTCTCAAGCTGAAGAATTGGAAGAAAAGGTTTTAGGACAAATCAGTAAATGAACAAGAGTAAATCCAAAGATTCGATATTTTAGAATTCTTGACCAAAATCTAAACTGAACATGAAATAATAAAGGCTGAGCAATTAAACTGTGGCATACAATGTAAGACCTAACCCAGCCTCGGTACTAGGAGAAAAAGCAGCAAACACAATGCCAACGTTTGAAAAGCATTTTAAGGGGATGCAAGGGTCAGGAGATCTAACTTCTGTATGCCTGAAATTGGTAGAAACAATAATGAAGAAAAGAATTACTGGGCATAAGAGAGAAATGACATAGCAATTGCCCCTCATATAGCTTTTGTAGAAGGAAGTCATACTGCACAAATCTGATTGAGTTCTTTGAAGGAGCTGATGAACATGTGGATATGGGTGATCACTTGATATAAAACTTGCATTTCTAAATCCTTTTTGATGAAGTCTCTCACCAAAGACTCTTAAAAATCCTGCTAAACTCTCAAAGAATAAGAGGGAAAGTCCTATAGAGGATTAACAACTGATTAAAAGTTAGGAAACCACTTGAATGAGCTGTTCAACATATTCATAAATGATCTGGAAAAAATGAAGTGACAAAGCTTACTGATAATAAAAAAAAATAAGGGTAATACAAATTAAATCTGCTGACAGACTTGCAGACGGTTTTCAAAATACTGTTGAAATGCAAGATGAATCGCAGTGCTGATGACTGCAAAGTAATGGACATGGGAATAAACAACCGTAACTATATGAACACAGCAGTGAACTTAAAATTAGCAATTACTACTCAGGAAAGATACCTTTGAGTTGCTGTGGATAGTTCTATCAAAGTGTCAGCTCAGTGGAAGTCAAAAAGGCAGGTTAGGAAAAGTCAGGAAAGCAACAGAGAACAAAACAGAAAGCAATATTGTGTCACTGTACAAATCCCTGGGGCATCTGTTTGAATATTTGTGACTTGAGTACAGCAGCTAGTTCTCATCCCTCCATCTCAAAAATGGAGACAGTAACATTAGAAAAGTAGAGAAAAAGTAATTAAGGATGACCAAAGGAACAGAAAATTTCTGAACAAGGAAGGACCAAATTAAACAGACTAGGATCCTTCACCATAGGAAAAAAGTTGTCAGAGAGATAAATGCAAAAGCAATGTAGAAAATAATGAGAATCATGGAAAAGGCAAACAGGAAATCCATCATTTCGCATAACATAAGCACTAGGAGCTCATTCTCAAGAGTGTCAGGATCTGGGAGGCCCTAGTGAAAGAAGTTTGGCTGTGTACTTGCTCTGTTCTTGCCCTCCTTTCCCAAACTGCTGTTGCTGGAACTGCAACCTGACCCAATTCATCCTTTCTTATGAGCCATGGTACTTCACAAAAAACACCACAAAGTGCTAGTCTAAGACAATCAGTCCAGCAGCAGGCAGCGGCAGTCCCTGCACACACCACCCTTTGGGGAGGCAATAATCTCCCTAGAATACCTGTTAGTTAAAACAGAGGTACGCTGTAAATTATGAAGCACTCAAACCAGTGAAAGGTAGAAACAATGGGAATTCCCTCTGAAGAGGATAGTCCCTGATATATTTTGTTGAAAAAATATACAGGTGAAGAAAGCAGGGCGCCATAAGAAGAGTACAGCAACTATCTTGTGAAAAATTTTAAGTTTTACAGCTATCACTGTACACATCAGGAATATAAACTTCTGTACAGGCAGGTGGGACACCAATCCTCACAGTCTTCTTGGTTTTAAGCTATGTTCATTCTCATGCTCTGTGAATAGCCTGACAGATGATTACATTATGTTACACATTAGAACGACCTATTTTCTCTGTTTCTACCATGATGTGACCTAATGGGCCCCCCAGCAAGAACACTGCTGTGAGCTGTCACTCATGCTTGCTGCCTGACAATGTCACAAAACACTGTCTGGATTCCTGTTAGGTATCCAGAACTATTCCATGATAATATTAAATCTATTTAGTGTCAAGCCATGAAAGATGTGGTTTTCCATACTATAAACAAAACATTCAATAGTCGCAAGCCACCAACAATGAGAAAGGATAGGAAATAAGATAGGATAGGAAATAACTCTCTTTTCTTTCTTCTCCATTTCTATATACTCCTCCTCTGTCACAGTTATGGTACGTTAACCTCTTCACCATGTGGAATATATGCATCACAGCTATGTTGAAAAATATTAAGAAACATCCAGATACTTCAGCCATAATTAATGGAAACAAACCTTAGGGGATGGATGTTAGACTCCATGCTTCCATGTTTTAACCAATCTCTGTTAGACAACTGGATAAAGCCCAACCCATGCTGACAGGTTATTCCACAACTACCTGCTGCAGACTTCTTCCTTCGTCATCTATTACTGGCACAATCCAGATGGGATAGCTGAACCATGGCTATGATATAGTCTGGGAAGACCTAGATTTAAAAAGCTTGATACAGATAAACTTACACCCGCTTTTACACTTAGATGAATGGCCCAAAAGAGATGTGTCTACAAACATGTCTGAAAACTGCCTAAGAATACATTGTCTCACAAAAATTTTAGTAATTTCTTGATGGGCTGGAATTTTCAAGAGAAAAAAATCTTGCCAAGGCATTTTATTCACTTTAGTTTCTATCTGGGAAGCATGGGAGCAGCCAGAAAGAAAAGAAAACAAAAGGGAAAAGAAAAAAAGGGAAGAAAAGGAAACAAAGTTATTTCCAATAAAACTTATAAATTAAATATTTTGCCTACTCTGAATTGTTTGGGTTGATAATATTTGAAAGATTAAGTGGTTAGGTTTTGTTTGTCCTCAGTGTAAACTACTTCCCCATGTTCTTAATTAGTTTGCCTCCAGAAAGTAACATTGCCAACAAGGGAAACCGAAGTCAAAGTGTGGAAACAAGGGAGATTTCAATTGCTATATTTTGTTGTAAGAAACAACTTAGCATCTGTGGATTCAGGAGCATCAGGGCTGTAAATCCACATAAAGCTGAATGTTATGAATGGAAGCTGTCTGGTCTTTCCCGATCTCCCATCTATTCCTGTCCCCACATTCAGATACGCTGCACATGCAGCAATTCATCCTCTCTTGCCATTTTGTTTTCTGCAAACAGCTGTTCAGGCTGTCCACAGTGACAGGTCATTAGTGGGCAGTTATTTTTTTCAGGACTGAGTGCACAGGCGTGGCAGTGCTATAAAAGCTTCTCTGCAGAGCTCCATGAACTGATCTGGGCAGAGCTCTGTCCCAATTTGCTATGCTTCCTGTTAGCAAAGATTGTCTTCAAAGCTCTGCACCTTGTTGCTCACCTGCAGCTGTCCTGTTTGATCATGTCCTAGGATTTTCAAACAGCTCAGTCAACAGCATCAGCTGCATAGCTATAGCCACTATTCTAGTGCTGGTCTTGTCACCATCACCCTCATAAACCACATTCAGTTTAGCTGGTATGACTACAGCCTAGTGTGCTTGCACATGTGGTACAACTATTTCAATTAAAGATGTGAAGCCATTTCTCTTACAGGAATAAGCTTTAACTGTAAGAGTACTGTTCTAAGTCTACAGTTGTGCATGCACTAGAAGAGCATCTAACTTTAACTGCCTGGTACCATCAATGTACCATTTATTGCAAGGAGATGTGGCTTTAATCCCGAACAACAGTGTTAATTTGCTGTTTGATTGATGCAACCCTTCCCATCATTCTGCTAATTCATCTCCGAAGATACCCCCTACCATTCCAGTTGATGAGCATCTCTGCACTTCTGAGAGATTTTTCTTTGGGGATATATTGCTACGATCCTCTAGTTTCCTATTCTAAAGAAGTACTGGCAAACTTGATGATATTCAATATTTTCTTCAAATCCCTCCAAACCTGCCAACTTTCTCTTCTACGTTCCCCATGCCATAACTCCTGATTACTGAATTATTAGTGTCTCACTAGCAGCTTTTTGTATCTAATCAGTTGGGTTCTCTACCTTCTGCATTTGTAGGGTGATTGCACTGAGCCATGCTCATGACGTCTCAGATTATCATCTTGACAGGAATTACAAGATCACAAAAACGGAACTGTCACAGAATTGACTGGATTAGCAGAGGAGGAAGGAGCGGATTACAATGGAGAAAGGGAAGTTTTGATTTCTTTTCCTTTACTACCAAACAATTCTCCCGGATTTCCATAAATTTCCTTTAACTGCTGCATTGCTGCCCAAGAGTCCAGACAGACGCAACTGCCTTCCAGCTTCTGTGTTGCCAGCTGCTCTGAGGACACATAGCCAAATCATGCCTTCTGTGTTGTGTAGTGTTCTGCTTGGTATATCAGCTTGGGCCCATGAACTACCTTTTAAGGATCGGCAGATGAGACCAAAAAAGATCCATCTCACTGTCAAGGAAGCCTCTGTTCACCACACAGCAATTTGTGCCTTCTTTGGAAAATCTGGATGAATCTGCAAGCCCAAAGAAGGTTGGAGACCAGGAAAAGATGAACAGAATATGCTCCTCATAACAGCACTTTTTCCAAGCCTGTCCTACATTTATCTCTCCTAAGAGCTAAAGAGGGCGAGTTACTCAGGGCAAGAAACCATGGATCCTGCAACCTGACCTCTGCTCTGGAGCCTTCCCCCAGCAGGACTAGTTTCTGATCACCCTCAGCATTGAGACAGATCTAAAAAAACTTCCTCCTCCTTACTGCTCTTTTGGGAGCCAACACCACCTCTTTCAGAGGATCTTAAGAGTTAATCAGTTGATCTTCACCATCATCTATGAACTATACCAAGTTACACCAGCAGCAAATTTGGCACATCTGACTTCATAATACATTCGGCTAATTCTTCTTTACAGTGTTTGAATCCAAAAAACCAGCCAGGTGAAGACAGAGAGAGAAACGCTGCTACTGATAGAAAAAGGAGCGTCTTCCCAGTCTTTACGATTTATTTATTATCATCCTTTCTGAACACTAACAGGTAGCAAAATAAGTCCTAAAGGCTGTTGCAACGGTACCCTGCGCGTCCCTGAAAGATAAACATGACAAAAATACAGGAGTCAGACATATAGGCCATTATGACAACAGCTAATTTTGTCATCACATTATTAGAATTTGAACTACAGATAAGCTAAGCAGGGACTGCATGCCTATCAAGCCAAAATCAACACGGGCTGCATGAGCTGCCGCTTTTCTTCTTTGCTGCATGCAAGCAGTAGAGGGAGAAAAAAAGTGAGAGAAAGAAAAAGAGACTCTTCTTCAGTGATTTGAATCCAGTGCTGGAGCGTTCAACAAAACATTCCTTTCCAGGATTTAAATTCTCCCTTTGATGAGCACCTAGTGACTCAGTGGGATTTGCTAAGCTTCCATGTGAAGCTAGAGAAAAGTAAACTCACTCTTTATTTCTTCCCCCTCCCTGTGCTACACCCCTCTAATCATGATAAATATATCTAAACATGCCTGATTAAGCCAGACAGACAATGTGCCCCTAATCTGAACTGATCAGGGCTCTGGAGCTGCCAAAGTGAACCTGCTGTCTCTCTATCAGACAGAGCCATAAGGGGTCGGTAATGCAGCTCCATTAACTGCTTCCCACAGAATGAATTTTCCCTGACTGCTCTTAAAGAGCAGACACTTGAGGAATGCCGCCTGATGGGAAGTTGCTTTGAACGGTGTCTTTTGGCACAATTGTCAAGCAGCTCCTTCTCAAACCCTCCAGACAAACAACTAAAGTATGAAAAATGTAGCCACTTCCTTCTATGCTACTTTTTAAAAAATCCCTTCATACCTTATCTAGCTAACTGCCTCTCAATTTTTCTCATCTTTTCTTGGTAAGCTTCAGCATTGGCTGATATGTGTTGTTCTGCAAGTGTGTGGTTATCAGAATAACAATCCTGTTCCCACTGTGCATGTGCATATGTTTGCAAGGGATCTGCTTTTGTGTACAGGTGGATCTTGCACTTCATGGATTCACAGAATTTAGGGTTGCGACAGACCTCTATATCAATATATCATATCAATATATCAAAATACCATGTGCGTTTAGCATATTTGCACTAATATTGGAGGTTCATTGGAGGATAAATGGATATAGATCAGAACAAGTGCAAGAATGTACACCTCTGAATTTGTTCGGGAATCTATGCACATGTATGTACATCTGCTTTCATGCAGCCGTAGCCTTCTATGATCTTTATCCTCTGAGAAGATCTACTCTTAGTAAAAGACTGCATTCGAGAGGGATCAAGGGGGCGTCAGACCATGTTTGGGCTCTGTGAAATCATGGGACTATTTATCCTAAAACTGGTCCTTGGTATAATTACAAGTACCTTCAAAGCCTCTGAATCACACCAGCTGTGAACAGCTCCAAGAAACCATTCTGCTAGCAGCAAGTTGGATGCAGAATTATACTTCTCAAATTGATCATACAAGAGACTGGGATGAGGAGTGATGTTATATTTCAGACATGTTTCCTATCAGGAAGGACTTTCAAAAAGTCACTTCCAAAGCAAAGGAGTCAAACCAGAATCAAGAATCTGGTACTATGAGACTCGATTAAAAACAACCAACCAACCAACCAACCACTGACAATAAAACCCACCTACAATTAGATCCAGATACTCCAAGATGCTTTCCTTGTATTTGGGTATCTAAATATGGGAAGGAATACTCAAGATTCATTATCTCCGGCTTTGACCGTCAGAGAGACATTTCCAAAAAACGTACAGTATCCAACATGCTGTTCTGTAAATCTGAGCTCTTGTACTGTATCTAAGAGCTGAGCAATTCTGGCGTTCATGCAGGTCTGCATATGAATATACACTGGATGTGCACGTGAATGTAAATCCCCTTTGTCTATGTGCGATCATGCATTTCACAATGTGAAATGGAAATCTAGAAAAAAAATCTGTAAATATTTGTGCTAAAGTAGGAGTAAGTTCACCTTAATGTCTTTGGTTCATTTCCACAGCAGTTAAGAAACTCCTTTTCTCATATGTAAAAGATGAGGGATGCAACAGAAGGCTATAATTTCTTTATTTCTGAGCATAGCACAACCTAGGGAATTCATTACATTAAGGTATTAATCCAATCTGGTAAAAAACAGTTTTTAATCTTATATTGGACTCTACTGTATAGCAATACATTTGAGTGGGATATGTGAACAAAATGGTATGAAAATCTGCTAGTATATACTGCTGGGTGCATAATATTATGTTTCAAATCAGCTACTGCATGTTTCTTTTATCAGGCCAGCTGATAAAATTTTGTCTAAAATGGGAAGAAGAGCAAGATCAGTGATGAAACTGCTATTTTCCTTGGTATTTTTTGTGCAAGATTAATCCTGGCAGCACAGATAATTGTGCAAAATCTGGAACTCTAATACTAAAATTACACTGTATGCCAACAGATATGATTTTGCACAAAAGTAGAACTACAGTTAGCTCAGTAAGAAAAGGTAACGTTTCTTTGTTCTTTTAACCATAAATCTATTTTTGTACAAAATCGCATCTGACTGCACAAGTTGTGTTTTTTTATACAAAAAACTGTGAAGTTTGCCTCACCGCTTTTCCCTTATATATTTTTCCTCTCTTCTTGTGCTTTTATGAAAGAATGAAATATATAAAAGTCTAGTTCAACATACATTTAGCTATGATAATCTAAACATAAACATAGGAAATCTGATAATTAGGTTCTCAGAGCCCTCGTATCTTCGACACATTATACATGATTTAAGCTCACAGCCACCTTCTGCAGAGGGACCTGGACAGGCTGGATCGATGGGCCGAGGCCAACTCTGTGAGGTTCAACAAGGCCAAGTGCCGGGTCCTGCACTTCGGCCACAACAACCCCATGCAACGCTACAGGCTTGGGGAAGAGTGGCTGGAAAGCTGCCCAGAGGAGAAGAACCTGGGGGTGCTGGTTGACAGCTGGCTGAACACGAGGCGGCAGTGTGCTCAGGTGGCCAAGAAGGCCAACGGCATCCTGGCTTGTATCAGAAATAGTGTGGCCAGCAGGAGCAGGGAAGTGATCGTGCCCCTGTGCTCGGCACTGGTGAGGCGGCTGCACCTCGAATACTGTGTTCAGTTCTGGGCCCCTCACTACAAGAAGGACATGGAGGTGCTGGAGCGTGTCCAGAGGAGGGCAACGAAGCTGGTGAAGGGCCTGGAGCACAAGTCTTATGAGGAGCGGCTGAGGGAACTGGGACCGTTTAGTCTGGAGAAGAGGAGGCTGAGGGGAGACCTCATTGCGCTCTACAACTACCTGAAAGGAGGTTGTAGCGAGGTAGGTGTTGGTCTCTTCTCCCAAGTAACTAGCGATAGGACGAGAGGAAATGGCCTCAAGTTGCGCCAAGGGAGGTTTAGACTGGACATTAGGAGAAATTTCTTTACTGAAAGAGTGGTCAGACCTTGGAACAGGCTGCCCAGGGAAGTGGTGGAATCACCATCCCTGGAAGTATTTAAAAGACGTGTAGATGAGGCCCTTAGGGACATGGTGTAGTGGGCATGGTGTGTTGGGTTGACGGTTGGACTTGATGATCTTAGAGGTCTTTTCCAACCTTAATGATTCTATGATTCTTTGTTCTGAGAAGAAGATCTGATACACTTTATATACAAAGCTTCACATTTAAGTAAGGACAGAGAAATTGAAATGCTACTAGTGGTATCTGCCATATGGTATAATGAACATTGCTGTGGTACCTTCATTGCATAATGTCACCACTTGCATATTTACCTTCTGAGCATCTGTGTTATATTAACTATGTTTTTTCTGCTTAATGGATCTTCACGGCTCTACTTCCATTTAAACACAGAACCCTTTTTACATGGCCTAAGTGCTACAAAACAGCCTTTCTATAAATTAAAGTCAGCCCATGTGCATCTGCATTTGGGAATGCTTCTGAAAGGGTTTTAAAAGCAATCAATTACAATAATTCATACATTTAAAGATGTAACTCCAACAGTCAATCCAACTTTTCCTCTCATTATAAGGTAAATGTGAATGCCAGCTTGTTACTATTCCTGGGGTTTGTCTCTGCACAGTGATGGTACAATTTTAAGTGGAAGTGTGGAACATATTTCATGTTTGTCTATGCATTTTTTAGTTCACTTGGATTATGATACCTTTGAAATTAAAGTGCAGCACCAGTTCCTGAATGATTTAACATGTAGACATTTTTACTCTGAAGTAGGAACAACTCGTTCTTGTTTATCTTAATCCAAAATTGAGTTATATCAAATTGGAGCAGGTTCTCATCATCTGGAATAAAAATACCCAGGTCATACCCTGATGTAGGAATATCAGTTACTGAACTAACGTGCAGACTAAGACTTAATTAAACACATAACATTCTTTATAGGTAGATCAGGCCTGACATCCTACATTTCCCGTTCCTACAGCATGGGCACCTTTGTGGCAATGAGGCTAACTGGAGCCTCACTGCATAACCCCTGTACACCCCGCAAAAATAGTCACGGTCCCACTCCTTCAGTGAGCAAGTGATCGATTGCTGCTCTGCAGCAGGGAACCGCACAGCCTTCAGACTATTCAATAGATTGTATGTGGCAAAAAGGGAACACTGCGCAAAGGGTGTGAATGAGTCATTCGACATTTCGGGTTGACTGAAGTCATTCTGCTACATTTATTTCTAATCTTGATGTGCTATCCACATTTGCATCTTAAGCAGGATGGGAAGAAAGAGATTTAAATTATTTGCTACAATACACATGCGGAAAACAGCAGACTCTGCATGTGCATGAGAATGTGGGATTACATGCATGACTGGGTGAACGCAGCATCATGTGAAGTGCCTTTTCTACCCTCATACAGGAGTAGGCATTCTTCATGCAAGCCTGAATACATTTGAGCAGAAGTATGTTTGAACATGTGTATCTCTAGGGATCTGTTTATAAATGAAAGATGTTCATTTCCAGTGTGCCTGAATGGAGGAACGAGGTTCCACGAGCATACTTCAGGTGGTGTGCTTGTTGTGTTTTCTTTGACAAATCCGAGCAACTGTGAATGAGCTGGTCTGTGTACACTTGGAGGCTAGGTACGTGTGTTGTGTGCATGTGGGTGACAAGGAGCACCCATGAGCATGAGCAGGTGTCAGTTAAAGCTGGAATTCATATATTAGTCAAACCACATCATCAGTGAACCACCTACTTAAAGATTTCCATGGAAAGAATACATGGCAACCTCTCAAAGTATGATCTGGCCTAACACTATGCTCCTTCACTCCTGGTCATAATTCCAGTTTAAAGCGCAATTTTGCTTAGAGTCTGACTACTTATAGCTCACCCTGAAGTCTGTTTGATCCATGCATATTTAGCAACTTTAAGCATTAAGCCATTTTAAAGTACTTGCTCACCTCTGAGGCTTAGGAGCCTCAGTTCAAGCACTTGGGTTTGAAACTCTGGACAAAGACACTGACTTAGCTCTCATTTAAGAAAAAAATAGCTATCAGTATGGAGACAAAGATCCTAATGAAATGCCTCACAGGAAGTATTTCCCGAGGGTGAAGAGGCAAACAAAGATACTTCATAAGATACTCAAGGCTATGTCACAAGGACTCAGTGCTTTAAACTGAAGATGGAGAATCTCGCTGTGAATATGGAATCAGTGGGCCACACACGAACTAATTCTTGAGGAGATGAAATATCAGTTGGGTGGGGCAAGCAGAGGTCTGGTATCTTGCCTCAAGCTACAATCAGTCAGGTTTGGTTTTGCACAGAGCTAACAATGTGTTTGCATCCAGAGCAACAGACTCGCAGAATGTCGCATAGGTAAAGGGCACTGCCAAAACCTGCGTTGTTATTTTTATTTTTTTGGTAATGTCCAAATTATTGTGTCCTTCAAATTATTAAGAATTGCTTACTGCATAAAGCATTGTAGATCCTCCCCCCCACCTCTATTCTGCAAGTTATTGATACCACACTCAATTAACCTTGGTGAGTGAATATAGGATAGACATTGTCTCTCTCAGTTTCAGTCTTTTTTGCTCAGTGCCACAGTTTGCATACAAACCACTGAATGGTGGTACTTAAATCTCCAAGTAAAATTGCTTTAACGGAAACAAAAGTGGACATTCATGATGTTTGTATTCATATTAAGTCTCATATGCTTCATTATCTGAAAGCCTAAACATTGGGCCTACTCTACGCAGATTCTGTCCTATTAAATAAAGAAGTGAGTGCAATTCTGGTTCAAAAAGTTTAGAGAAAATGTATTCTTACATTTGTTTAGGTGGCAACTGCAGGTGTATTGTTGCAATTCCAACTTACTCACGGTGCTTATATTGGCTTTGTAGAGAAGATAAAAAGGAATGAGATGGAAATTCAATTTTTATTAGTGAGTCCACTCCATGGCACACTTCTTGAAGTACATAAAGGTCTGGCAGCCATTGGAACTGGTGATGGAATGAGGGGAGACTCCGCACAAAAGGACTCTGCATAACCCATAATGGTCTTGAGTAGCAGTGGGAACTCTGTATGTGCTGAGGATATCATAGCATAGGTAATCAGGGCAGAGGCACAACATGATCAACGACAGCTACAAACCAGTTCACAGATCCCCTGAGAACTGGCTTTCATCCCACCAGCTCACTTAACCGTGAGAGCACAATTATTTTACCTCGACTTTGTTCTCAGGCTGAGAAATGGGTGTGTACATATTTAAAGAAGCCAGCTGTTGCATTCAACATTACATTATGGTTTATGAGGGGAGGACGACATGCTATTTCTTCCACAACACAATAAAACATCATGCACAGTTGTTCCTACAGTTATGCTCCAGAGTACACTGTGCTGATGGCAGTGTTGCCATCTAAGAATCACCTCATGAAAAAGAGTTGAAAGGAAAAAAAAAAAAAAAACCAGGGAATTGATATCATATTGACAGTCTGTTGGATTGGTTATTGTGTTTCTATGTTATATCTCTTTTCCTTACCCTTTCACTGTCTTTCCTATTCTTAAGGCAAACTACTTGAAGCAAATGGTATTCTTCCATATGGTGCAACATAACAAAAACCAGTGGGTCAGAGCTGTTTATAGAATCATACAATAATTAGATTAAAAGGGATCTGTGGAGATAGAATCATAGAATCATAGAATCATTAAGGTTGGAAAAGACCTCTAAGATCATTGAGTCCAACCGTCAACCCAACACACCATGCCCACTACACCATGTCCCTAAGGGCCTCATCTACACGTCTTTTAAATACTTCCAGGGATGGTGACTCCACCACTTCCCTGGGCAGCCTGTTCCAAGGCCTGACCACTCTTTCAGTAAAGAAATTTCTCCTAATGTCCAGTCTAAACCTCCCTTGGCGCAACTTGAGGCCATTTCCTCTCGTCCTATCGCTAGTTACTTGGGAGAAGAGACCAACACCTACCTCGCTACAACCTCCTTTCAGGTAGTTGTAGAGCGCAATGAGGTCTCCCCTCAGCCTCCTCTTCTCCAGACTAAACGGTCCCAGTTCCCTCAGCCGCTCCTCATAAGACTTGTGCTCCAGGCCCTTCACCAGCTTCGTTGCCCTCCTCTGGACACGCTCCAGCACCTCCATGTCCTTCTTGTAGTGAGGGGCCCAGAACTGAACACAGTAATCGAGGTGCAGCCTCACTAGTGCCCAGTACAGGGGCACGATCACCTCCCTAGTCCTGCTGGCCACACTATTTCTGATACAAGCCAGGATGCCGTTGGCCTTCTTGGCCACCTGAGCACACTGCCGGCTCATGTTCAGCCGGCTGTCAATCAGCACCCCCAGGTCCTTTTCCTCTGGGCAGCTTTTCAGCCACTCTTCCCCAAGCCTGTAGCGTTGCATGGGGTTGTTGTGGCCGAAGTGCAGGACCCGGCACTTGGCCTTGTTGAACCTCACAGAGTTGGCCTCGGCCCATCGATCCAGCCTGTCCAGGTCCCTCTGCAGAGCCTTCCTACCCTCCAGCAGATCAACACTCCCGCCCAACTTGGTGTCGTCTGCAAACTTACTGAAGGAGCACTCAATCCCCTCGTCCAGATCGTTGATAAAGATATTGAACAGGACCGGCCCCAGTACTGAGCCCTGGGGAACACGGCTTGTGACTGGATCATCCAGTTCAAGCCCCTGCTCACAACAGGGTTAACTTTGAAATTATACAAGATGACAATGTAACCTGATTTTTCTACAGTGACTACTCTAATGGAACACCAATCTCATTCAGGCAATGATATAAATTATGTGTATGTCTAGATCAAAGACATATGGAAAATCATCTAGGTAGAAGATCTGCATTAAATGGTTTGAAATTTCCTTTCAATATGCGTTCATAAGATGATATTGACTTCAGTGCTAGACTCCAATTATACAACTGCATATTATCAAAACACACACTAAAATGAGGCTAGCATTACAATCATTATTTCCTGACTTCTGTGTGCTTAACACCCTCATTATGTAACTTTAAAAAAATGATTATTCACAGATAAAATTCAGAAAATAAGGCAAAAGAGGAAAGAAGGAGAAAATTCCAGAATGGAAAAACAAATTACTTGGCTAGGCACTGTAGAAAATGCTATATGTCCTGTACCTCATACAGCCTTCAAGAGGGTGTTCCTCTTCTACATACCTTAGAAAGTCTGCAGACGAAAGTTTTGAGAGCTGCAAACTGTAGGAACCGTGCAGCTCTCACCCTTCAAGATGCATTGTGAATGTGGTAAGGGCTCTGCAGTGAGAAACCTGCCAATGGCAAGAATTACTTGTCACAAGACTTAAACAAGGCCCGTGCACTGCTACAAGGAGATTTAACCCCTCAAAATAGGGATTAGTGTGACTTCTTCTATGATGAATGGGGTGAATTTTATCCAAATTGAATACATCTAAAAACATTATCAACACTGCAATTCTGCTTCCATATGAAAAAAACAAAGCCCTATGATGCTCACTGCACTTCCATTTTCTATTCCATTCTCTGTTAGTTTTTTCTACTCATATCTACTTCACCTGCTATGAGATTTAAGGAACTGCAATGTTCAGATTCATTATTATTGCATATCTTGCTATATTTGATTACGGTAAGCTGTCTCTTTTGTCTTGAAGATGTGCCTTGCTTTTTAGTTTAGCTTTACAAAAATAGTTATATTTAATAAAGTGATCATCTTTGTAAAAGAAGCTAATCCCCAAATATCCCCAAAGCATTCACTGAATTTTGGGATACTGTTTCCTTGGTTGCTCTGTCTGAAAGTGGTTGGACTTTGCTCATCTCTGCAGCTGGTCAAGGGAAGAGTTAGATGCTCAGCCGTTTGAAAGCTCAAGTCAATTAGGCTCAAGTCAATCAAAAGATTGCATAGCAGAAGTTGATACATTCAAAACCACCCCCTTAAAAATGTCATGCCAGGATTGTTTAGACTGAACAGGAGAACAACATTTCAAAAGAAGATCCTGCTCAAAAGCCAAAAAACATTTCAAGCAAAAAAGTAAAACTAAACATACCGAACAGAAACTGTTCAAAACAACAGTATTCATTAAGAAAACAACCACTGTTCACCCCAAGAGACTCCCAATGCATTTCACCAGTCATGAATTAAATTCAGACTCACTTTGTATTTCTGGTATCCTGATAGGCTTCATCGGAGGGGGATGCAGCTGTGCTAGGCACTGCTGTAGTTTCTCCCTGGTGTGTTTTAAATGATTACAGCTGTTCCTTTGGTTTCTCTTGCTAAAACTACCCAGCACTTTAATTAAAGAAGCCCTATTATGAGCTCTTTTTTTTGCCACAGCCTCACTGAGAATAACACTTCTCTGGACACCTCTGGTATGGGTTGGATGAGCTGGTAAGCCTGAATGTTAAAATATGATGACCGTGTCCTTTGACCCGCAGCTTTACCCTGGAGAGTACCTCCAGTTTAGCTGCTGCTTTCCCTGGCTCTGTATCTATCCCTCCACCTAACAATGAAATCCATCCTCCAGTGCTTTTCAGCAGTGCACAGCAGGTTAGGAGCAGAAGCAACAACTGCCCAATTAAAATCAAAATGTCAGATGTGCAGAAGGCAAACTGAAATCTGCCTGGGCTATCAAGGCAAACACCTTTAGACTTATGCAATTAGCTGAAGGATAATTGATGACCACAGGCAATCAACCTACAGTTGTGGGTCTCGTGCAAGAAATGTGCTAAGGCGTATTATTCAGTATTGACTTAGAAGAAAGGGCTTGATTCTCTCCGAGTCACTAACACCATCTCCTGAAGTGCTGGGAGGGTGCAGGTTTCCTTAGAAATCTCCCCTAAATTACCAGATGAAATCACAAAGTGCTTAGAAGACTCAAAGCAGTGGCTACAAGTGTGCTACGATTCCCAGTGTCTCTGTAAGTTATGGTGTACAAAGAATGGTAAAAGCTCTTTAGCTGGCTGTGGAGAGGAAAGGAATCCTTCAGTTGAGAGTGGTACCCCTGATTTATTACAGCGAGACAATAATAATACAGGTAAAAGCAGGTGTGGGGAGCTTTGAAGTGCTACCAAAGAGATAGAAATCAAGCCAGAAAAAGGAACTCTTATTCTGGAGTACCAATGGCTACCTGAAAAACTGTCCTGAAACAACTGCCCTGGTACAACCACACCGGGAGAGCTCCTCATTCAAAGAAGCCCTTCATCTTTCCTCCCTTCTACTTCTCACTCTTCATTTACCTTTCTCTTTAGAAGGAGAGCTTGCTGAGACCTGGGTTTTCTTCTGCTATGACTTTGCCTGCACCTTAAGAACTGATGTGTTTAGTTGTTTTTGTTTCTTTTTTTTTAATCAAGACAGCTACTGCATAGTAAATTCCCAATGGAATTATTACCTTGATGTAGCTGTTTGAGGTACCTTCCAGGCAGATGTATTATATTGACCACAGCTAGCCACATTGCCATAATATCACCTGTGCTTTCTCTTCCCTGAGAACTCCACACTGAGGAATATACCTGGAGTAAACCACTTGAATATTAAAGTACTGCTTGTTTTTGGCAATGAAGACATAATCTCTGTCAGTGCAGAACATCCAGTGTCTGAAAGTCAGTTGAAACCTGAGTAAAAGAACTAATTAATAATAAAGCTCAGGATGCTTAAAGAGCTGACCCTCAGAAGCCCTAGAGATGTAAGAAAATATTCCTAAACCCATTCTTCAGTTGCATTTATTAATGAATGATTAATTTCTACGGACATCATCTTGTGGTTGCTTCAACCCCGTTTCCCACAGTGACCTCAACAGTCAAGGGGAGCAAACCAGAACAGTGTTGAAAACCAGTTAAAAAAAAAAAAATTAATTAGTATATACTATGGAGAGGTACTTGTCACGTCTGTGTACTTACAGCTGATCTGAGTTTTGCATTTAAAATAAGGATTCGGTGGTTTTGCTATGTATGAAAAGCATGGTGTACATTAAGAATTACAGCACTAATTGTAAGGGTACGTAATGAATTTCCTGAGAAGTTACAAGTAAAATTATTCTTAAAATTATTCTTAAATTCATTTAGAACTTGGCACTTTGGGTTTGATCTTTTGTTTGTTTCGATAAGGAATTGATTAATCGAGATTTTTATTGTACTTAAAGAGCACAAAAACCTTGCATTGACAACATATGAAGATTTTTCCAAGATTTTTTTTATCTTCTTATAAAAAAATTTTCCCTTCAAAAAAACCCCGGTGTTTAATTTATTCCTTCAGATGAAGCTACGAACGGAGCTTTCAAGCTACCTGAGCTGTCCACAGCTAGAATGGCCCTTTCAAAATGTTCATCACTTCACACCAGGATTCTCGGTAGGCAGTAGAGCCTCCACCATCTTTCAACAGGGACACTTGGCTTCACTTCTGTTGGAAACAGAGGGAAGCAGCTGCTGCTCTGAATGATGAAACTTTAACTGTGAGCAGCGGTATCAACCCTACTGAGAACTGCCTTGTTATGATGTTGCGGGAAAAGAAAAATATTTTCTTGAACGTCATTTAAAGCTAATCTGACAACACAAACATTCAGAGGCTTTGATTATTGAATGGAAAAGGAGAAGATAACATTAAACCATTTAGGCATGTTGTACAGGTGTAATTACTTGGGATACAGGAGATAGCAGGATACGCTATATCAAATCAGTAGGCAAAGGATGCAAGTGCCGTACATGGCCTCTGCTGAAGGTAATGACATGATTATGACAACACCTATATAATTTTCAGCAATGCAATATTGCATGTCTATTCATGCCTTTCTACTAAAAATGTCGAAGTACTTCATGACTTCAATGAATTAAGATTCACGTTCTGTTCAATATGGGAAAATATTTTCAGACTAGATTCAGTTCTCTTTGACAGTAGAGTAAATCGGGAGAATTTTTGTTTGCTTTGATGGATTTAATCTCAGAGATCTGTTACACTATTAGGATTACCAAGAAAGGAGAATCCAAGCATATAATGGTTCAACGATGGCATTATTTCTGTCTATCAGTGTAATGATAATAGAGTTTGAAACGTGGTAATACAACTTGAAACTGTAAACTAATTATCTTATTAGAGTTAGAAAGTGTTTGTTCCATTCCCGCATAGAGCTCTGCACACTTGGTTGATAGAGGGTTCGGTCACCTTTCTCAGAATCATTATGTTTCGACCACTATTTGGGTAGCATACTGGATGTGACAAGCAGTCTGATCTGGTACAGCAAACGCTGTGTACAAACAGTCAGACAGAATATCTCCAGTATCCTATCTTTATACACTATACACTTCTGCATGAAAAAAACAATTACCAGGGCACATTCATGCACAGAGACAATTTCAGAAGTTTGTCCACATCCTAAGATAATCCCTGTTTAGATTACAGGGTTATGAAGTGTTTCTCTTGTGCCAGAACTCAGCTGTAGCTTGGAGTGGCTATGACTGGAAACACGATGTTATTTATGTGGCTAGTTTTTGAAAAATAAAAAAGGAATGCCGGAGCTCTGAGGGCTAGAGTTTGTACTCCGAGGGTTACTGGTGGATTTGTCATGATGAGGTAATAAAAAAAAAATTGGGGAACTAGAAACGAAAATCTAGAGAACGTAAGGCATACAGTGCCTCAGGGAAAAAAATGGCATGTAATTAGTACTGTACACTGCTCCGAAGAGGGAGAAGGATGAATCTCGGAGCTCCAAGAGAAGGAAAAAAGAATTTCATCATGTATTGGCGCATACTGTTCATTTAGGCATTCGAGTAATTTTCTTTCATCTCATAATATTTTGCAGTACTGACCTGTGAACTTAGTGCCAGGATAATGTGTCCATTCTTAGCAAGCTTATTCCTCAAAGGTTACTCTCCGCTGCTTAAATGTTATTTAAATGGTATTTTAGCATGGTTCTCTAATTAGCAGAACAATTAAAAAAATTTAAGGCTACAGGAAGAACTCAGACCCTTCCAAGATCACTTTTTTTTCCTCATCTATTTGAAATCCTTTTAGAAACAGTATTTACAGCAACTACACTTCAGAGATAGTGTTCTGGGCTAAAGCCAAAAGAAAAGAAAGGTGCCCTTCCTCTCATCCAGATTACCCAGCTAGGTAAGTCCGACATCCATGGGACAGTAGCGACCAAACATCAGAAACATTTGAGTAAAGCATCAACCCACTAGAATGGCTATATCATGGGAATCAGTTTGTACTTTGAAGCATGAAGACTATAGTACATACACTTGTTAGCCTAGCTAATATCACTACCAATTCTACTCATGTTTGTGCAAGTCTCTCTCTCTCCCCCCCCTCTCTCTTTTAAAAAAGTGCTTATTTGAAATCATGTTTAAAATTAGACTGTCACTATAAAATGCAGAAACAAGGCAGCCTTGTCTAGTGATGAATAAAGAAGATCAAGAATCCAGTTTCCATGCCCAGCTCAGCTAAAGATTTGCTGTGCATCCCTGGGCAAGTCACTTCACCACTTTAGGACACACCTAAAAAGTACGGTGTAGCCATACATGGATATTTAAATGGAATGGGGTACCGAAAACCATAAAGCTGCCTTCTCAGGAGGCCAGTTCATTTTTGCAGATTGTCAAGTTAGTTAAGCTAGTATGGCTTTAGTGCTTCTGTCATCTCAATGTCATTACATTCGTGTACGTGGACCTGATTATAGTTATAAAGTGAGAGTTATAAAAAGCCTGTCTTAAGGGCAAATGGGCAAAATGCCCATCAACAGGCAAAAATGTGTGTAGACATTAAGATAAGAGTCTTCTACAGGCAAGGCAAAGTTACTGCCATATAACCCCTGATGGTAATAGACTTCCTTTGCTGCTGCCCAAACATACAAAGAATGGTGGAAAACTAAGCTGAAAAGACTAAGAAGTCTCCTTCAAGGGAGCTGCAAAATAAAGATTTTTTGAAAGATACCAAGGGATTTATGGATACTATTTGCGCTGACTGGAATTGGCTTGCAGCCAGCCCTGAGCTTTAGATCAAGTGTGTGACAATCATTATATTGTGTGTAGCAATTTGAGGAACTGAAAGAAGACAGAATAGCTACGTTCCTCTTAAACCAAAACCAGACTCTAGAGAGAAGCGAGAAAGGTAGGAAGACGGGGCTGTATTATATTGTAAAAACTAAAGAAACTGAAATGAGCCCCAAAGACATAGGCATATCAAGTGTTGATAGCAATACTTCATTACTGCTAAAACATACGGCATTTTCTCAGCCACAGAGGGTAGGCCCTTCTGACTAATATCAGAGACTGAACTTGCCAGTGAGTGTATTTTATGGTATATATCTTACAGCTCAACTAAGAGGAGAATTTCAAGTGAAAATACTGTTAAGGGAAGAAACATAGTGAAGGGAATGAAGATAATTTTCATTATGTCAGGCAGTAAAAATAAACCAAAAGAGACTGCCTACAGCAGTAGTTCCAGACCTGTGGCTTAATAGCAACCTTTTGCCTGCCAAAATTTCAGATATTGCTTGTGGCCACAGAGAGCTGCTGTCAAGCTACAAATTGATGAGGAGGTCAAAGTATAACATCGTACAGAGGGCATTACATCCTCACTGCTGTTGCCCTTGAATCAGCAAAAACGGAGGGCACTGGCGTATGGTTGCAAGAGTAGAAGGTAAGTGTGGGGAAAAAAAAGAAATTCTGTGTGATTAGGTAAAGGAAGACAAAGTTTGAAAAGAAAATTGATGTCTTTTATTAGAGTAATGGCTATAACTTATAAAAACCAGACAAGCTTGCAGACACTCTGTACCTTCTGCAAACTAATGTAACAAGGTATAAGAGATCAGGACAGACAGTTAACTTGAGCAGCACAGCCCTGGTTCTCTGGGAGTTGTACAAAACTATACCTTGTGAGAGACCAATTTTTGTTTTGCCCAGGCAGATCCCTCAGTCTTAACAATTTTAGGAGATGTGTGCGAAAGGGAGAGGTAGACGTGAAAACAACTTCAAAATCCAAACAACAAAACTAAGGTAAGTTTAGATGTGTACATTTCACAATGTCTATCCATCCATCTCCAGGTTATTCTGCCTTCTTGATAAAAATGGGAATGACACACAGTGCTATTTCATGTTTAGTCTCTTATCTGTGGGATTCTCAAGTTTGGATGCAAGAAAGAAACAGAAGTAAATGTCACTAGATAGATAGGAAAGTAAGGGGACTTGCTTCACTGGGACACCAACAGCATTTTTTCACCAAGCCACTACTAAGGGAACATGTTTTCTCCATATATTTTCCACAACTCATTTCACCATCACATCATAGCCAGGGTTTATGTCCTATTCAGAAACCTGGGAGCAAAGGCTAAAGCATGGGCCTCTCTCTCCTTCCACTTACAAGTGGATGACTGGCATTGCTAGCTGCATCAGCTGCAGTCTTCCGTGCCAAAACATAACTGGTGGGCAACTCTTTCTCATCGCAAAACCCAGCTCCTCCTGCCATGCCCATTTACTAAAAACTCAGTCATTATAAAACCTTTCTTCTCCAGATGAATATAAATGTGACAGCTTCTCCTGCTGCTGCTGAAAAGAGTTTAAATTATTTTTTTTCTAAGAAAATTTTGTGCTGATAGGGTGCTACTAAATCATGTCTTGGAGACTGATGCCCTTTTGCTCACAGGTTAACTACAAGTCAAGTATTATGAACTTTCTCTACGCACACAAACACACATGAAACACACACAGACCTTGCCATACAGTTCTATAGCACTCCATTCTAAAGAAATGTCTCCTAACAATACTGTATCTTATGCTTAAAATGCATCAAAAAGCTTTACAAGAACATTAAAAAGCAATTGAGGAGAAATTACATTCATGCCTGGCCCCTCGAGACCCCACCACATTCCACAGGAGACACCAAAAGGAGGGTCAACAATGCCAGATCTACAGTTGCCAGAAGCATTTTTCTTTCTAGGCATCTTGCCCCAGTCAGTATGATCACACTGTGTGTCTCAGAGACACAATAGTTTGATCTCTGTCAGAGCAACCTTAAAGTTTCTGGAAAATCTGGATATCTCTTTACTTTGTGCTTCTGACTGAAAAAAAAAATAATTCCCCATTTATTATTTTATTTGCCCTGTTCCAATAAATACCCTCCTTCTGAGCACAGTCCTGATCTCCCATTGACAAGGAGAAAAACTTGATGCACCTGCGGTGGAAATGAAAACACACTTAATCTTGAGCCTTGTAGCTAAGACCTTACTTGTTTAACTCCGCAGAAAATGTGATGCTAATTTAGCCAACGCATCTACCCTTAAAACTTCACAGTGAAAGAAGCAAGCAGCCGAGCAGATCTGTACCTTTGAGGCAGGTGGTTGCACTCTGCTGTTTCAGGATCTGTGTTGAGACAAAGCAGTGGGGAATGGCACGAGTCTCATAACAAGATAACCAACTCGCCTCCTCTCTTCAGTGCAAGTGCTTAGCAAGGGCTGAAGTCTGCCGGGCCATGCGGGACACAGAAGTCTTTGCCACGGCACCTTCGCCTCTCCTTCTTGAAGTGCAGCCAATCAAGCCGGCAGGGTGCAAACCGCAAACCACGCAGGAACTCACAGGCACTGTAGCTTACCAAGCTGGGTGTGGGACTCAGCTTAGGGTGGTTTTATTCTCTTATTGCGAGGGTTACAGCTGCTCTAGAGCAGTTTCTCTGAATGTTACAGCTGTTTGCTGTTCCGGCTGCATGTCATGCGCTGGGGCACTCCATAACTTGCTCAACGCTCAGTTATTTAATGTATCTTCTGGAAAGCACTGGCCCCTTCGGACACAAGTAGTGATCCTCAGGAACAAGCCATCAAAGGTCTCCTAAAATGTGTCCTCTTCTCTAATATGGGGTGACAGTGATGGTCATAAGGTATCAGCATTTGAACTTGTGGAACACCTCTTCTGCCACACATCCCATTTGACATGACAGGGTCCGTGGGTGCATACACACTACAGTGCACTCACACACAAAGATGTGCTTGTATCTCTGTAAGCAAACACAGGCAAATACAAAGACTATCTTGTGCCTGTGTAGGCACAGGCCAAGAGGGATTTGATATAAGAAAGAGTCCAGGATTTCATCAGATTCTGCCACTAATGTGAACTGGGGGGCTGTCTTCAAGCTGTGAGAAAGGAGGCATGAAAATCTGATTCTTATAAGCACACAGAAAAGGCACATTTGCCTATTTAGTTGTTGCATCGGTTTAGTCACTAGCAGGGGTGCATCGCAGGAGGCCGGTGACCTGGACAGATCGATTGTGATCTTCCCAAAGCAGTGATGATTTGTCTGGCCAACACCTGTGCTATGGCTCTTTCAGATGGCAAAATATTTATGGACCACATAAATGCCATAAAAATAAAAAAACCCCTATAATTAAGACTTTATTCTCAGGTGAGTAAAGGCTGAAAAAAGACACTGCTGCATTACTGCACTAAGCTGTCCCCCTCACATCTCTGTCAGTTCCTCTTCCCGCCACCCCTACAGAAAATGGCAGGGCCTCCCGTCCCTCACAGCAGGGGCTGGAAGCCAGGGAGGGGTGGGGCTTGAGGAGTGATTGACAGCCCCTCTGAATGCAAGGACTCTATGGGGGAAGGGAGGGCTGGTTGAAAGCATTCTGATTGGATTAGGAGAGAAAGCGGGTGGGTATTTGCAGGTGATTGGCAGCAGTTTGAATCTCCCAGGGAAAAGGTTACCCAACAGTCACTGCTGTTCAGACTTCCTGAGGTAACAAGGAGCAGGGACGGGGGATAATGAGAGCGCTGGTCCTGGTGGTATGAGTCCATCCACGTGTCCACACCTACATCAACCCCATTGGTAATTAACTCCACACATTAATTACACTGGGGCAAGAGTTATCCCTGTCCTACGCTCATCCTGTCCCAGCTGGGGCTTGGCCTCCCAAAAGGCTGTTTTTCTCCCACCTTTTCTTCCCTGCCCTCAGAGCTCCAGTCCCTCCTCCTGCCTGAAGGCTGCCAGGGGCCAGCAGGGCCCCTGTGGGAGAAGGGACATGGGTGATTGGAAAACCGGTTGCTACTGGAGAGCAGAAAGCCCCCTTAGGAACCACAGCCCTTGCCCTGGCCCATGGGCTGCCTGGTACAGTGCCTGCAGCCGTTAGCACCAGGCATTTCAGAGAAAAGTAAAAAGGAATTGACATCAAGTGAAATTTCTCCCTGCAGCCATCACTCTAAGACCACTTAAAATCATAGCCTAAAAACATAATCTAAATTCTGTGTGATAGACTGTAAGCCAGGGAAGGACCATTTGCTGCAGCTGAAATAGATTCATAAATTATCAAGTTCTTGAGTCGGTGAGATCCACACACCCTGATTTCTTGAAGCTGCTTTTCTTGACTTTGTACCTGTTTGAGGTTCTGGATGGGATTTCATTTCCTTGAGTATGCTTCAGAGCCTGGCCAAATGGTCCATGCTTTTTCCAGCCTGCTGCTCAAAAGCAGCAGAAAAAAATGTTTTAACTCCTAATTATTGTTGACTTTGAAGAACAAGCAGCCAGATTGCTCAGGTTCCATCTGTGTCCCTTAAAAGAGGTGTTACAAACAGAAATGGGCAAAATTTTATTGATAATATTGAAATATCTAATATTGAAAAAAAATATTCTTAATAATATCTTTTGTCCAAAAAGTTACAGAGAAGGATTAAGCTGTTTTGTGGATTTCTATTAAATTACTCTTTTGCCATTTTTAATGGTTTAAGTACTTCCAATATGAAATGTTCTGATTTTTCAGCTTAAAACAGCTCTTTATCTCAAAATTTACTTTAATTTGAATAAAAAGATAAAAACACCTTAAGCAATAAAAAATATTTTTGGGCAAAACACAACTTTCCATTTGGCCTAAGATAAAATACTCTCAACTATTCAGCCAAAAATATTTTTTTGTTTTGCATTAGAGATGTCAATCTTGCAAGCAAACTAAAAATCAGTTATATATGCAGCATTGTAGCATTAATCACACAGAGTTGGCTCAAGAACAGAGGCACAGAATGCAAGAATCAAATGTTGATGTCTTGTCTACTAACACTAAGACCTAAACAGTGTTCAGCTTCATTTATATGACATGATTTGTCTGACATTAATTGACAAACAAAAGCAAAAGACAGGAAATTAATGCATGGCTATATCCAGGCTTCAAGCTTTTATAGTCTCAATGGCTCAATTTGAATATTATTTAAATGCAAACCAAATCTACCAAATGTTATATTTCAGTTGGGGTTTTTTGGTGGGTTTTTCTGGGGTTTTTTTTGGTTTGGCTTGTTTTTGATTTGTTTTGTTTTGTTTTTTTTTTTTTTTTTTTTTTTGGTCAGAGAAGGATCTTTTAGGCTAATAACTTGTTTTAATGATGATTCAACTATTTTGACATATTTTTATCCCTAGCACATCCTACCCTTTTAGTGTCTTAGAGTACTGGATAAATAACTACATCTGAGCATTAAGAGTGTATGATCTGTCAATGTAGAAGTCCTGTGTGGTATTGCCCCCAAAATACTTGTGTTGTAATGCCGTGTCACTGTAGTACATTCTTTTTACACCTCTGAAACATTCCTGAGCTCCTGAAGTGAGGGGGAAGTATATGCTAGCATCGTTCATGTTGTTCTTTCTGTATGTGTACAGAACTTCAAGCTGTCACTCTTGAACTTTTCGCCATTTACTAAAAACAAAGAAACAGAAGAAAACATGGCATACCCAACAAAATCCTAGACCTACAAAAATCAAACTGAGTGGGGACCCAGCTAAGGAAAATATGGGTAGTAAGTTTTCTGTTAAAGCAAGTTATGATTGCAGGAGGATTAACTAACCAACTTGTAAAACAAAGAAAATAAATGTATGCTGCCATATAACTAATGTCACAGTGCAACTCTGACAGAGAGAGAGAGAAACATACAAAGGCAAAAAGGAATCTCATGATTTAAGTTTTTAATAGCTTCATTGAAACATATGATAAAATCAGTTTCTCTCAGCAGGAGAAAGACAGATAAAAATGGACTCCATTTGAAGTACAAACAACAAAGAAACACAGAGAGTTGTAAAACATACAGCACCCTCCTCATAAAGATCCCACTTTCTCTCAGTTCCAAGCGTTTGCAACTGTCTCTCCCTGTGAAAATCTTAATTAAACCAATACATTTTCCATCTAAGTCATTAGAAGATGTGTGTAGTTTGATAAAAAGGTTAATTAGCTCTATTCTTTAAAAAATTAAAAAGGTACCATTTTGATCTTTTACTTGAAATTCATGCCTATCCTTGCATTAAAAATATCCCTCAATCTGGACTGTGGTAGCTAGCAGACGGCAGAAGCATGCTCATAAATGGGGCTGTGGGGAGGGGGCTCAGGTAGAAAACAAACATTTATTATGAATTTTAATATTTTTACCTTTTGTTCTCATAAAATGTATTACAGATTGTCTCGCTTCTTGAGGCTGGGTGTTCGTCAGGGCTTGAAATCAAATTGATACATGATGAAGGCGGACCGTTCTCTGGTGACTCAGCTGGGAATTGCACAGGAATCTACCCAGCCTGATGCTAACTAATAAAAGGAAGGGAGGGGAACAGGAACAACTCGTAAAGCTGTGAAATGACAATCCACAAGCATCATTTAAATCATTTGGAGGCTGCATTCCCTTTTTATGCTATTATTGCATTGACTAAAATGCACCTCCTATGGAGTATACCAGCTGCGAAAGTTCCAAGCCGATCAGTCTAGAAACACTGTTGTTACATTATAGCAGAGCAATTCACAGACAAATAGAAGCTCTTGTTTTAATTCCTTCACCTCTCTGCTCTTGTTCAGAGCTCTTCAACAATTCCATAGACAGAAGGGTTGCAATAGATTGACTCGAGACATTTCCTTCCCTTCTCCCTAGTTGCAGATACTGTCCTTTTGCTGTAATGTAATTTTCACTGGATCTGACATTTGCATTTGGATCTTGTTATAGGTGTGATCAAAATGCTAGCTACAGTAGCATCATAGGTCAACTGAAGCTGTGGTATAATAGTTGAAGGTGTTAGGCTACGTTTAAACAAGCTTACTGGAAAATAAAATTATCCATTTCTTCTTTTACTTGCTAGTGCTCTCTGTGTTCTTGGTAGACTTTTCATTGTGAAACACTGGAATATGGTGTTTTCAATCTAAAAATGTCAAAGCATGTAATTTTTATGGCATACATTATTGAGTAGAACCAAGCCACTGTCCTTCTAGTTTGGTGTCAAACTGTAATCTTGCCAAAATGAGAGGCCAGGCATGTTCTCTGTATATTCTCCTTGGGTCTGTCATGGTTGCTGTATTTTTGGTTAAGGACAGTTGAATGGGACCAAAAGGTTATTGCAGAAAGCAGTCTCTTCTATCTTCCTGTTCATTAATTTTGCTACCATGAAATCCTAATGTTGGCTGTCTTACACAGAGAGAAATGGAGAATGAAATTATTTCTGTCTCTGCTTCTTTCTCCAAAATTTTAAGTGAATGATATAATGTTTGAGCTGATACATTTGCAGAACTGTGTCAAGTTTTCTGATTTGGAGAATAGAATAAGCACCACGAGAAACGTCTGGCATCACTTACTGATTCTAGATGCAAAATAACTTTTTACGTGTGCCACGCAAGAGGCACCTGAAGAACTTTAGGAAAAAATATTCTGAGGCCAAAGTAAAAGTCAGAGAAGCAACGTCTAACAATTCTTGGGGCTCCCCAAGTTCACTAATGTGAGAGATCAGTGAACTAACATACAGTGCAGTTTCTCTTTCTGAGATTATGGACATCGTATGCCACAGGATCAATGACTGCGGAAATAACTGGAGGCATGTGTGTAAATGCCTCACATGGCTGGATTATTTTATAAATAATGGATCAGAGAAAGTCAGACACCATTGTCAACAGGGCTTGTTCAACCTTGAGACATTGAAGAATTTTCATTATATGGACAACACTGGAAGGAATCAAGGATGACTTGAGAAGGCCTGTCAATTAAAATTAGGAAGTTTGGGGTGGATTATTTAAACTAGTTGCTCAAGGAAAGATAGCAAGTAATTACAGCTGCACAAAGAAATCAGAAAAAGAGTAAGGAAAACCAACTTTTCCATGTAATTTTCAGAAAAAAATACTGAAAAATACCAACACCATTACAAGTAAGAACTTAGGAAAAATGACATCACTAGTGACTTCAGGCCTACATATCAGTGGAAATATTTTTGAATATAAAGATAGATGAGCTGAAATGCTGAAAATTGAAAAGAAATTAGCATCCATTTGGCATTTCTGAAATTTAATGGCTTGAAAATAAGCGAGACAAACTAATATTTCCTGGCTCTAAAATACATATTAAAATAGATTGGGGTTTATATTGCTCTCTCATAGCTATATTTTCCTAGATTAATGAAGGGAATTGCAATGGAGAAGACTGATAGACGGAATCTGTGTATACAAATTCCTACGAGTACTAATATGAGAATAGGGTGATTAACGTGGTTGATCGGTGTGATGGTAGCCCAGACAACTTAAGTTACTAAGCAGCACCCCAGGTATATGTCAGTTAGGAAGCAACTGCTGAAGCAGTTTCAGTCAGCAGGTTTGCTCATTCTGCAGTTCTGACAGATGCCACTGGCAGAAATAAGTTTGTTTTGAAGCAAATGTGATTTTGCCAGGAAATCATACTAAAGATGCCGTAATGCAGATAAGAGCACTACAATAGTGCACAGGGTCAGGCAAAAGGCCCATCTGGCCCAGTGTCCTCTAGCTGAGAGTGCCAATAAGATCTATTTAAAGAAAATGGGCAGGAAGAAAAGAAACAGAGTGAGCCTTCTCTTGACATTCCTTCCAAGAATTGTTCCCTGCAACGATCTAGGGACTTTCTGAGCCACAAATTGTATTTGAACAATTATATTTAAGAGCCACTTATTTTCTGTAAATTTGTCTATTTACATTTTTGCCCTTCACTACACTCTGTGGCAATAAATGCCACAATTTACTTAATGTACAGCATGGAAGAATACTTCCTTCTTTTTATTTAAAACTACTACCTGGTAATTTCAATAACCTAGGTTTGTTCTTCCTGGATAAGTTAGGTTATGCTAACTTAAGGGACTTCAAGTCAGTAGTTCAATGAAGTTTACATTTAAAGACAAGACTCCATGTTTACCACTCAAACATCTTTACCATTGACATTTAAGTAACTTTTTCTGTTTCATAATTAATCAAATTGGTTGAGAAACTTTGTAGTTTAGGAAACCTGTAACAGCATATAAAAGCTGTTATCTTTATTTTCAATATCATCTCTAGACATTGTTTTTAGCTGTGAACCTGCAAGAAGTTCTTGATAATTACTAACATCTTTATAGTGAAAAGAAATGGAAATGCCAATCAATACATAGTAGAAAAGTATCCACACTACAAAGACAATTATCCAGTTCACATAAATTATTTCACCTGCTGGCAATCCTTGCGGAGAATCTGAATGCAACAGGGGCCATGGAAAGAGAACTTCCTATTGTTCATCCTATTGCAGAGTGTTTCTTCCTGGACATTACTGACACACTGATGGAAGAACAAGAGTCATGTTCTATTCCTGCCCATATGATAACTGGATAACCAGACAGAGGAATTGTGTATTTTAGATATTGTCATCTGGCATATTATATGAGAATCCAAATTTTGAAAACTACTTTTTCTAAGGAAAAAAAAGAATGAAGCACAAGCAGAGCACCAGAGTTTTCACTCAAAAAGAAATCAAGGTAGCACTTGCCTGTATTTTCTATATGATAGACTTTTTAAAGTTTAAATGAAATATCCTGCAACAACTATCAGAAAGTCAAAGCCAGAGAAACAATCTTCTTTTCCCTGCCCCTTCTTCACTGAAAATACAGCACTCTCAATTAGAACTAGGGTTATTTACATAGGACACAGAATTTCTCATCAAGTCAATTTGCATTCTGGGGAACAAATAGATGGATGACAATATTATGTAATATGTATATATGGATTACTTATTCCTGTTGTAGTGATCCATGAAATTGCAGTTAATTTTGCTGAAATGGACCATTATATTTTTAAGTAGAAGTGAAAAAAAAAAAGAGAAAGAGGAGGTAAACTGCTAGGAACTGAACTTCAAATACAAGATTAAATTATTAGTAGGAATGTAGCGCTGCTGGGAACAGCATGAGCTGCTAGATGAAGCCACTGATCTGTTGACTTTCAGACACAACCAAGTATCCACCTTGCCGTAGTAAATTAGTTGAATTATTGGTAGTGATGGGCCTGTCACATTGCACTTTCATGTCCCCAGGTGATGTATGTGAAAGTGAATTCCTGCTGATACAAGCTCCATGCAGCTTCTCCTGGCTCTGAGGTGCCAACAGCATGCATCCATTCTGTGCAATGAAATAATTGCATTGTGATGCTTCTATAGTACAGCTGTGCATAATGATTTTGCATGATTTTATACTGATAGATGAGATAAATTCAAGACTGTTTAATGATTGTACAAAAATCTGGGGGCTGTGAGATTAGACTAAGGAAAACTCTAACTGTACCATGAGAATTTGCATTTCAATGCCCTTCTTTCCTTCCTTGGCAAAAGATGGCATGTGCTTCCACCTCATCACTGCTTAACTTGAAAGTAGTATGTGGTTTAATGTGGTTTCAGAACAAGTCAGAAGAACCAACTAACCTTTGGTCACTCAGTTCTAAGAGGTGTGTCACTGTCTTAACTAGCTATTGCCCTTCACCTGAGTTTTGACAACTGACAATACATGCAGTCTTACTCCATCCCATTTGTGAAGTAAAATATCTCAACTTCAAAAGCCCTCTGAAAAGCAATTTCAAAGCCCTGTACTCATCAAAGACCAGAAGTAACCACCTGAACTACCAGCTGCAACTCCAATTAATTTGTCCATCAGGTCAGTCTATTTAGGACACTCCAGACCAGAATTCATCAGTGACACTACAGGGAGACTAAGGACGTTATCAGATTCAGTGCTTGAAAAAATTATCAACAATAGAAACAAGAAATGAAAGAGAAAAAGTAATACACAGAGAAGGAGATCTTAGTACTGAATTTTCAGGTTTGTAATCCTAAGAGAAGAGGAAGCCAGAGGTCTTTCAGTTTCTGCAACTTGTCTCTTGAGGCATTCTGTAGCATATGTTAATGTCTCTGCTCAGCATGCCAAAACCAGGAAAAATCTGCCTTATCTTCCCTTTCCTATGGTTCCTGACAGCATCAGACGTAGTAATATGACAAACAGGCATCAAGATAACTAAAACATAACTAGATGCTGTATCTCTTATGTTATGCTGTCCCCTAGGAGGGCTACTATCACAGGCTGTTCATCAACATTGTATTTCTTTCAGCTCCTACCAGAATTTCCCGGTTCAAACTTCAACCTCAACAGCTCAAGCTTGAATTTTAAGAATATATGTGCTAAAACTTTAGTTGATTAAAAATGAAAATGCTTTCTATGCTAAAAAAGTGCTATCTGTTAAAAATAAATGTTAAAAATCCATACAATGCAAAAAGTAAAAATGGTCAATGGTTTTAGAAAAAGGGGAAAATGGAAGCACTTAGTAATAAAGTAATGGGTCTGTTATAGAACTCTCTTGTGTAGTCACAAATAGAGTTGTATTGTGGGTGTTTAAATCTAGCAAACATTTCTCTGTCTCAGTCTGTTTGTCTATTGTCTTAGTCACTATTTGGTACAACTTGGTTTGACTAAAAGATTTCATTCAAAACTGGAATAGCAGGGTCTATTGATGGTTAGTCTTAAAATAGCTTGGCAGAAAGTGCATTGGGATTCCACAACCAGGAAAACAAAGAATTGCTTTGGGTCAAGACTGAGGTGCCTGTACAGAACTAGGAAGAGTATCAGTAGGGGAATAACAAGTAATCAGTTTAATGGATTCTTGTGCAAACTGTGCAATGGCATTGGGACTGAAAAGTATGGAGACCAATGCTAGAAGAACAGGCTGTGGAAGCTGTAGATTAAATGCTCTGAAAAGGTGGGTAGAGATCAATAGAGTGGTTACAGTAGATTTGTAACACAGCTTTCTTTATGCTTCATCCCAGCTACAGATGTCTTGCATAATTTAGAGATTACTGGTATTTACACAAACTATATAGGATATATAGGTAAAAGGAGACATTAATTCTTTGGATTTTAGGCAGGATTCAAAAAAGTCCTCCACTTTCCAGGTGGATCACTACTTTCAGAATAAAATGTCAGATGATATTCACTGTGAAATAACATAGGAATATGATGACTGTATGCTAGTGTTAACTAAATCAATATGGCTTTGTGCCACAAAACAAAGAGAAATTGCTTATTGGTAGCATATTTTCAGTTATTTTTGTACAGCTTTTACATATATCGGATATTACAGAGGTCTAAAAAACATCAAGGCTATTTATTCATGAGTAAATAATTCTACATAACATTTAAATGATAAAATGAAAGGAGGGGAAACTTGTGAATAATTAATATTGCCAGGAGTTAATTTTGTTCAGATAATCTTCTAAAATGCTGTAAATTTCATTTGAGCTGAAGTTGCAGTAGGAAACTTCACTAAAGAAGCCAATGTTTAATATCAGAAAAAATCTACTCAGAATTTTTGGCTTGTTTTTCTAAGACTTAAATGCCAGATATTGAATACAAAGTTACAGGACATGACTATTCAAGTTGACATACTGTCCAAACCAACCAAAGTCACTGTGTACAGCATTTAGTCTGTTGCTGCACCTTTCACCCTGACCCATCAGTCCTAAATATTTTTGCATTTTAGATGCAGTCATATAACATAAAGGATATAATGTTGTCTAGTTTCACCAAGAGAAAAACAGAAGTGCTGCAATTTTTGGACAGGGTGACAACAAATCTTGTGTGATGTGACAAACTCATTTCAAACAGACAGAAGATTACATCTGTTTTTATTGGTGGGGATGTATGATCTACTTGCAGCTACAGTGAAAAGAGTATATGAAGTCCTTGCTAGGCCTTCCTCTGCAATAACATCTAAGATTTATCTGCGTAGCAAATCCAGGTGCGGGATAAACATCTAAGATTTATCTGCGTAGCAAATCCAGGTGCAGGATAGCAGGAGGCAACTCCATGTTTATGTCAGCTATAGCGTATGGTCAACAGTTGGCAGGCATGCTGTGTTTAGGCGCTGCGAGGTCTTCAAACACAGCTTAATGTTTCCATACCATATGTACTGTAATATCTAATCACCATGGGAGTAGAGTCTAATGTTTCAGCACAATTTATTTGTTGGCTGATAAAAAATCAGCTAGTACTCAAAACGCGATACAGTACTTTTTTTTTTTTTTAACCAAGACAGAGAGAACCTATAATCTGCAGCTTTTCTGCTTTCTACCTCCAAAGCTTTCTTTCTCCTTCTCACCAGGCAGGAGCCGTAGCCTTTTCCCTCTTCCAGAAAACTTAAACATTCTCAGACAAATTTTTTCACCTGATCTATTTCTCAAATATTTGGAACACCATGTAGCTCCTAACAGAAGAAACTTCAGAAATGAATGTTCTATGGGAGATTAAATCATCCTGATATCAAAGAAATTCCTAACAACTTATGTTCTTTTTTTTTTTCATCTTTCAGTAGTTCCATATTGCAATGTTAGTCAAACAGACTTGCATGGGAATCACCAGAATCTTTGATATGATTAGATTTTTTTTCCACACTATATTCTGTTTACAGTTAGCTGGGGAAAAATAATAATCATACCAAAACTAAGAAACTGAAGAATCAAGGTGCCTCCAGTGTGTGCTCCACAATGCCTTAAAGAATATGTATCTCTCATTCATAGCCCCATAACTTTTTCTTTTCAAAGCAAATTGATGCTGAAAGATATACCTATGTAAGCTCTTCACAACACAGCAAAGGTGTGGTTTTTTTTTTATTATTATGATTCCTATGACAATGTGCAGTAATCCAAATATATTCAAATTTCCGAAGGGAATCGTCTCATTCCTTCCTCTCAGCTCCAGCTATGCACTTGTTCAGGAAGTTACATGGTACCCATGTAACCCTAGTGGAGAACCTAATAACTTTTTAGAAGGATGAATTGTTTTTTTTCCAGTGTAGCTCCCTTAATCTCATGGCTGAAGCTCTAGGGAAAAGTGGGCAGGAATCCGTGTTGGGGAAGAGGAGAGGAGAAGGGAAGTTGTGAGATTGCCCACTTCAACAGCTGCCAACCAGTGGATGCATTTAGCTGTAGCACAAAATCACACCCTTTTACACCACTCTGGCAATGACGACACACTTTAAAGCATATATGAATTGCACTGCATTTGCATCCACTCTAAGAACGTTTTACATTGCCAGGACTATGTGAAAAACTACAGTGCAAATAAAAAGTAGACCAAATACATGCAATGTTGAATTCAGTTACCTGTAGCTTCCTTTGATCAACAGTCTCTATGGAAAATGTGCTGGATAAGGGCAATTTTATTCTATTTACTGAGAATTCCTAGAAGGCAGTGAATTTAAACCTTTTTGATTAGTGGAGCCCTAAAGATTGTACAGTTAAGTTGCAGTCTTCTGCATAGAAAAAGTGAGCATAATGACGGTAGTCTTACTTTTCTGAACTCTCAGATCCCTTAGAAGCAGATGATGCAATTGGTAGATATACCTTGAAAATCTGGATGAAAGAAGTTAATATAGCTAACAAAAGTTGCATCAGCTTTCTTCAATGTTCTACAGCAGTTACAATATGGACATGCAAGTCCTAGCATAAAAATCTCACTTAACCAGACTGAATGTGGTTACAAAGACATTCTCACTGGCAGTAACATAAATAATGAAATATGCTCAGATAATAGTGCATGACAATTGTCCCCTTAGGAGCTAGGCAAAAAATGTGGTCAGCTCACCCATCAATCCCAATGAGTAAAAGTTTTAACAGCGATAATGCTTTTAGTTATACAATCTTAACAATGTATGGTCAAAAGCTGAAGGAAAACACAAAGTGTGAAAACTCTATTTAAATAACATGATTTTTGTTCTTCTTCATGTTTAAATATTAGAAATTCCAGTTTAAACTTCCCTTGGAGCAATAAAGAGGACATTTTTTTCTTTCTTGTATGTCAGCTGTATCTGTATTTTATCAATCTAAAAGGCTTTAACTTCCTGTAACATAGGTGTTATCATCTTCACTGGCATACAAGTCTTCTAACTTTTCATAAAATAATCACATGTGGACAAAGCTCAAAACACAGTCTCAGATTATATTACAAGGAAAGGGTCCTGGCTTTTTTAGACTGACCCACCATCAGAGATGCCCAGCAAGGGTTAGCTGAAAATACATTTATAGCATTCTGTATGCCTTTAACCAAATCCCAAGAATAAAGGTAGTTTTTCTCCACCATAACCAGAATGAAATAGCCCTCTCCATCTGTTTGGGGGGGTGGGGGGTGGGGGGTGTTGTCTCTCATCAGCTTCTCTCCTTTGGCCATGAATTATACCAACAGCCCTCCCTTATTGCCTTCTTACCCTAATAGAAGATTGATGAGTTTATGGTTGACTCACTGCACTGGATACAGGCCTACATTATCATTTCTGTCACAGATTTCCTGTGTAGTCTTGGACAAATAATCTCTTTATTCCTCCGATGGTAAAATGAGGCTAACACATCTCAAACTCATAAGGATATTCTGAAGATCAGTTGATTAGTCTTTGTGAGATACTCTGATATTAGAGAACAGATGCTTCAAAAAAGCCAGTAAATATACAGCGATCTTTGATTTCTGGTCTTCCACAGCTTTTTTTAAAAAAACTTTCCACTTAATAAATCCCAGCTGGATGACTGTTCTTTTTTACTCAGCAGCTCTCACATTAGCTTTCTAAGGTGGAGCCAATTTTCTTCCCTTCTCCTTTTTGGAGCGTTTTACCCTTTGCTGATTTAGTACAACATATCCTTTCCAAACATATTTATTTGCTGCTTTTTATCTTCACATTCCCAAGTGCCTTATAAATGCATGTATATAAAAAACTTCAAACAAAGAAATAAGACTGCTGCAGGGATACCACATAGCAGACAGATAAACAAGCTATTAAATAGTTAGCTATATGGTCCCTTCATGATCATACTGGAACACCCACCATGGGAGGTATGGGAGAAATACCAAATATTCTATAGAAACTGCAGGGAGGAGCTTTTAATTGTGTATAATGTAATATGACCAGGACACTAAAATTAACCTCTTATTCTTTTAAGTTTAATTTGGGATAATTAACCACTGCAAGTAATAAGGATTTTGGGGTTTATGTCTCATCCATAGTTGATTGCAAGGTCAGCATCTTCTATGGATGTTGGTGTAATAGAAACTCAGAGAAGTATTCTGCATACCAAATTGTCATGACCCATTTCAACAAAGTTCTGCTTGGAGACTCCTAGCTGAGAACTAACAAGGTACGGTCCTAATAGTTTAAGTGAAATATGGAGGTAAGAATCCAAAGTGGGTGCACATACAACCTATGTCAATATAGGGAATGCTCTACACTGCTATACAGCTCTCTGCTGAACTGGATTCTACAATGAAGAAGTCTATGAGGGCTTGCTACCTTCTCTAGGAAAGACACTATGATTCAGGACACTGCCTATATGGAAAAACTATTAAAAGCTTTCATACAACATAATTTGAAGTAGCCAACAAAAGAACACACATAAACTAAATAACAGAAACATCTTTTCATTTTCCTTCTATATTTTTTCACATTTGTCCTAGGAATAAAGATTTCTCTCAGGAAATTACAATCTTAAAAATTAGTTTTTCAGCTGCTCCCTACTCTCCTGTTTTTCTCCATGTGTTATGGGGCATGTGTCTGACATAATGCCGCAATAATGTTCTTTTTAAAGTAGTAACTAGAAGTGGGGGAAGGGATGCCGATCCTGGTTTGCTGGGTGTTCACTCATCTGTATAATTTTCACATAAATAAGCAAAACAACCCAGCTTCTTATATTCACATCTCCCCTGTTAAAAAAGGAAGCATGTTTCAGACACTGGGAATATAAACACAGAAGGCAGCAGGTAAGAACAGGAGGGCTACGCTGAACTGTGAATCTGTCTGGCTTTGTCAATTATCGTAAAGAGTTATAAAATCTGTTAGCATTCAACTCCAGCCATTGGCAGTTGGCATTGCAGTTAATGGACTGAATGATGCCTCAGAGGCATTTTTCTACCTGATTAACTCCAGGAACGTTAACACCTGTGTAAAAAGTATCACCCTCCCCACCGCCCCCAATTAAAGAAAAATTTCTCAGCAGAATATTTTTCCAAGGCAGCATCCATGTCACATCAAAACCAGCTTTCTCCAGCACTCAGGCAAGCAGCAGTGGCCCAAGAAAGACAAGTTCTTTGAAAATGTGAAATCACCAGAGGCCTATTTTACAGGTAACAGTGATGTGTTTAGAGGGGAAGAGTTGATGGATATCTAACAGATTTATTTTTAATCATCATTCTATTCCCCCTTCTTCAAAGTAACTAACAAATAGCAGACAGATGGTGTTAGCAGTCAAATACTCCAAATGAGGATGTTATCTCAGGGGCAGAGTTGTGGGACCCAAACAACTGAAATGAAGGTAATGATTTTATCTGTCATCTTTTCCCTCTGGTATAAATGCAGTAAGAACTTGGACTTAACCATGTCTTGCCAAATGTCTACCATATTCCCAAATACAGGGGGCCATGGCAGTTTTTTGCCTGGCTTCCACTGACACAAATCAAATATCTATTGCAACAAACGTACAAACTCCCATTTAAAAATTACTTTAGAGATAAAACTCCACAGTTTGAGCATTAAAGCTTTCTCTGGGTCCTCTGTTGCTCTGTTGGATCTGCAAAGAACAATGTGCAGCTCAGAATACCTCAGGACAGTTTTTACTGGGACATTGTGGTATCTTGGGGTAGAGTTCATTTTATTTCATATTGTAAAATTGCACTCCGAGACCCCAGTGAGACCTGTTTTGAATTATGCCATGTACTCACTCACGTTTAATACAGTCTTACATTGTGGGTAATCCTGTTTATATCTATCAGGTGCTACCTAATATGAATAAAAATATCACAATTTGACTCAGCAACATAGACAGGGGATTAGGCTAGTTGACTACATTGGTCTGGCACTTGGCTACCAGTCAGCAGAAATTAAGCCCCCTAGAATGTAAAATGCTGTGTAATTTACAGGACTACATTTATTAATAGTGAATAAATGCATAATAATGTATATCTATAAAATTGTATGGGTATTCCAGGGCAAAACTCTTTATCCCCTTAATGCTGCATTGGATGCCTGGCTGCTAGTTTCTACACAAAAAGACTCTTTTTAAACTAGTTAATTAGTATCTGCTTATTAAGGTCTTACATTTGTCAAGTGTAAGAAATATGTCACCTAGGTAGTTAAAGTGTTCAGTTTGGAAGCTGTTTTATACATAAATATACCATCCATATTACTCAAGGTATGTGCATAATGGCAGAGTGCTGAAAGATTTCAAAGCACTGAAGAACCAATAGTCTTCAAGGTAAGGCAAACATAGCTGCATTCTTCCCTTAATATCAGAAACAGGGAAGGGCACTGGTATGACCTATATTGAAACTGAAAAATACCAAAGAAATTTATGAAATTATCAAGCAGCTACTCATTCCTTGGAGTTTACAGCGGAGAATACAGACCAAGGCTGGATCTAAATTCAGCCGCTGGGTAAATGCGATTTTTCGGCAATTGAATTGCAGAGCAGCAGGAGAAAAGAGGAATAAAAAAAGGAAGAAAATTCAAACCCAAAAGATTCTATCTGTCCTCAGAGAAGCACTTTTTAAACAAATTGTAACCGGTTATAACTCTACACTGTATGACTCCGAGGACATATTCTCCAGCCAAGGCAACTAATTCTTTGTGCACTCAGGAGGGGAGGAATATGCCCCCAAATATTTTATGACATCTTATGAGGAAATGGAGGGCAGCCTCATTTCTGCCTTTTTTCTACCTGCCTGTGATGATTGTTTCAGTGGGGTCTGTGCAGACCTGCTGTAACTGGTTTGCCACCTTCTTTAATACAAATAATTTCCTATAAATTGTGCCCCCTGCTTTTCAAAGAGGTTTGGAAATGATATGTTTTTTTGTTTTAAAAACATTATTATATTATGGCAATATTCCACCATGTTCTTGCCAAGTTTCTTATTAGTATCAGCAGCATCCGCCACAATCCAGCTCTTCCCTCTGCTCAGCAAGCTGCCTTCTCAGTGGATGATGAAACTTGGCACGGATAAAGAGTAAATCTTATTAGTGATGCCCACACGTGCTGTGCAAGGGCTTGTACGTGATCTATACTGCTGAAGGAAGACATGCAATATGATTACAAAAGGGGATTTTGTAAAGGGTTCATCTCTATGGTTGCTCAGTCAGCACAGGCAAAGCTTGCACATCTCTTTTTTTTAAACGGTTTGAGATAAAATCTGCTTCAGCCCATTCTGATTTCCATGCATAGCCCACAGGAATTTAGGAAAACAGGGCTTTCCTTTTCCTACTTTTTCATGCTTTGTAATACTAATATTTAGCGTTTAGAAAGCACTTTACTGTTTCAACTTGCTGTCTAATTAGATATCACTGTAAGATACTAACTCCCCTAAAAAGGTAACAGTTATTCAGGCATAGTACTGCACAATGATATCTAATATTTTGCACTTCTGTTCTAAAAATAGGGAACTGCTGTGATTTCTCACAATATGATAGCAGCAGGGAAACACTGACTTTTTAACAGTAATGACATTAGGTGGTACTCTTCCTGACGTTAGGGGCCTAATTCGTATTGATGGGAGCACTACTGTAAGGCAAAGTAAAGAGGTTTTTAGGTGTTTGTACACTACCAGGTAGTTTCATCCCCAGTTTTGCATCCTGTGCCATGTTCCCCAGTTGCCTAACCTGCTTGCATGTTAGAATGCTCCTGAGCTCCAGCTGGCACCAAATCCAGAAGTTCTCCTGGTAAGGAAGTCTGAGCACACTTCAGATGTGATTGTGGGCCATGCCTAGAGCAGCCTATTCTAACGCATACCTTCCTAGTATGGCTCAGGGCATGTGTGAAATACTGTCAGCAACAAACTATAAAAACACAACGGTGGCAAACTAAATATCAGCCTTAACATTATATGGTCATCTATGACAGAATCACAAAATGGTTGAGATTGGAAGGGACCTCTGGAGACCATCTGGTCCAAACCCATGCTCAAGCAGGGCCACCTAGAGCTGATTGCCCAGGATCATGTCCAGATGGCTTTTGAATATCGCCAAGGTGGGAGACTCCACAGCCTCTCTGGGCAACCTGTGCCAGTGCTCAGTCACCCCCACAGTAAAGAAGTGTTTTCTGATGTTCAGATGGACCCTCCTGTGTTTCAGTTTGTGCACCTTGCCTCTGGTCCTGTCAGTTAAAGGGGATGGAATAGCCTCCAGTGAGCCAAGCGGATGGAAGCTAATCCATGTATTTCATTCCTGTTTCCAACTGAAGTGTGTAGCACAGGACTATCCCTCACAAAATCTTTGGTTCATTTCAAGGAAAGAAAGATGCAAGTCTGGCAGCTCATGGTGAAATGTCCTCAGCACTGTCAGCCACTCCTGGATGCAGGGTTTGGCATTGAACATGTCTTTAATTCCAAAGGTGTAAAGTATTACCTTCAGTCAACTTGACAAACATTTTTCTTCCAAAATTTAACCTTCAAACCCACAAATCTCAGCAGCAAGTATTGCACAAATCTTTAAAATTGGGCAGTAGCTAGGACCTGCTGCTTTTAACTCTCTTTTAACCTTTGCTGAGCTGCTGTTCTTTAAATGGCTGCTATAGCTAATTTATTGCCCTTCCCAGCATTATCACTTATTATTGTTATTATTAATTTATTTATTTGTTTCTTCTCGCTTGAATGGTGGAAGATAATAGCCACGTCATGCTGATGCAGCACTAACTCTGGGAACGAGCCCTCGTGATGTCATGGCTGTGTCACAGCGGACAGAATGTTGGCAGTGGACATGGAACAGAGGAGGCATTGACACGGCAGCCCAGGAAGGGTATAAAAAGGGCTGCGCCAGGTCAGTCTGGTAGGTGAGGAGGCAGAGGTAAGCAAGGGCTGAGAGGAGAGGGCAGAGACGGGAGGGGAGGGCAGAGACGGAAGGGCAGGGACAGCAGGGGCTATCTGTGGTTGTGGCGGCATGGGGGGGATGGGGGGAGGAATTAATTTTTTTTGCTTCTCCAGACACTATAAAGGCATGTGACCAAACCATGGCACACTGATGTCCTCTCCCTTCTTGGCCACTAAACCAGAGAACTGTCAGTGTGCTACAGGACAGATAAGATAGCCCCTACCTATACTCCCTCATGGTCTCACAGGGAGCTGGAAGGGCCCCACAGCCCTGGGCAAAGGAAACTCCACACCCTTTCTCCCCGGTTGTCCAAGGGCTGGGTCCCACATGAGCTCCTGGCAACATCCTGAGTGCTGTATGGCTATGTCATAGTGGGCAGAGCACTGGCAATGGCCCAAATCATCGTAGAGTTCGTGACATGGTGAGCCAGGGCAGGTGTCTCCTGGCTGTCAGGGAGAAGTGGGATGGACAGCCTCTGTGTGAGGCTGGGAGAGCCTGGGCAGGGAGGCTGGGGCTGCTTGGGGCAATGGCAGGTGACTGCTCCATTTGTGATTCTCCTGTCTATTACAACCTCAGCCTTGCACAGGTACACAACCAGAGCACGGCATGCTCCTTCTCCCTCCTTGGCCACTAACCTGGAGAGTTGTCAACGCGCTACAGGACAGATAAGATAGCCCCTACCTACACTCTGTCATGGTCTCGCGGGGAGCTGGAAGGTCCCCACAGCCCGGGACAAAGGGAGCTCCACACCTGTTCTCCCCAGTTGGCCGGGGCTTGGGTTCCACACAAGTTCCTGGCAACATCCTGAGCTCTGTAGTGGCCATGTCATAGCGGGCAGAGCACTGGTAGTGGTCCAAATCACTGTGGGGTTGGTGACATTGTGGGACCAGGACAGGTGTCTCCTGGCTGTCAGGGAGAGGTGGGATGGACAGCCTTGGTGTGAGGCTGGGAGAGCCCTGGGCAGGGTGGCTGGGGCTGTCCGTAGCAACGGTGGGTGGCTATTCCATTTGTTGATTCTCCTGTCTATTACAGCCTCAGCTGTGGTCAGGGACACAATGAGAACATGCTATGCTCCTGTCATCTCCCTTCTCTACCCCCAAGCTGGAGAGTGTCATGACTTCCTACAAGGACATCTACCTAAGAACTATGGAAACACATATAGCCCCTGTCTCTGTCCTGTCATCGTCCTGCAAACAGCTGGATGGTGCCTGCAGCCACTGAGAAAGGGAGCTCCACACCGCCCACCTTCTCTATCTTAAACTTATCTCAACATAAATTTTCTGATTCATGTGCCCCTTGGCTGTTTTTTGCTATCTTTTTTGGGAAACCTTTTGGGGTTTTTCTTTTTGCATAAGGATTCCGTAAGCCTCAATTTCTTAGGAAGCTGGGCTAAAAAAAATTCAGAGCGTATTAAGTATCATATCTAAGATTAGAGTCTGCAACCATGGATATGTAAACCAGTTTGCTGCCTTTTTTGAGCAATCTAGCAATCTAGCAAATCTAGGAAAAAGCAGGTCCTTCAGCAGTGTGACTGAACCCAACTGGCTCCTTGCGAGCTTGTGAGAATCCCTTTAACATCTAGACTTCAAACTTCTGATGGGCTCTCTAGGATGCAGGAATGGAGAAATCTTAGGTTTAACATCAGAAGAGACAGACCCTGAGCACAGCAGAAAAACTGAAGGACTCACTTTGATTTATAGGCACCAACTGTTACACCCTATAATAATTAATTTCATTGATAAGGCTGAGATCAGTTTCTCCTTACTAAAAAAGTGGAAGGAAAACCTTCAAGTGAAACAGCAGAAAATGCCCTCATTACAAGCCTACAACCTAGACTGAAAAATTTTTTGCTACCATCCTGGTAGGACTGCTACTGTCACGAGAGCAGCTGAACCACTCTACTCTAGCAAAATAAGCTTTCTTAGAAGATGCGCAAATACTATGAAGTTGCATGTGAGGACCTGCGCTTTTAAGGATAAGGAACGTACTGCATGGCAGCCAGCTGACCTACATTTACAGCTGAAGACGTAAAGCTGACCCACAGCTAACCTGCAGCACAGAAGGAGTGCTAGTTAAATGGACAGTGTCTTTTAAAATGATAAACTGAGCAGGAGCAGCAGCGTGGGGACAGGTTTGTTCTACTGCCATACATAAGAAGCAAACCAGTTCAATATAGCACAATAAGCCACTGCTGGCAGGGAAACACAATTCAAAGTAACTCCTACCTCCTCAATATGCTGTGCTGTGGAAAGAAAAGCACACTCTTGGTGTGTGGAGGCAAACCGAGGCTTGGGAGTGCTCCCAGCAGTGAGTGAGATGGCAGCATGGGCTGAGCTGGACAAACCAGGTGAGTGCTGGGGCCCTGAAGCAGGCAGTAAGGCTGCGGCAAAGCCAGTGCTGCTGTGCTTGCACTGCGGCCAAAGCTCACACAAGCAGCGATACCCAGCCGCAAACACAGCTTGCCACGTGAGCATGGATAACCTTCAAAAAAAGCAAGGGGATAAACAGTGCATTTGTAGGGTTGCTAGGCCATAAAGAGAGGAGAAGAGGAGACAGAAGCAAAACTTTTCCCAGGTGCAGTGGTGACAATTGCATCAGCATAAGGAGAGACTCTTGCACACATGGGACCACATTTTTAACCACCACCAAACGAAGTAGCTCTGTTGAGATCAGCACAGTGCTGCTTCACACTGTATGAGGATCTCCCTGTTGGCATAAATCAGCCTTTAGAAAAACAGGCTGCCATTTAGTTTACCGAGTCCTGCCCCAAACACAGTGACTTTTTTTAGCAGAGCCTTCCCCATCCCTCTGTGGGACTGCATGGTCATATGGCCACTAAAGAGCACATGAGCAATTACTGCTACAGTGGAAAAGGAAAGATGTAAAAGAGAAATTGAAAATTACTACAAAACAAAAATGCATATCCTAAACCTGCCTATTAAAGACAAACCATAACTGTTAATTAAGCCACATTGCCTATAGTTAAATTACATCACACCAACGTTTCATCCCTGGCAAGCATGAGTGACAGTTCTATACTTCGGAGTTTTATAAAACAAAACCAGAGCAAGGAAAATAGCTTTGCTATGGTCTATAAATGTATGCAAATAACCACAACAGGAAAATATCATTAAGAAAGTCCAGTTAGAAAAACTTCTCCCAGATTACTCGGTGTTACTTCTTTTTCCATTTTATTTTTATTTTTTAGAAATCTAACCATCTTTTTTCAAAACTTCACACAGACAAGACTTTTCCTGGGACCAGGGGCTCCTACCTTGCTCAAGACCAAAATGTCTAGTCTGGTGAGATCAAATGGTGTCAAGGAAGATGAAGTCCAAATCTCCATGAGATAAATCATTCACCACACTTCAATATAGGAACAGGTGTCTGAGTTTACTGTCAAAATGACAGAATTTAAGAATAATTGTGCAAAATCAGACCAAAGGTTCCCCTAGTACAATATCCTCTGTTCAGCAATAGGAGAACATAAGTACTATCTTGGGAAGAACTACAAGCAGCAGCATAAATTCTGGGTGATCTTTTCCTGAAACAACCTTCTAGCTTAAAGTCATGTAAGCTTGAAGGAACTGACATAAAGGGTGTATGAAGAGCATCACGTTCAGGAGCCACAAATGTATTTATCCTCTGAATTTGAACTGAACCCCTTTCTGCTCTTGGCCTCCTCAAAGGAGGCCTGTGGTGCTGAGTTTCACAGTTATATGCTGTGGGGAAAGATGTTGCTTTCAGTTTGTATTAAAGCTAATTTATTATAGCTTATAAATTCACTGGGTGCCCTTTAGTTCTTGTGTTGCGAGAAATAACAAGTAATCATTTCCTATTCACTTTCTCTGCTCCACACGTCTTTTATAGATCTGCATAATATTTCCTGCTTTTTTTCCAAGCTAATGAAACCATTTAGTACTTCCTCTTGTATAAACCACTCCATACCTTAAATCACACTTGCTCTCCTTCTCTGTAATCTCTCTAGTTCTTTCAATAGTCAAGGATGAAAATGCACCAGGAATTTATACAGTAGCACAATGATGCTTTCTGTCTTATTCTATTCTTTTCTCAGTAACTCCTAACATTCCCTTTGCCTTTTTCACCTCTGTGCAACACTAAGCTGATGTTTTCATGGATCTATACAAGACAATTGTAAGATGTCTTTTGCAAGCACTAATAACTAATTTAGAACCCATCACAGAATGGCAAAGAACACTGAGAAGATAAAGATACTTAGGGTCTGAAAGGAGGAGGATTGTGACAATTCTAGCAGACTCAGTGAAAAGTAGCAATGTGGTAATTTTGCATTAAGCTGGATTGATTTCTTGTGAGTCACTTTCCTACATAGTCTTATTTGCTGTAGCGTAACACAGAGATTTCCTGCATTGTGGCACAACGGTAAGAGGATGGGTGAGCACTGGATCTGAATCGTGTGGATCAGTCCAACATGGATCCAATTAAGTGATTTTGAATATGTGTTTAAGACTGCAGGACCTAGAAGTAGAGATGGAAACCACATCCTCGTCAGTTTTAAAGGAGGGGACTAGGGAATCTGGGGGCAAATGACCCTTTTTGATAGTAGGTATACAGTTTTGTATTGTAACATGGGCCACTGGAGACTGATGTTCCAGATTATTTATGGTTGGACTAGAAATGATGAACAAAGGAAGAGGTCGAAGATTAGAGAAGAAAAAGAATCATGGTGGAAAAGGTTTCAAGAGAAGAGATTATTACAACAGGAAATAAAACAGAGGAGTTCTGGACAAATTGTTTATATGACATTGTATCTTTAAATATATGCACCAGGTAGGGTGCCTAATTAGCTGTTCTTATTTCTGTAACCAGATTTAAATTTTTCTTGATGCTTAATGCTTGAAAAGAAGTCCGATGTATAGACACTGTATTTTGAAGCAAATCAGCCCTTTTCCTTACTCTCTTGAAAATGCCTTTACTTTCTGGCCGGAACCTTCAAAAGGAAACGGCTTGGGAATCTCTCTGTTGATCTGGGCCAGCCCTCAAATTTTTCTCATGTGAATCTAGCACTCTCATTCACTTTTGTGTTTTGTGTAAATTCTAATATATCTTCTTAGTAACTCTGACTGAAGGTGGCTTCCATGCTGCACTGGAATACTAGACCAGAAGAGAAGGTTATTTTGCCACATATGCTGAAATAGCATTTACAGGCTCATAGTTATTTTAGTGGTGGCGGCCATCTCAGAACAGACACGTGTGTGCCACCTAGATTTAGAGGGAACAAAGATATATGCAGAAATATGAGCTTAGACTTTGTCTTCTCAAGCCTGAAGAGGATGAGATAAGCCACAGTGGACAAATAGGAAGGCTTCAGACAGGAGAACAGAAATAATGCAGGGAAAGTTTTGGAACAATAGAGAAATGCAAACACTGACCAGGCAGCTCCAAAAGGAGACTTTTAATAGACACATACAAGTTTAAGCAAAACAAACTACAGTATTGAACTTGAACATTTCAATTGCTGCCAAATGCATCAGTCTAAATGAAGGCAATGCTACTTAGTGGACAACAGTGTACTCCACAACTCTTGACAAGCGTTTCACTCCTTGGCAAGATCTTGGAAAGGAAAACTGAAATTGCAGGAAGATGTCCTTCTGAACATGGGAGATAGCATTGCTATTGGTCTTCATTTTTTGCTTTTGTAACTGGCTTTGCAGCTTTAATTCTGCATACTTAAAAAGCTCTAAGAATCATTTGCTGGCTTCTAAGAATTCATCAGGTCAGAGGGAAGAGTCAGAAGTTTTGGATTTAAGATCTAGAGAGTTAAGCAACTACAAACATGCAGCAAAAGAAAAATTCAGACATCGGGCAAAATATAAATTAAAAATGTCTGCTGTCCATCACTTTGTTCCTGAACATCCGTTCTTTTGATTGGTTTAACTACAACTGCTCTGCACTAAGACAGACCTTATATACAATGCTATTTAGATCCCAAACATTATTAATTTACCTTCTTTAGCCTTTCATAAAAGTTGCAGTCTCCTTCGCCTTTTTTTCTTCCACCAGATCCTGATATGATCAGGCATGGTTATTGGAATAGTATGTCTATCAAGTGGAGCCTGATTCTCATTTAGAAACAAAACAAAATAGCAAGCCATTGTCTCAATTTGGAATTGAACCTAAACAAATAGTTTTAGAGACTCAAGAACAGTCTGTCATTTTTTCCAGTCATTTTTCATTTCGGAGTTCTCTATTTCCTTTTCAATGTGAAACAAAACACAGAAATGCTGAAAGGAATTTTTTCCCCAGTAACTCTGGTCTAGCTTTCCAAATCTAAAAGGAGGGCGCAAAATAAACATCAGCCAAACTTTTGGATGCTTACATGAATTAAACTACCAAGACTTTAAAGTTGTGCCAGCTCTAAGCAGCCTAAAAGGATTTGGATTTCTGTGATATGCTCTTTCTTTGTTGTGAGAAAAAGGAGCAAACATGTCTGCTTTTCTTATTGTTGTTATGATTGCCTTGAAGAAAGATAAACAAAGACAAGAGAATTATGAATTTCAGGGCGCTTCCTGAAGAGCTTTGTGTTCAGACTTTCATCCTGTGCATCATCAAGCAACTGCTTTCAACTTCAACATGTCTGTGTCTGTTAACCCACTCACATTGCAATCCTATAAGATCATACACATTTATGTCACTCACAGTTACTGCTTCCAGTCATATGTCAATCACATTTACTCCCTGTCTACCCTGGGTGGCTGTCAATCTGTTATCAGGGCAGAATCACTGTAACCTGCTTTAAGAATTTGTCTTTCGTCATGACTGCAGTACAGAAATATCCTCTGCTAATAACAGGTGTTAACAGTGTAGAATCATAGAACGGTTTGGGTTGGAAGGGACCTTGTCCTGACATACTTGGATGTTATTCAGCATTGTTCCAACTGTATTTCTTCTCATCATCCTCCTTTAAGCAAGTTACCTTTATTCTAGTGTAGAAAAAAAGCCTTAGTTCCCTGTTCAACTGCTTTCAGCAGCGCACTGATAAACCCAACCTATTTAAACAACCAGTGTCCTGCTGTAGTTTTTAAGCCTTTTCTGTAAAGGGAGATAAACGTCTCAAATATTACATGCTTGAAATCTAGTTTTGTGTGTTAGCAGCCAGTATGCAAGCAGAGAAGCCCGTTATCAATTTCTGATTTTTGCTTAAAAAAATCAAACCAACTTCAAGGGGAAGTCAACTAGAATTTCACCTTATGAAAACAGACATGAATCGACTGACTTCACTGGGGCAATACCCACTCATTTCACATAAAGACCTGGCCTACATTTGGACAGAATTAAGAGATATAAGACCTCTCTCCACATGACCTCAGATATATGTCACTGACCCATGCTGAAGTTTCCATACCTAGGAAGGCATATCAGGTATGAATTTCCTAGTAAGGGCTATGTCCAAACAGGCTATATTCCCTTCCTTAGGTACTTGGAATGCTCTGGGTGCAGTTGCACAGTGCCTTCTCCCATTCCAGATGTGTCTAGCTCTTTTATAGCCTATTACACAATAGTGCCATGTAGCTCATTTAATTTAATCCTTAAGTGCTTTAACACAAAGGATATGATAAAATACAAAGTATTAGAAGCACTATCAACAGAAGTAAAACTGTCAACTGGATAAAAGACAGCCTTTCTTAAAACATATCTTTTCAATAATAGCTATGGAAATGCAGTACAAAGATTTTTTTTTTTTTTTAAGAGCAAAGTTTGGTCTAAGCATGAAAGTTGCCCTTTAGTAAATCAGGTCTACTAAATAGTTCCTCTACTTTGTTTTAAAGGTGATCAGAGAAGCCTGTGAATGCTCACTGAAGGGTTCTGTGTTCTTCCTGTAACAACACAAAGGAGGAGCAGCTCTAGTTGCAGTAGAAGCACTGGTGATAATACTACCTGCAGCAGGTAGTATTATTATTAGGGGAAATACTCTACTCTCCCCTTGCCCCTGTTGCAGAGGAGAGAAACAAACATTCAATTATTTTTGTTGTAAATATCTGATTCTAATAATCTGAATTTCTGATGGTTACACATGCAATCATCTGCTGTCTTAAGCATTTAAAAAATATTGGCACTTGGGCCAACAGGTTCATTACACACCAATACCTGTCAAATAGGTTGCAATTTGTAACCATCTGGCCCTTCTTTCTCCTCCTCCAACTCAAAATGAGTGAAAAAACCCGTCCTTATAACAATCAGAATGGCTTCTATATGAACATTCACTCTTCCATTTATCATTTCTATATTTCTTTTTCATCATGACTTGATAGTGTTCAGTGAAGATAAGCAGTTCCCCTCCACTACTACTTTATCATCATGCTGTTTTGCCAGAAGCTCTGCAGATGAATGGCCACCAGTGGTTAAGAATGCTGTCAGTGATGCCCGGGACAAAAGTATGTTGTTTAAAATGTGCACAACTTGAACAGGGCATATATCCTGGTTAACACAGGATCTCCAACTTCCCAAAGTTTATCAAAATAAGTCTGTTTTGAAAGCTATTGCTTAATGAAGTATTAGTACAGAAAGCAAAACAAGCCCTACCCCATATATTATGATATCTATTTAAAAGTGAAGTCTAGTCCACCAGGAAGAAAGAGGATTTCAGAAGAGGTTTAGTTTGATTCAGGCAACTATTCACAAGATGTTAACTCCTTGTTCTTGAAATTTCTACCCATGGTGTTAAAGTCCCACCCCAGCCCTGTAGCATACAGATTATTAGCCTCTTTGCTTGTTCATAGGCATCCTTTATCTTTACATTTTCCAGCTTCTCATGTTCAGAAGCATATCATTACATTATATATTACAAAATAGAGAACGATACTGTGGACTACCAAACTCAGCCTCTAGGGACATTCAGTACAGCAAGGGGGGCATTTTCAAAAGAGGAAGAGTGGTTTGGGAAGGATGTGTAGCAGGGGAACTTTTTTGGAAGCAGACAGGCGTAGGGAGAGAAGAAGACAGGGCAGAAAAATAGAAACGAGGATCAGAGCCAACTGACATGAAAGGGGATTTCAGGCCAGGAAGCCTGAAAGGAAAATTCTTAGGTTTATTGAGAAAAAGTTATTGTTAATATTTTTCAGATCCATTTTGCACAGTGCTAGTGTAATGGAAGCACTCCCTGAAACTGAGCTTTCTGTATATGGATTTCTAACAGCTGACATGAGCTTAAAATATCTTTTTATGTAGGAGCAGTTCAACTTCCCCCCAATATGTTCTGTGCTTTCCTTCCTTCTATTTCACTGGGACTAAAATCAGCTGCTTTGAGGATAGTCCACCTCTTCCTCCTGCTGCCTCATCTCCTGCACCTCCAATGAGAGTCCTCTATAACGTCACCATTGATGTCACCAGCAGAGGGCTAAGACGGTAAATATAAGGCACGGGGTGAAAGAAGAATCAGTAGTGGGAACAAGTGAACTATCAAGAAACCAAGAGACTATTTTCATGGCAAAGCTTGTCTCCTTAGAGATGAAAAATGAGGAGGAGTCAGATGAAGGAAATCTCAGTGATTAGAAAATGAATTGGGTTTAGATTTTTTATGTATTCAGTGAGATTTCAGTAACTCTTTACATTCATAATGAAGACACGAAATTGAAGACATGAAACTGAAGACTTAGTCTAGCTGTAAAATTGTATTTAGGTATGCATATAGGAAATCTATACAGAAGGAAAAATCCTGTTGAATTTTATTCCTTGCCTTTGACTATAAAAACATAGGAGAATGTGTTACTATTAATTGTGCACATAAAGCAGGCCATAAATTTCTTTCTAAAAAACCTGTGAAAAAGCTGGGGGTGGTGGTGGTAATGCAATGACAAGATGGTTCGTTTTTACTCCTGTTAATGCAATAGGTCACCACAAAAGCTGCTGCAGTAAAACCCAATTAAAGACCCAAAAGAATGAAAAAGCTTAACTATACATAGGTCTGCAGTCCCCTTGCATTTATCCTGAAGAGAGAAATAATCATTATACCATATTAGAAAGCCTCAAATAAATTTGAGAGACTTGTACTCCTATGAATATAGGAGTCTGTCCCACTAACCTTGGAGTAATGGACACAAACATTTTCACATGGCCTTAGCAAACACCTGTCTTAAAATGCAGTGAATTTAATGCAGGAAATTGCCACTCTGGTTTATGTATTGTTGCTTATCTCAGTTATTGTCAATTTGACTTTATCACATGCACATTCTTGCTCTCACCATATGTGTGAAAAGCATAGAATAAAATCTAGCCAGAGGAAGGAATTCAACAGAAATAATCTAACAAAACAATAAAAAAGCAAAGCAGTAACAGAGCATCTCCATTAATTATACTTCTCCTCATACCTCTCATACATCCCAAATTCTGTATGTTGTCATCACTTGGTATTAACTGAACAACATATCATCAGTCTCATATATTACCAGTTATATTATCAGCATCTAGAAAGCAAACAGCTCTGTATCTAACTGCTAGATACATATTCACTTGGCAATAATCTCAATTAAATCAAGACCTTATCTTCTCTAAACATTTTGTTACTGTCTTTTTGGTGGAGATTATGACCTGTACATTTGAACCTTGTAGAAGAAAAGATATGAACACTTCTCATGTGTTTCAGTATGAAGCCAGCTCATTAGCTTAAGTAGATGATGGTGTTTTGAGGCAATTTGGCTGACTTACGAATATCCATATTTGGAACCTGAAAAGGTATTTTTGTGTTCCAGGCAATAGGGAGATTTTTTTTTTTTCAATGTAAAAGCTTGCGTTTTAACAGGTTATTATAAATTAGGCTATTGGTCTTGACTTTCTATCCTGATCTTCAGTAAACCTTTTTTCTATACATTTTGTTCATGGTTACCATTACATCAGGAGAGCAAAGATTGTAGAAAAAGGGCCAGTGATGAGGTAATGCATTTTTTTCAATAATTACTTGTACTATGGTAGCACCTAGAGACTTCTATGAGGTTTTCATTTTGCTATGAGCCGTGATTTAAAGAATGAAGATTTAAAGTGTTTGAAGAGCTTAATTTTATTTTGTGAGAAGGCAACAGGCAAATCATAAGTGGGGGAAGGGAGCAAGTAACACAATTCTGATTAGCTTAATAAGTAGCAGAATTGTCTGTGGCTGCCTGAACTGTACTTGCCCAAGTTGCAGCTTCCCGGCAAGTACTTAATTTCATTTCTAGGAACGAGAATCACTACAAACAAGGCTACTTCTTTTTCAGTCTGATTTTTCCTGCTGACAAAATGGTGGAAAACCAGCAGAGCTCTCAGCTCAAGTCATTCTAGCTTTGCAAAAGCAGCCCCCAATGCTAGTCTTACTCGTGCAGTCTAGTAAATGCCATGTGTATTTCCTACTTACAAACTCAATTTCAGAGCTGCTCAGAACCTCAGCTATATCCCTTAAGAACAGAGAAGAGGTATAGTTCAATTTTTAATAAGCAGCAGAAACCTGAAATTGGTGCAAGCTGCTTAGCTCTAGATAAAGCTATGGCAGTTAAACCACAGTTAAAACCCCAAAAAGAGAATGACTGAGAATCAGGAGCGCATCCAAAAAACCTGCAGCATTTAATTGACTCTCTGTAAGTGAGGTATGACTACAGTCATATGAAACTTGAGAAATCTTCATTTTGTTTTCTAGATCTTCCTTTTCTTTGAAAACAAAACTAATTTTGTTGTTCACGTTTCCCATGCTGGAGGCTTGGCTTCCTGCAGTGCATTACAGTAAAATTCGAGGCTAGCCTCTTTAATGAAACAGAAGACAGGTTATAATTGAGACCGTCATACTTCCTTGCAGGAACTTTTGAAACAGATCTAGCCGCTTACTCTTGCCTTTCTCTGGCACCAGCTGCAGCCAAAAAGCGCTCCAGAACGTAAGTTCCCCTGCCTTAATTCTAGAAGAGCCATAGCAGAGCACCTGAATTTTACTTCCTTTTAAACTGCCCTGTCCCACAAAAAAAAAAAGACCGTGGGCACCGGAGTCAGCCCACAGGCATGGTGCAGAGATGGCATTTTTTGATTAATTATGCCTAAAGAGGAGACTTCTCTGCCTCTAAATTTTTTTTCAGTATCTTCTGTAAAAATAGCCCCGAGTTTGCCAGTAGGCATCTCTTTGAAGGGAGAAATAGACTTAAAGCATGGGCCTTGGAATAGAGCTGCAGTAAGAAGTCATTCTCTCAGCTGCATTTATAGATCCAATTTTTTCACGTCCCGTAAAGTACCGTAAAGAAGCAATTCTGTGTTTGAATATCAGATTTCTACCCACTGCAAGTGAGAGCAAGCCAGACCCGCAGCCTTTCCTGTAATATTCTGCTCAGACTCAGCTCGGATCCATTATGGTAGTCAGACCACTGGCCTGGTCTTCCAAGCTTTCTCCAAGAGTAGACAAGTTTGATGCTTAAGTGCTGTTCTCTTCAAGGTAGGCAGTGACAGTAAGATTTTTTTCATCTCTGAGATGTCTAGAGCAACTTGACTTCTCTCTGGCTTAAACCAGATTTGGCTACTGAAACTTGTAGTCTAAATGAACCTGCTGTCCTACCATTCTCTTTGACCTGGTTATGCCCTGGGTTTCTGTTCTTTTAAAAGTTGTCAGGGATTTGTTAAACGTTTTGGCTTTATCGGGACAATCTGTGAGATTTCAGTATGTAATTTTTTTTTAATTCATTTTCCCAGCTCATGAGACACTAAGCATGCTGAAGTCTCTTCAAATGGTATCAAGTTCATTGTCCCTTGTCTAAGATGTACCAAAGCTGCTCATGGCTTTAGGAGCAAGAAAAAAATTTTGAGACACTCAGGCCCTAACGAGCAGGTTGCACTGCAGTAGTGCAGCAATAAGAGAATTGCATACAGCAAAATTATATTGCTTTTAGCTTCCCTATGTTCTCTCACTGGCATCCAGCCCATTTCTAAGCTATGTCAGAACAATTTCTATGGGTTAGTTTTTCTTGATGTCAAAGTAGCAGCTGAGCAATTAATTCTTTTTTACTTCATTTTGGAAATGAATAAAGGTGAGTAACAAACCCTTCAACTGCATTACAGGCAGTTTTTGCAAGCAAAGTAGTCAGATCTATTTCTGTTTAGATAAAACAGAATATATTTCTTCTGAGGTACAGCAATGAAAACAGGAAACAAGTGATTTTTAAACATTAACTGCTTGACAGTGTAAGCGCAATGAGCTGCTCTGCAACTTGCACTATGAAGCATTTAGAATCATTTCCAGGTACATTTGAGAGACAGAACTGAGAAAGTCTTGTCTAAACAGCCAAACGCTTCCATCCTCAGTGTCAGGGCCAAAGATGCATTTTCAGATTGCATCGACAGCGCTGTGCTTCTCTGGGAAAGACTCTCCTCAGATCACCCTTTTGGTAACCCATTTGGTTTTTGTTTGTTTGTTTGTTTGTTTTTTAAAAAAGTCTAAAATGACTGTTGGGAAATACTTCACAGCACAAAGACTGAGCCAAGCCTTCGTTTAGTGTTAACAGATCTGTTAAATGTACAGCTCTGGTCTGCAGAAAGCATTAATTTGGCCTGCTGACTTCCTGTCCGTGTCTGCATCAGGGTGCGATGCAGGGAGCCCTGAACTGCTGCCAGGGCAGGGCACGTTCACCGAGCCCGATATTGCACCACGCAGACGAGCTAGTTAGGGTCCAGAAGCAGCACCGTCCCATCCGCAGAAAGCTGCCTCAGGGCTAAAGAGCCCAGCTTTTTCGGTGCAATCTCCTAGGCACAGCTCTGCCTCTTCTGGATATGAGCTGGTTCGCGCAGCGTGGGGTGTGAAGAAGCAATTAGAATAGTAAATAAAACCCGAATGTAAGTACCAGTGAGATTTGTCTCTATAATCTCTGTCCCTGCTTTAATGATTTTTTGCTACGCAAATGGCAGGCCATTGGAACAGGCCTGGCTCCTAAAATATTTGATGCTATGGATCATGCCAAGCCACCACTAGCTAAGGATCTTACAGTCACAGACAGAGGCTTTAGATCATTGAACATGGATAAAATCTGTTGTCCCCTCTTTTTTCCCCCCCAGTGGGTTGGCATTAGGGTTGTGTGAACAATTTTCCCCCATTGTTTCAGCATGCAGAACAAAAGTACTTTCCTTTGTCTGATCCAAACCAAGTTTTTTCAATTTAAAAAAAGAAAGTTAAAAAAATTGTTCAATCCAAACCAAAACATTTTTTCCTTGTTTCAGGCATCGTTAGCCAAAAATAAAGCAAAGGAAGTGAACGACTATGAACCTTACCGAACATGTGTAAAGCAGCAGCTTGCCAAAAAATGTGAGATGCAGTAGTTTTTCATCAATCGTCAATTGTGCCGATTTTTTTAAGAGAAGACTTTAACTACCCCACTTAGAGAAGATTGTGATGCAACTCTTTTATCACTATTAACACTGCTCACTTTGAATTAAATGCTTAAGTGTACACAACTACAGCACAGGTATCCCACTTCCCAGATTAGTGCCTAGCAATTTGTCCCCAGTCTTTGGCTCAATGAATATTTCAATTATTCCAAAGCAGAAAAGCTACAACAGGAAATTTCTGACACGTGTTTGTGTGCCAGTCTCATAGAGCCTCCCCCTCACATCCAGGATTTCCTTGTGGGTAGGTAGGAAAAATAGGTGTAGGTCTTCACGGGTGGAAAAGGGATTTTTCATTTCTTGGATGATCCTGGGTGAAAATGGAAGGAACTAATTTCTTCAAATTCCCTCCCCAGCAAATTCAATGTTAATTCTTGAGTTGTTTTGAAAAGACTAAATAAATTACTGAACAAGAAGTCACTAAACCTTTATCTCTCTATTAACTAGACGACAAGAAAAGTCACCGAAGAGGAAAAGTATCCAGGAACTAACATTTGCAGTATGTACTGTTAATTTCATCACCTGTGGGAAAAACAGTAATTTATGCTAGCAGACATCCAGCTCTGTGTTCAAATAATACGAGTATTGTAAAGAGTAACTTTTATTCCTGATCATGGATAGGTAGGTCATGGCAGGCTTCTCTTACCCACTACAATACCAGCTACACTTTGTGATTGGTTTCAGCTAGTGCTCATCTCAGATAAAAATATTCGTCCCTTTCTTACTCCTGCAGATTATGGTCAATGACTTCTCCTTTGTTTGAACACATGGACATTCAGTTTTTTTAGCGCCTGTGGTGTGCACACCACCAATCTCTAATGTTAACCATGCTGTTACAAAGACTATGCTTCTGTTCATCTCAAAGAGGTGCGAACAAACTGATTTGTCACTTATTACCTCAGAACTGGAGCCTTTTTATTATGGTTTCTAACCTTCTGCCCATTAGACAGCTTTGCTGATCAGGTTGCTGATTCGGGTGGGTAATTTGGACAGAAAGCTACTTAGTTCAGCAATCCAGGGAGCCTTGCCTTCCCTCCTTGTTCATGAGTACAGACTAATTGACAATGACTTTGACCTTTTTGTTAACGCAAAGTGTATTGCTAAAGAACATAAGCTATATTACAGTGCAGAGAGTTTATATTTTTGTTTGTTGAGACCAGGGCAGGCGACTCTGGATGCTTCAGAAGTTGCCAGGAGTCTCTGCTGAAGCCCCAGCAGTGTTTGTACCTGCAACAACTACAAGGGCCGCCTGAGCGTGGTGCCTGCCTTCAGGGCCCGCGTGGGGAGCAGCGCTAAAGCGGTAGGTGATGGCAATATAGCAGTTAGAGGGAAGGAGGCAACACTGGTGAGGTCCTTGCCCGGAGAAGGGAGGCCTCTGCGTGGGCGAGATGGCAGAGTGCCATTTACAAGCACTTTCACGCTCCCGGCTTGTGATAAACAAATGAACCTGTGTTTCTCACAAGTGGGGAGCGTGTGAATGTACTTGAAAATAACATCTGAGGCTTCACGTGCAGCGGGAGGCTGACAGCGACTGCCCCAAAGCCTGCCGCAAGCGCTCAGTAAGGCTCTGGTAGCGCCTGTTCTGTTCGCACTCCTGTTTGCTGCACAGCTCACAGAGCAACGGGTCTGCCCAGCTCCTCCTGAAGCCTCTGCCTTAAGAGAAGACCTTTTCTAATGAGAGGAGCAAAAGATGCTTTTTCAGTGGGAGCTCTTGCATCCCTTTGAAACAACTTCATATTCTCCCTCGGTTATTTGCTTCTTGTTCCCAGAAGAGGATATTGCTTGCAGGACCAATGCCTGAATGTCTTCAGATCATTAGATATTTTTTCCTGATACTATAAAACACACCTCTCTCCTGTTTTTTTATATACTCCACATTCTGTTAAAAAGGGTATGCTCACCGCTGTAAACACAATTTTTTTTTGCTTTCACTGCCTATAGTTGTTTTCAAATGCCCCATTTTGGTGGCTTGTGTGCCTGCCCTTAACTGAAAACAAATACACTTCAATCTGATAGCCCACTAATCTTCCACTGCAGCACTGTCCACTGAGTCCCAGAGAAATAATAGTACTTCTCACATTTTTTGTTTCTGCCGCATACACTTTGCCAAAATTAAACTCCTGCCAAACCATGGAATTTGTAAGAACCATGCTTGTTCTTCCAAATGCAAGGGATTGTCTTGGCTTATTTTGTTTTTCACAACATAAATAGCTTTGTATGTGGAGGGTTTTTTGTGTGGACTCTGCCTTTTACATTCTCTCTGATATCTTTTCTTACAGCATTTTGAATTTTCTAGAAGAGGAATGCCCAACCATTTCTTAGCAACGAGACATTAACTTTATGACTAACAATTGCATATACAAAGAGTGTAACAGAGCAGTTTCTGCTCCAGTGCTCCATAGATTTATATTTGAGCCCATCTAGGCCCCTCTCTCAAACCACATAAAATCAACATCTCAAGTACATTGTCCTTAAGCTGTTGTATGGACTGCCAAACTTCTGTTTGGCAAATTCTTCTCTTTCTAACCATTAGTTTTGGTTCTGTAGTGGCTGTCTTTTCCTTGGCCTTGAAACTTTGTTACTGCCTGGTTTTTCATGAAGGACATCAGGAGACAGCAAGAAGTGGGTGAAAACATGGCTTGCCTCTTCAAACCATTTGCAACCTATCCTAGGATCTCCCAGACTTTCCACCTTTGTACAAATGTAATACCTTTCAAATTCCTGTTACATGGTTTTATAACTGAATTTTACTGTTTGAGTTAACTGAAAATTGTTTAATACATCTAGTGCTTTGCCGTGGTTAAACTGGCAGGCAGCCACGCAGCCGCTTACTCACACCCCCACCCTCTGCAGTGGGATGGGGAGAGAATCGGAAGGGTAAGAGCGAGAAAAACTCGTGGGTGGAGATAAAGACAGTTTAATAGAACAGAACAGGGAAAATAATAATGAGAAAATACACAAAATGAGTGATGCACAATGCAATTGCTCACCACCCGCGCTGACCGATAACCAAGTAGCGATCGCTACTTCCTGGATCACGCCTACCCTTCATATAAGGAGCATGACGTCACATGGTGTGGAATACCCCATTAGCCAGCTGGGCTGGCTGTCCTGATTATGTTCCCTCCCATCTTGTGTACCTAGCTCAGTCAGTAGGCACGGGAGCTGTCCTTGGACTAGGAAGGTACTTAGCAACAACTGAAAACATCAGTGTGTTATCAACATTCTCCTCATACTAAATCCAAAACACAGCACTAGGAAGAAATTTAACCCTATCCCAGCCGAAACCAGGACATGCTTCAGACCCAGCTATTGTCAGAAAATAAAGGTCTGTTCTGATTGCCTTCCTTTTTCTGGCACCCATTCTTTGCAGCAACAAAGTTCTGTTTAAAACCTTTCCAACTGTCTTCCATAATTCCAGGAAAAAAAAAAATCATCTCAGATGAGGCTTTTAACTGTACCATCTTTCCATTTGGGATATTTTTAAATTTCACTTAACTCCTAATACTATTGTTGCTCAGCAATCATTTAAAATCTAATACAGGTCTGCTTTGTTGAGTCTGATTAGAATTGCATACCCCGAGCTGCTGCACAAGAAAAGTGACCTAATTGTTTCAGGTGGCTGGGCCAGAACTTCTTAACTCACAACAAAATCAGGGATAGAGGGCATCAGAAAGAATGGCAGAATACTCTGCCATTCCCTCCACTACTATCCAAGTTTTGAATCACCCAAGTCAAACGCACGAAGCCCTAGTACTTCCAGCTTTGTGCACTATTAAAACACATTTTGTTCTTTTTGAGAAGATTTGCAGGAAAACAAAGTGAGCGTAGTTAAACTCCTCCAAGTGCCTCCCCACCCCCTGCCAAACCCTGACCCTGGAAGCCTAAAACTAGATACTTAAGTGTTTATACAAAACCAGGAATAAATGGACCCTGACTTTTTGAGAGCGGTCTGCAGCCAGCTGCTCGCCCTGGCGCAGCGTGCACGCCATGGTCATCTCTGCAGTGCAGGTCTCAGGCTGTGTCCCAGTGGCGAGGCTGGTGTAAGCTGTAGTGTCCTGCACAATCTGGTCCCTCGGATGTCAAGATCGGAACACACCCTGGCTCCCTCCCTGCCTGGGCACGCAAAAGGACCATGCACGCTGGTTCTCGTCCGAACACACAGCTGGGGCAGGGGTCTGGGCACGCGAAGCAGGGTTACAAACTACACCGTGGAGCCCACCTGCCCTAGCTTTGACAAAAATGCTGAATTCAAGCACGGCCAGCACTCTTGAAAGCCACGCAGTATCTTGAAAATCCACAGAAGAATTTAAACTTTAAAACATTTAATCTTTAAAAACCTTGATATTTTCACAGCAGGCCTGCTCCCCTGCTTGTAGAAGGTGACAGCCCCCACCTCCTTTTGGGGAAAAAGTTCAGGAGGGTCCTGCACGGAAGCTGTAGCCAGCCCTTCACACACACCCTTCTATAAACCTACTTTCAGGAGGTTTATAGAGCTTCTTGGAATGGCAGAAGTTTGGCTGATAGCATATTTGCCTGCTTAACTGTCTCTGCTGTTCTGTGATATCAAAGGAAATGAGTGTTTGGGGGGAGGGAAGAGGAGGAAGATCGAGAGGGGAGAGAGGAAGGAGACGAGTAAGGTGGAAGTGAATGATAAAAGCAGCATTTCCCAGTATCAGATCTTCTGTGGGAGAGTTTTGGGTGGGTAGGCCAGTGTGTACATTACAGTGATAAAATACTAGCATGAGAACTAGAGTCCCGTGAAGAATGAGAGCCAGCCAAACCACAGGAAAGGAAAAGGATCTGCACCTACGACATTTCTCAGATGGAGCTCTCCTTTACAGAGGTCATACTCTTCAGCTTCACACCAGGTTCCAATGTGAGAAAGCCAGAAGGCATCAGCTAGTGTATACGTATTGTTATCTAACTGGAAGACCTTTGGATGTATTTTCTGCTGAAGGTGTAGCATGAGGGTCCTAAGTGAAAATTTGGGTAGACCCAAATTTAAGATGCTTAAAGCTTTTTCAAAATGTATAGATTTTTACAGACATTTCATGTCTTTCCATTACTGGAGGGATATTATTGCCTCATCTTTGTATAAGTGGTGGAAGAAAGAGGAAAAGAGAGAAGTATTAAAAACCTGTCTCAAATGGGGTGTCTGGTAGAACATATGCAGTCATTGTCAAAGGACACAACATATCTACCTTTAAATCGGTTCATTAAGCAATTCAAATTCCCCACTGTATCAACTGTTTAGTACTACAAGCAATTACTACCCACACTGGCCTTTCTATTATCCATGAGCTCTATTTCTTTCAGCAACATAATTATTGAAGGCAAAATTTTTTTCACTTGCACATTCTCAAATCAAGAGATAAATTTAAACTTTTTTTAAATCCCTTGTTAAGCTTGCTGACTCTGCTTTGTAATCTTTAATGGGATATGGCATATCAGGCTACTGGAAAAATTGATTATAGAGACAATCTCCCCAAAAAATATAGCTTTCTCAAAGAAAGCCTCAGTTAGCAGTGCATGAAGAACAACACGGTATATGCCCACAACGAGAAGCTAAAGTAAATCAGCAGTCAAGAAGGAAACGGTAGCACAGATCTGTCTAAACTGCAGGTGCAGGGACTCACATGACATCAGCTTGTGCAGCCCAGAATTACATTACAGCTATTAGAAGAAACTGCGCTCTGGATCACCCGGAGGAATCTCTCACATGACAAATAAGACTATCTCCCCATACAGACCTCTTTCTCATACTACTAAAGTGCCCTTAATTTGAATGTAGCTGTAAGTCACATGCAAATCTGCATTTTGTACTTCAGTGGCCAGAGTACCCCATGAACACAACCAAACTGCACCACAGAAGATGCCGTTTTGCTATTGCAGTTGTGCATACACTGAAACGGGATGCCCCAGGCTCAGAGCTGCCAATGGAAGGTCTGAGAAACTCCTTGCACTGGGGTCTTCTGCACATCAGTCATGACGAGCAGCTTGTATGTGTTACGATAGCTGTGTTGTCAGAAATCTGCCATGAAAAAGTGACCGGGAGAAACTAGTAAGGGAGGGGAGCCATGTTAACAGACTTCTACCATTTAAAGAAAAGAAGGAAAAAATATTACCATATGCTGTATGGCTCTTGGATTTCTGCAGATGGTACCTTCTGTTGCATAGTTGAGAGAAAAATGGATCTTACTTAGTTTTTTACATAGGTCCTACAAAATTTGTACACATTCCTTGTATGCCAAGTAGGTATGTTTACTCCTCTTTTTAATTTACCACACTTTCTCTGCATACCTACCAGCTGCGCATTGTGTTTTATTCTCTACCCCAGTGAGACAGCCCGATGCTGTGGGGCAGCCTCTGGATAATGTACGGCTCTTTAGTTTTTTTATGCAAGCAGCTTCCAATAACTCTTACTTGGGGAGAGTTTTCCGTGCAGGCTGGAAATCTCTCTCTACCTTTCCTTCTCCACATGGCTCTGAGTTTGCTAATGATCACATTTAAGACCATTTGGTGCCAGCAGCTGACTTTTAGGGCTGCTCAGTGAATATGCTGTATCAATGTGGGATGAGTGGGTAGAATGTTTTCTACTGTTTTACTTTTTATGGGAAAATAGAACTAATCTGGGGGTTTTAACAGTTGTGCTGTCACTGGTATGGCCACGGTGATAAAGAATAAATCGTTCAGTCTTGACAAGATCTTCATCAGCAACAGCAAGATTGCTCATTAAATTTCACAGCATACGTACTTCAACTACATTCTGTGCATCTGTGGTACTGTCAACTGTTTAGGATATTTTTATATATATATACACACACACACATTTTCTTTGACTTGAAGCTTTGATGCTTGTGGCTTAGTTTATAAACAAACAGGATCTTGAATCTTGACGTTTTACTTCATTGCTAACGCATAATACTCAACACTCTGACTAGGACCTAGTGCGTTGATGAGAGTTGCTCCATTAAGAACCACAATATCATCATCAGAATGACTTCTTTGCAAGAGTCTGCATAAAACCAATTTTATTGGTTGATTTTAGTTCATTATTTTCAAATTAAGACGGGCATTTGTTTTCATGCTAAGCGTTTCTGTAAATCACCTATATTATGATATATTAAAGCATTTATAATTTGATAGTCAGCTTTAAGAGCAGCCAGATAACCAACAAACAGTTTCCATGTCACTCCACAGTGCATTATATTAGTTAGCTAGAAAACTTATTTTGCATTTTTTAGTAATAACTGATCCATTAAGCCTGTGAGAAAGTTTCCGTATTAATTCTGGGTGTTCTGCCTGCAGACTTCTCTCAAGCCACATATGCAATGGCAGCCAACGTTCAGGGCTAACTGTGGATGGACAAAGAAACATGCCATTTTACAAATGCTTTCAGTGAGGGCCTTGGAATTACCTTCTCAAAGGACAGAAGAAACATGAAAGGCACGATATCTTCCTCTCATGTGATGAGCCAGAACTTAACATTGAAATAGTTTCTCAAAAAAGTTTCAAGACTGTTGTCTAAAGGAACAGTAGAAAATACTCTCTTCAGGAAATAATATTAAGCATATTCTGTGATCCTGTGGGTGCATACAAATCTTATCATGAATGTTTTCAGGGGAAAAAAAACAGTTTTCAATGACTTTCATCTTCTGGAATTCAGTTGACCTAGCATCATCAAGCCAGTTACCAACAAGCAGCATAGGTGCCACTGAACTTTACAACAAAGTTATTTTTCCTAAAGTTTCTGGACAGGTTCATTGATTTTTTTTTTTTTCTGATATAAAAAAGAATTGAATCAGCTGTCATCCATGTTGTCTGACCAAGACTAACTCACTTGTTTTTTTCACAAGATCACAGGATGATGAATCATGAAGAGATGTGGGGCCTGTGTTTAGAAGCTGCAGATTAATTTGCAATGATTTGATCACTTGAGCTCACTTCCTACAGCATTGATCATAAACTCCCAAAGAACTGAAGTAATGAAAGTGCTTATTCTTTTTTTTCACATACTGAGGTCTTTGCTGATTTAGACCTCCTTTGAAGTTACATGAGGAAATCCTTTCCCAGCAAATCAGGCACTATATTAGAACACTATAATGGCAATACTGGTTCAGCAGCTAATGAAAAACAAGGCAATGCGGTTCATAAAGGGCTTTTATCGTATGGATACTAGATTGTCAGCCCTGTGGAAAGCACCTATTCTATTGCCGAATTGGGTTAAAGTTTCTTTTTTTGTCAGACGCCATTGCAAGTTAACTTTTTCATAGTTTTGGTGGTCGGGAACTTTTAGCATTAAACCATCCGCTGATCGTATCAAAAAGATTGTCTGAGAACATCTTAATCCGTCATAAATGGATAAAGAGTTTTCCTTATCTTGACAGTGGCATACTGATACTGGATTATAAAATCGACTTCAACAGTTATAAACATTAAAAAAACCAGCAATCAAAATGTAAAACCAACGTGTTTTTCAGAAGTGTTCTACCACTCATGTTTTATAGTTGTGTTTGATTTATTTACTACTATTCTGACTGAGCTACTGAGAGTTAGATAAAATTGCTAAGAGATTCCTATCTTCTAAATTATATTTACAATTTTCTTATGACAAAGAGACCCTCATTGTCCTCCTGGACATTTGCACCGTGCTGTCCTGTCTCAAATGTAATGAAGTCATCAGGGTCTTCCTGACTGTAAGTAAATTACAAGAAGAGAAGTCTCCATTCTCTGTAAACACAGTCCATTTAGCAGCAGAATAAGACATTCTAATCAATGAGAACTTAGTTATCTTAAATACAGCTGGTTTATCATATTTTTTTAATTCAGTAATAAAAGAAAATCTCAGGGAGTGCTAAGTCATTCTCAACTTCATCAGAATTCACTGAAAATAGCCTTTTTGCTCTAGTGCCTTGTTTCAGAATGAACCAAGAGTGCTGGCGTGATAAACTGCTCCTATTGCCTTCTTGTCAGCAGCACTTAATTTTGCCAATTTGATTTACCTTGAGAAACTGTAACAATTACCTAAACACAATGTTTCCCATATTGTTATGGATTGCCAAGGCAGGTTGGAAAGTGATGTATCCCACTGCTGCACTATTTTTAATTTTTTTTTTTTTTAGTTTACTTTTTCATCAATATTACTACTTGTAGGTAACTTTTTGGAAACAGGGCTCTTCTTTAGACCATACAGCAGTCTGAATATATTTCAAGCCTTTCTAGCTTGGCTGAATTGTACTATAACTGACAAGACTTACATGATTTCATTTTATTAGGCAAGGAGATGGCCTTCAAGTAATTTATCTAGTCAAGCCAGAAGATTCAGTGTCCTAAACTACTGAATATGTGGAGGTTTATTGCAATACCCTGTTCTAATGTCACACAACAATACTAATTTACCTGCTTATTTTTAACAAAATTGTACAAAATTCTCTATTGATAGCACTTGCATTAGAACAAGTCAGTAATATACCGGGGGATAAATATTCATTTTCAACTCATTTAATATATTTGACTTTTCCCCCATGGGGTCAATGTCTCTGGCTGGCAGCCTGTCTTGCAGTTTTATTCCAGTCACACATTTCACACCACATAAACATCTAAGTGATCTTAACATGCATCAGCAGAGAATCTCAAGGAGGAGACTTGGGTCACTCACAATGCAACCTGGGTTCACTTAGTATTAAGAAATGAGTGCTTAACAGACACTGTGTGTGCAGCGGGGAGGGAGTGACATTACTATAATATAACACAATACCGTATGTTTTAGGAGCAGGTCAAGCTTTATCCTCTGATCATCCCATTCATGATTCAACAACATATTTTTTGATTACAGAGAGATCATATTAGTGAGGAAATGAGAATCTTCCAAGTTTAAGATCTTAGAATGCAGAGCCCATTCTGAATGCATAGAAAAAGCATAAAATTAAGATTATAGCCATATAAACTCTATATTCCTGATCAGTTAAAATAGCTTAGCAGTTAACGTTTACAGACAAGCAGCCCCCTCTCTCATTTAAGTACATCAGAAGGACTGTCCTACAAATTCCAATACCAAATCTAATTTTCCTTGGCTGATCCAGCACCAGACTAACAAGATTGAAATTTTTCTTTTGATTGTTGGTGTTCTATTAATAGAAAAGAAACTTAGATTTAGCAACTTATACTTATGTGCAATTTACTATAGTGATTGCAATTTGATTTTCATCACAGTTTCCCTTAAATTATTCTAAAGAACTACTTGATAGCAGTCAATTCTTCCCCAGTTGTGGCATGGCACAGCTGGAGCAGTCACTCTCTGTGGGAATCTCAAGCCTTCCTTCTCTATAAATACAAATGTATTCAACAAGATCTTAATCTAAGATTCTTAAAGAAACTAACCTGCCATGAGATAAAGGTCCTCAAATGATCATGTAACAGGTAAAAGAGGAAAAAAGGGGTTTTGTAGTAGAAAGAGGTCACCAATAGAGTCCCTTAGGAATCTGTGCTGAGAAATTCAGAAATGATCTAGAAAAAAAACATGCCACGTGATGACAAACTTTGCTGAGAAGCCTAAATTAATCAGATTATTAAAGGCAAGGATCGACCACAAAGAGTTGCCAAAATACTGAACAGAAGTGTTATAAAAAGGCAGAGGGGGTACAGTGTAGGTAAAGCACCACCCATGGGGAATAACAGCAACTTTACATATGCTGTGATTAGTTTTGAGATGACAATTGCTGCTTTGAAACAAGGTCTTAGTATTGTGAGAGAACTATGAAAATGTCAGTTCATTGCTCATCAGTGGCCAAAAAGCAAGTGGAATTGCATGACCAATTAGGAAAGGAATAGAGACCGAAGTGGATCATCATTATGAAACTGAATACCTTTATGGTGTGCCCAGATTTTGAATATTGCATCATGTTCCGGTCCCCCACCCCAAACCTATCCCCAGAATCATATAACAGAACTGTGAAAGTTAGAGATGGGCATCAGACCCCCTAAAAAATCACAGGTAAAATAGTAAGAGAGTGGATAGGGAATGACTTGAATACAAAAGCAAAGAAACAAAGGTGACATTAAAAAATAAACAAAATGGTAGCTCTGTAAGTACGGCATAGTTGAACTGTGGACCTCCTTGCCAAAGGATGTTATGAACACCCAAAGTTTACCTAGATGCAAAAAGCGACTGAAGGCATTAAGGAGAAAGAATCTATCCAGTATCATCACATCTAGATCATCACCTCTAGCTGAGAAAGTCCCTGAGCAGTAATCAGACTGGCTGGTCTATCTGGTTTGTTAGTTCAGATGTTCTTGTGGCACATACCCACTTGTAGAATACATTGAAATGCATGATCATATTTATGCTGAGCCATTTACACTCTGACCAACATGATTACAACATCCACTCCCCACCCCCCATCTGCGATACGTTCCTTTTCTGTGACATTATTTTCATTTGCTGCCTTGCAGGTGTTGCTTCCTGCCTTTCAGAGACAAACCAAACTACTTCACAAACAGGGGGCTTAAACAGGAAAGGAGATAATATTGCCTCAACCCTGCTTCCTGTGTCACCCTGAAACCTCTTTCCAAGAAGCAGTTAGGTGCAAGCACTCCAAAAGCCACAAAAACCATCTTGCTTGATCCTTGATTGCCAGTCCCAAAAGATGTTACAAGTAGCCACCAAAACTCAAAGTCAGATCTTCTTCCACCCAGTAGCAATGTTTCTGTGAAGACCATCTACCTTACTTCTACATTCAATGCCTTTCAATCTTTGGGAAACAGTATAGTGAGCAATGCAATTCTGAAGCCAACACCTTCCTCTCGGGATAACGTGCAGGCAGCTGGCAAGGATCTCTATCCCTCTCCAAGGCCAGATGAATTTACACAGTCCACGCTACACGTATTCAGATTTCTTTGTTCTCCCCACTCCCAGTCTGCTTCCTGTGCTTGCTGAATGTGAATTCCCTGATAGCTCAGCTAAGCACATCGGCCCTTCCCAGTTTAGTGTGTATTATGAGCATCACCCTTTGTGCTGCAGGCAATTCTTACCGTCACCCCAGGTGAGTACAATATTGGATATGCCAAGCTGCTTCAACAGAGTTCAGGTTGTCTAGGGCTTAAGTAATCATTATAATTTAAATCATTATTATTCAACAGTAGGTGTTATTAGTAAAGAATAAAATCTAATAACAAAAACCAGTAACAATCATCTTTAACAGAGCACTTCAAAATCAGGCAACACATTTGTGCGTATTTACTTAAATGATTCTATAGCTCTGGGCAGAGGCTCTGGCTTACCAATCATCCAACCAAAACTCTGCAGTTACTCATACAACAAGAGCAGCTTCATCAGGGACACAGCAAGCTTTTCCTTGACCCAGTCCCCTCTGTCAGTCCTTTGACCTTGAGGGAATTCAAACCTTACAGTTATTTCTAGACATTAAAAAATTGTTAACTTAAAAACTATCATTTTTAACATTTTCTAGGCAGGTCCATAGTCAGAGAGATGTCCTTAGATCCACACAAAACCAAAAATGCATTTGTTTTGTTAGCTGAGCTGAGGAAGTAACTCTTGCTTTTGCCTTGCCACACGATAGCATCATTCACTACTGGGGAATGAGGGTGGCATTCAGAGCATCCGCGCTGCTGGAGGAGATGTCACTGCCAGATGAATTTTCGTGTCCTGCACCTAACCGTTCTGTAGCATGTAGAAAATCGTTTCAGAGTGTCCTAGGGTGAGTGACCACTCTGAAGATGCTGGAAGATGGACTTTATTCCAATACAGAGACATTACTGCCAACAAAAAAAATACTAAGCATTTCCGGAATACAAGAGAAGCCACTACCATGGAAGTACAGAGCAGAGAAGCTTTTGTCTCAAAAACACTATTTAAAAAACCCCGCATCCTACGCGGTTACTGGCGCTTGGAAGTATACAGTCAGAAAACCAATATTGCTTGTTGCAAAAAGCTGATATGCAACAGTTCAAAATCGCATCTCTCTAAAATATTTTTGAAATTAATAAATAGATTTCTATTTAGTTAAAATATTAATGTTATTCTCATAAGCATAATATAATTTAAAAATACTTAATATAATTTAACAAAATGATTGCATCTTATCTGCACTCTCATGTGAGTTGGACCGGTGCCTAGTTATGCACCGGTATCTCGCATCAGCACGATACCATGTGACAAGTAAACAGCAGATCATTGCCCACAAGGACTCCTTGTCATGTCTCCTAGTGAAAAGGAGCCATAAAACTTTTCTAAAAGAGACATCATTGCATTCCTCCGCAGATGGGGAATTATGCCGGTTCCAGACACACTCCTGCATCCCAAAGAAGGAATATACCCAACAGCAATAAATGGCTGCAGGGTTATTTCAACCCAGCATAATTAATTAGCTCAGATGCTGAACACATCCCCCGGGTGGCCCTAGGGAGCAGAGGAAGGATATAAAGGTGGCATTCCCACTTGTGTAGTTAGTAATCTTTTCGTTGGTTTGCAGAACGGTGTAGAAGATAAAACTCGCAGGTGGAGAGGGAGAGAAAAGCATACGAGAATCTTGAAACCGGCAGCTGCTCTGCCTGTAAATCTGCACCTAGATACGCTACTGTTTAGTATGCTGCGGGCTGGGTAAGTGCTTTCTGGTACATAGGTCAGGCCAACATCAAGCTTGGGATTGTGCCAAGGACAGCGTGGCACCCTGTGTGACAGGTAGGACTCCGTTGCACTTAGACATTCTGAAGATGCTTTTTTCTGTAGGGGGAATGGCTGTTCTGGGAAACAGAACCCAAATCCTTGTTAAATCTGTAGGCACTTTTGCTGACAGCATCTCCCATTTAACTCGCATCCCTCTTTCCCTACTCTGATACCCCCAGGCTTCCCTTCTTAAGAGATGGATGTTTCATTGCTCTCCAGTGACAGGCCCTCAATCCCACAGCTGTCACCAGGCAGTGGAGCAGCTCCACCTCTCTCGAGTTGCATACTCCACCCTGCAGGTTACAAAAAATCAGTCTGAAGGAGCCTGTGAAATGCAGAACTAGTTCAAACTTCATCCTTCCAGAAGAGGTGTTACATAGCTGGCTGCTATTTACTGCAGACTATCATTTTCCCCCTTCCCTTTCCTTCACCCGGGGCCTGAAAGGTGCAGTAGTGGCAACTGCTCCTACCAGTTTTTGCAGTATGAAGTGATTGCTTCTGAACAAAAGGCAGACTCCATAAATTTATTCATGCCAAAACCTCAGCTTTAGTTTAGACAAGTTTTTAGTCAATAATTTACTTTAAACACATTTTCCCCCTGCATAGGGGAAAACATCTTACAAACAGTCATCAACAGCTACAGAAGCAACACATGGAGTGAATTAAAGAAATATCTTTTCATATTTGTAAAGCTTCAATTGAAGCTTCAATTCTATTTTTAAATATTCTTGTGAAGCAATGTTTCTCAGTATTTCCTCTGGGAGAACTAAATATGATTTTCCTACTCTCCCTTTTGACTTCTCCTTTGGTGGGCTGGGTCTTGCCACAGCTTCCCTCTGTATGCTTTGAGAAAGCTGAATGATGAAATGTGTGGAATTTTTTCCATCCCGATCTGTAGAATTGAGTGATCCCATAACGATGTTGTAGATAAATGAGCAGCACTTGTGGGGGAAACTTTATGGTTTTTAAAAGATCTTCTTAGTCTAAAATAAATACAGTGGTGGTCAATCCCATACTGGTCAGAGAACATTACAACCTAATACAACAGCAGTACCTGGAGATTTGAGGTTTGATACCCACCCCAGCATATAGCTGGATATGATTCCTTGCTCATTTTAAATTAAGCTATGACACTTACTTTTGCTACAGTATGCAAAGACCTTTCAGAAAAGCATCAAGCAGCCTCATTATTTCCTTATTTTTGTTCCCACATCTCCTGCCCCTTCTATTGTCTATTTAAACTGGTCAAACTTTAAAAATTTACTCATTTAAGTAGGAATCAGGTTAACGAGTATCTGCATCAGATACATGTTAGCAAATACCTGATGCAAATAACAGCATTCTTATTTCAGAACGACTATTTCTAGCAGAGTTTTTGGTGGTTAAGACATGTAGAGTTTTAGATGAAGAGTCGTTTATTTTCACATTTGTGCCATTTTCCACCACCTCTATTTGTTAATTCTTAAATCAAGCCAATACGGAAAGGGTTCAGCACACTTTTCCAACTGCTTGGTCTTCTGCAAAATACAGCTGCCTTTAAACTGGGGCCTTGAGGATCTATTTTAATGTGGCTAATTTATTCTATCCTCACTGCTAATGAGGACTCAGAAATTAAACTTTCATTTTATGAAAATCTGGTATGATGTTGATTTCTATTTCTCCCTTATGTGTACTTTAGATTCCACCATCCCCATGGCATCAACTTCTTTTTACATCTTTGTCCTGCCTCCTGATTCAGTTGTTCCAGCAGACAAATCATCCTTTCCTTACTCCTGCCACAAGGTCTTCATGTTTGCCTTCACCTCAGGGGTTCTCCTCTTCCATTTCATTCAAAGAGCTCAAGGTCAAGGTCATAACCTCCAGTTCTTCTCGCCTCATGCCGGAAGAGGAAAATTAAGACTCCATCATCCTGAATCTCCTTCCAGATAATTCAGGAGATACTGCTGAAAAAACAAACCGTTTTGATAGCAGAACTTCCCACATCTCCAGTGGGAGTTGGAGGAAATTTCCTCTGCAGAACAGTACTTGTGTGCCCTGTGCAGCCTTCTGCTGGAGGCCCATTCTTTACAGATACTACACCGAACACCACCGTCCCGGAGATGAAAAATGCAGTTCTGAGGCTCCAAGGCAATATAAGTATTATGGTCCAGGAGCTACAAATTATTAAGAGGCAGGTGGCAATCATGTTGATGCCATTCAGCATCTGATCAGATTCTGGACAATGTCCTCCAAGCATTAAGGATGCCTGTAGTTCTCAGGATGACTACACCAGCCTCCTTTCCAACTTTGCGCCATTATTTTCTCGCAATACATGTCCACACAGGCCATCAGATTTCATTTATAGTATTCAAGTAATTACAATCAGGAACAGAGAGCTGTTCAGTTCTCTTCTAGAAAATAAACTTCTCACATCTTGTCCTTGCGCTTTGTCACTACTAAAACTATTAGCATGTCCCCATTGTTCAAGAGTTTAATCTTCAGGAGCTCACTGTGTGTACCAGACAAATATTTGTGCAGTCATATCTGCCTGGGTGTTACTTAGCTATCCGCACATTCATCTATATTTTCATCTGTGGGTTGTTCCTGCATTTCCCAATAATCTGAATTTCTCATAAGCAGAAAAATAAAGATGTCTTATCAGTTAAGCATCAGGATAGTAGTGGGGAAATACATAAAGGGATAGTGTGAAGGATGCCCGTGGGCAGCTATAAGAAATAGCAGACAAGAAGAGGAAGATTTACGATCAAAAGCTAAAAAGGACCCAGGTGAAATATGTATGAAAATGTTTATTCCATCAAGAGGGAAACCACTACCCTATGCGATGTATCTATGCAATACAAAACCTGATTTATAACAACTCTAAACAAGTCTCTACTTTTCTAAGTGATGGACTTCTTAAAGCATTATTTTACAGTTTGTTTTTTCATACCACAGACTACATAGACTCTGTGTTTTACAATCCACAGCCTCACTGTCCTTCTACAGCAATCAGAAATTTTCCTCCTTGTAGCTTGCCAGTATATGTTCTGCATACCTTTATAAAATAGCTGGCAGCTTCTTCCCTGGCTACAAAACCAAAACAGAGTAGATGAATTTTCCATTCTCCTCAGAGTGAACCTGTTGCAAGGGCAAAGGACTGATGCAGGAATTGTACAGTACCCAGTGAACCGTGCAAGTGACCCAAACAGATTTTGCTACTCTATCTATCATGGCAACGATAAATGAAACTAGCTCAATGATAACTAAAACAGATGGTTTAACTTAACCCTGCCAGCACAGTCCACACACGTGCATGTATTTTTAACAATCCTGTGAACTACAGAAACAACTCTGTCTTAAAGTTCTTGAGATGTTCTCACTCTTAGAACATCTCCCGAGCAGACCCTTATGGCACGGTCTCTCTAGAGTCTTAGCCAGAACTTAAGACCTCTCCTCAGGCAGGTCGCCAAACACATACAAGCAACCTGACCTTCAGTAAAGCAGAATGCATCCACCGGCACAACGGTGTGCCAAACCGCCTAAACCCTTCTTCTTGCCAGGGCAGGGAGTTTGCAGCAGAGAAAGGAATCGAATCCTTCCAGCAAAGGGTGTCACCAATATGATTCATTCAGGTTGGACAGAGCTGAATGATTGACTCAGAGACCTCTAAAAATACTCATGCACTGAAGAAAACAGAGGTTGTAATTCATACATGACATCCTTCCTTTTAAGCTAATATTTAGCTGATGAACAAGATGTAGAGGAAACAAGGGCTTCTGTACACAGTCTAGCAGAGGCGGCACGGGGCAGAAATTCTGAACGTTTGATTTTTTTTTTTGTGGTAACCTTGTCTGTGGCAAATCTTCATAAGTAAAAAGCCCTCCCTTGCATTTTAACCACAACGCCAGTATATTTCACTTAACGTAAAAGTCCTCCTTGCAATTCTACTGAAAGTATATTTCATTCCCTGTTGTGAACTGTCATGTAATATTGCTGAGAGACAACTGAATTTAATCTCAGAAATAGCAAAGTTTCAGCTATTTCATAGCTATGTACTTCAGCTATGGCTTAAGTACAATTTGTATAGCTATTTAAGCACTTTAGTATCTATTAGGAGAAGGGGTATTGATTTGTAACAAAGAATATTTCAGAAACACAAGACCTTTACAGAACAGACCCTCTCTCAAAATTTTGTACCAATTTCAACCCCAAAGTGTCCTTTCAGATAAACAATTTTTGTATTACATAAAGGTGCCAGCTACACTTAATATAAAACATAACTTGTCACAGTGTTTTATATTATCAGTGGACTAATTATACATCATTCCATATGGAATGAATGACCTTCCTCATTAAAGGGTGTTCAATATGCCAAGGCAGCCATGGCCTTTGCTATGCCCCTTCCAAACCAGCCTGGGAAGCAGAGCCATGGTGCTTCACCTGCGCACGTGGTGCCGCGGCGTCTGCGGACATTTACCCGCAGCAGCTCTGGGATGGAGCCGTGCCTCCAGGCACTTCTGCCTGGACAGCTCGGCCTCCGTGGCTGGCAGTGTCTGCCCACACAGCGCTGCCTGCTCCCTTGAAAGGCAAAACGGAGCCTTGAGCAGAAGGGGAGAGAGAGAACAACAAGGGGCTGATAGATTTACGTGCCAATATGAAGAGAATTGGCCGATGGCGTTGAGGGCACTGAAGAATACACACGACGATAGCAGAAATTCATCGATCGGAGAAGCTGAGAACTGGAAATAGGAGTGGATATGCCAATAATAGACTCGATGTGGCTGATTTCAAGTGGTGGTTTAAACACCGTCTGATAAAGGACTAATGGGAGAATAAGTGACTGGTGAGGTTTGTTTGGAAGGCAGCAGGCAGAGAGAAAGAGAGGATGGATGGGCCCCGATCGTCATGCTTCAGTGAAAGAGACAACGGCTGTTAATCAGAAGCTGTCTGGCACTGATGAATATATTAAAATCCACTATGGGCACATTGCCTTCCTCCCTCCTTCCACCCAGAGGAGCAGCTAGAAGGTTTCTAGAGACAGCTAGAGAGCTGTCTAAAGCTTTTTGCATTTATAAGATATGACCCCTATGGAAGGTTTGTCTGCCGAGAATTTGGCCTCGCTTCCCCCTAACCATAAAGGTGTCCGAAATAAATCCAAGTAACCCCCATCAAAAGGGCAGGACATGGGAATCTGATGATGTATAAAAGATGAAGATGAAGAGCAAACACGCATGAAGAAAATTACTCTGATGCTAGCTCTCTCTCTTCATTCTCTGTTAAAGTAATGAGCCAGTCATGGCTGTGCAAAAAAAAGCACAGACAGCCTGTTCTTCTGCAGCACACACAGTTTTCCCTTTCTCATCTTAAACTACTCGCAAATATTTTTGTTCAACATTAATCTTTCTCCATGACCCAGTTTCCACCTCCTCCACAATTTAGGATATTTTGGCAGATGCCTGTAATTTTTATGAATTAAAGTAAATGTCAGAAGGAAAGGTGCTCCTCCCATCACTCTCAAAGAGCTGGAAATAAAACCCTGTGTCTAAGGTTATAAAGCTGAACGCTCCATTTTGGAAAATTGCTAGAACAACTTCACTTAGCAGCTCCACATTAAAAAATGTTTCCAGAAGAGTTTCTGAATTCCCTCAAACCAAGTCGAAGAACAACACAAGCTATATCCCAATATCGTTTTTAAAAATGCTTTTCCCGTAACACCTTCAGTCTGCACACTCATTTTAGCACCAGTCCCTTAACATTTTGTACTTTTTCAGATAGATTTGTAATTGTAGAAGTCTTGAAACAGAATTTTTAAAGTCAAGCTGGTTGCAAGCTGAACTAACCATACTGCATTGACCCCACACTTCAAGACTGGGTGAGGCAAGAAAACTGTTTCGTGGTTGGAGGTGCAAAACTACAGAAATGGGTGCAACTTCATCTCCATTCTTAGGAGTCTGATGGGGTAGAGGTGAACTCTCTCTCATCGGCCCCACTTTTTTCTTTCACTAGTTTCTCCTGCAAGCCAGTTACCGCTCCACAAAATGCAAGGAAAATGGCTTTCCCCAACTGGACAAGAACCTTGTACTCCTTGACTACTTGTCCCCTTAAAGGCAGCAGTTTTCTCACTATGAATACTTTCCGAGATCCATAGCAGCCCTCTTCTGATGCCTGCAAATGATTTCCATGGCCTGACTTCAGATCCTTTTTGATATGAGGGAGGAGAAAAGACTTAGTAATGTCCTCAATGAAAAGAGGAAAAGCTAAAAAACAGAAATGTTTCCCCAGTCAGTGTGATGGGACAGAAGGGTACAGATGCAAGCAAGGATTCCAGCTCTGCAATTTATTTGGGGGGTTTTCCTTCCCTTCTGCCCATTAGCATAGTAAACCTTATATGCAGCCCTTGACTTGAAGCTCCCAGAGGAACCGACCGATTTGGGATCCCTCAAGATGCTATAGCAGGATAAATTATTACAGAAACGAGATATTAACTTTCTCCTACATATCTGTAGCTTCATATGCTTTCAAAGAACAGAGATCACATTTTTAAATAAAATATGTATTTTGAAATTCTCATTTAATAGTGTTGAACTACAACTTGCGAAAAAACCCAGTGAGTCTGCACTGAGAATGACCATTTCTAGTCTCAAGATTGATTATGTTAATGGTCTAAGCAAAGCTAATCTCCTCTAACTCAGCCAAATTAGTGCTTCCATGTGGCTCATTAATCCCTGCCTCTTCATCTGAAGAGGCCATGCTTCATACGACCAATGTATGCAAAAGAATAGCATGCCAGGAATATCTCAGACTGGAAGTGCTGAGAACAGTAGAAGTACTGCCTGATTTTACCTAGACATCTAAGGTAGCATTTCGTGCTCTGTCCACCTGTCATTTATCCCCCCCGCTTTAAAGAAGCCCAAGGTATACCACCAAATGCTGTGATCTGCTGCAATCCCATTGAGACTGGAATTTGAAATTTAAGGAAACGCCATGTATTGCACATTTTGTCAGAGAAAGCTTCTGCCACTTGGACAAAGGTGGAAGGAACCAAGACGTCTGCAAATCTAATAACCTTGCCACTGACATTCATTCATTAATACTAGTTAAGAATCATCTTCCTGACAGACCTTCACATATGGTTTCTGTAAAAGGGGACAACTGAAGAAATTTCTTCTCAATCCTTTCAGTCTTTCTTCAGAGATTGGGTTGTCCTGTCCCTGCCAGCTCACCCAGCTACAATTCCTTTAGAAAGGAGCAGCCCAGCACCGAGCTCAGGTTCGCCTCCAAACCACCACTGCCTATGTTTTACCTGTTTACACTGAGGATGTGCCTTGGTTATAATCCTCAGCTGTCAGTACCAATGCAAGCAATAAGCATGGACCAGTCAAGGTGCTGCTTTGGGTAGTGCAAAATTTACAGCATAATTAAGTTTCACTTGTGATAATTTTCAGTACTTGTATATGATCACACACAAAATCTATGACAAAGCAAGGAATTGATTTGTTCGTTGTATTAGGCTTCAGGATCTAGCCTGGGTATCATCTCCCTTTCCTCATAATCCCTCCTGATTTAAAATGACTTTCCTGATCTCTCAAGGTATTTGATCCCTGAGGCCTGAAATCCTCAGTGTGGGTACCACTGCTCACAAATCAATTGCTACTGTCACTTATGATATTGATTCCTGCAGTGCAATGCCTAGGAGCAGCAGACGCAAAAATGCCAATTTCAATTACTAAACAAAACAGAAGATTTATTTGCGATTAGATGACAAGAGAAAGGTTAACACTAGCTACATTCTGGGGAAGAAAAAAAAAAGAAAGAAGAAATCAAATGTCCTTACTTTACAAAACATACAGAAATCTATATAGATACTAGATCTATCTAGCTATATTATTTCTTTTTCCTCTCTGTTGATATAATTGAATATATACATATGAATATATATATACACACACACAATTGCGCCACAACAACATACCCCTCTGAATGCAATTCAGACTAATGAGAGAGAAGTGTGACAGGGTGATTTTCCAGTGCATTCCCTTGAACTCCTCTGTGCTACACAAATTCTGATGAATTTTAACCAGATCCTTTTAACGCCCTCCATCATCGTTGTGTCCAGGCACCTCATTGGGATCATTGAATTTAGCCTGACAAAACACTCCCATGTGGGAAGTATATCTCGTAGTAAACACAGGGAGACGAGTGGAGCTGAAAGAATAGGTCCAAGAACCACAAGAGGGGTGTCCCTCGGCAAAGACAAGAACTATGTCTAGATCTCCAAGGCCCTGACATCACCCTCTCTTGAAGGGCAACCCACACTAGGAGAACCACATCATCTCCTGTCAAAGAACCGAAGAGCAATTTCTCTTTTTTGACCTGTTTTGACCACTGCTCCCACTGACATTTTTTCAGCCCTAGCTCTGCCAGCAACGATGACCTTCCCTTCGGAGCCCTGTTTCCCGACGCCCGGGCTCAAAGGACCGTGTTACGCCATGCATCACACTCGCTGCTGCAATGAGAGTTCAACAATCAGCCGACCTGCGGTGACAATGCCACCCCAGAGAGGGTGACAGCAGCAGCACAAAGAAGGAGAGCAAAGCCTCTCTGCATCTGGTCCAGCCAACACTATTTTCACTAACATCTGCAGATGTGGCACAGGGCTGTTCGCCTTCCTATTCCTCCAGGTCTGCCTGAACTGCAGCAGGAGACGTGACTGCAGCCCACGCAGGCTAGCTTCAGGGGAAGCAACCGTCGCAGGCGGGCAGGCTGTGCAGACATCGGTGTGTGTGGGGCCAGCTAATGGTATGACACCTGCGGAGATTGCTGCGCCTCTGCGTTCTCATTGCAGATATTTCCTATCTGTGGTTTAATCTACCTAGGGTATGTCTGTACGGGCTGTAACTTGGCTTCCTCATACTGCGTAGAGAAACCTCAGTTTTGTTACAGTGAGCAAATTGACACGGTGTGAGGTGACGATGCTAGAGACACCAGTGACTTACCGATATCAGTGCACCAACCACTTCGACCAGCAGCAATGCGTGGGCAAGAAGCATTAAGAATTGCCTAGCGCAGACACTGCCAGTGGGGATGTCCTCTTGGTTCTTGACCTGGTGACATCTGCAGTCCCTGTCTTTGGCTCACATGTCATACCAAAAGCTTTTTCTATGATCTCCTATTTCTTGAGGGGAGGGGGGGACTGTTTCTGCATGTAAACTGCAGCATTGGGATGTGGGTGGATGAAAGAGCGAGATCCACGGAGGTTGCAGGGCATTATTCAGGGAGGCAGACCCACTCAATTTCGTGTTTTCTCTTTTGCTGGAAGGAGAGGTAGGGAAAGCAAGAGAAAAGCAGGCTAGATACACTTCAGCTCTTGTTAAGAGAAAGAATACTCCAGGCAGCTTTCACACAGCTTCTGGTTCAGCTCAGAGCAGGACAGAGGGTCTGCAGGGGATGCAATGCTTTGAAGGGCAACATCTGAGGCACAAGATATATAGAATACGATCTGCACACCCTCATACTTTCCCTTTGTCTACACTCCCCTAACTCACTCTCTCCAGTTTAGCCTATATATTTCTGGCTAGAAGCTGATACATAAGAGGAAAAGGAGATTGATTTCCTGCAGTACGGCTTCCTTTTTTAAAATAATATTGCTTTTTAGGAAAAGACAATATTTTCATACCATTGCAGATCCTTGTGCTGCCCCTTGAACTGCAACATGAGTTGAAGTTATTTCTGAGACTGTTAAAGCACAAGGAACATTTTCCTTAATCCATTTTGCTGGAAAATCATGTGCAGGACATTACTTTAGAGATCTAGAGAGGCCTGCATTTAGGTTTCCATTTTTCCTTTTAAGACATCACTGATATTAATTAAGACTGAATCTTATGTGCAGAAGGAATGTGATTTGCAATTGGTACAGGCCAGATGCTGTTCCCAGTGGCACCATCAAAAATATTCCCACTACAGCCTTGGTGCAAAGTACAGAGCAAACCCTTGACTGTTTTAGAGTCACTAGCCCAGGTCCAGCTCTACAAGGGGTAACTGATCTTGCTTTTAGATGGGTAATTCCCACCTTTCTGTAGCTTGAAGCGACTTCAGTAAAAAAAGCTAAATTGCATTTGCTTACCTATGTGTTTTGTTGGGATTTATTTTGCTGGGGTTTATGCTGCTGTATGAGTGTCAGGTTCCCAGGTCACCTGGTGACATTGCAAAGATGCACAGAGCATGTTCAGAAGGGGTGCGTCCTTGCTACAGGGGGCCCTGATCCATGGTTCATGGAGTGACAGACAAGCCCTCACGGACTTCAGATAGCTTTGACTCGGACCTTCTGCATTAGGTATGCCACAGGCCCAAGGTGGTTCCATCAAGCCCTAGGTCAGTTTTCAGCAATCTAACATTCCTGGTGGGATCCCATGTCATCCTTCAAACTCTTCCTCTGCACCCCTTTATTTCAAAACTGAAGCTTGTAACTAGCTTTAATCTGCAGAAAGGGCAAGCTGAATTTGCCTTTCTGGAATTACTAATACCTCGGATGACAAAGAACACTTAGAAACACCCTCATTGACTTCATATCAGAATAGCCAAGTCAAGCAGGCTAACAGAGAAGAGAGTAGGCTCCTTGATTTTGCAGGAATCAGCAAGAGAAGACCCAGCTGTTGCCTAAGTGAGCAGTTGTAACCTCTGTGAGGCAATAGTTCACCAAAAATGCACCAAAAGCTAAAGAAATGCCATAGCAAAAGCTTCTTAAATAAGCACTTCATCTTGCCAGGACTGTTTTGGCATGCTGCAATCAGCAAGAGCACAGGCTGGGTCAGAAGGCTATTTCTTGAATGTAAAATAAGACGGCTTGGCTAAGGGAGTTTACAATCTCCACTGGCTTCTTGGGCAGAGCCCATCAGTCCCCTGTCAAGGGAGAAGGGCTCAGCCAGAGCTCACCAAGCTTACAGGCAGTGCTAGGAGAGCACATAAGCAATATGGACCCGCGTGGTTCAGCTAGTGGAATTTAACATTAATTATCTGCAAGAGTGCAGTCCGAACAACTGCCAGTTCTCTGAACCCAAGCAGCTGGGCTTATGCAGTTTCGGAACTTCAGTCCCTCTTCCACAGCCCAGCACCACCAACCTATGGTGCACCTTTTGGATAGGATCTTGAAGTGGGTTTTGTGCTGTCCAGCCTTTGCTCTGTGGAAATCCAAGTAGGCGCGGATCAGAAAAATTAGATAAGTGCTGAATGCTCTGGAAAATTCTACCTTTACAATCTGCAGCCAGTGAGCATTGCAAAAATTCAAAGAGGCCTTGCCAAATGCTTAAAAAACATTTCCTAATTTGATCCGAAGTCACACTTTATGTCAGCATATCATCAAGGATTCTCGCAGACATGGAGTTTCTAGGCCAAGTCACTTTTGAGACAGAGCCTGAGAAAGAAGCATTTGCAAAAAGCAAACAGTTGATATTAGAATTACATTCCAAAAAAACAGCTTTAAATTGCCAGAAATATGGTTTATTGGCCACACGTCACACAAACAAACAGTCAAGAGAATGGACTTTGTTACTGAGGGGATTTAGAAGGCTTCAAAATTGGATGCAAAGCTAGTTAAAATCATTACCACACAGACATTGCCAATTCTCCATGCTGTATGCACTCGTGCACAAGTTGTGTAGTCACAGGGGCTAAATCGCTAAGGGCAAGTATAAGAAAATATTCCACTTTTGCAGAAATGTTTACTTCAGAGGCACAATATGTTCTCTTGACAAGGAGGGGTTATACTAGACGTGATTAGGAGTCTCTCATTATACCAAAATTCAGATATTGCAACTCTTATGAAAATTGGTCTCCAGCAACATCCGAGTTATTTAATAGCACTTGGCATATTAGTAGCACACACAGTATTAGCAAGAGTGTGACAGTCATTGCTAAATAATCTGTGTAGCTTTATCAATGAGCAAACATTGCAGATGCACGGCAGCAAAATCTTTATACAGCATGCTTCACATATGTGAGTGTGAACACTGTTTTCAAAACCCCTTTCGCTCAGCTGTGTCGTCTCCTTGTAAGGAGATGCCTAATATTGGTGGAATATTTGCTAAGGGAAAAGGTTCATTTTCTGATAAGCTTTACTTTTAACAGGGTGAGCAATCCTCATTCATAACACAGTCTGCACTTGTCCCTGACTATACAAGTTTAACCGTTATTAAACAGTATGTTTTAAGGAGCTCCCACTTTCAAGGTCATGTGGCTTCCAGCAATGTCCATTAGGGAACCATTTGCAAGGCTGAGTGAATCAGGATTCTTGCCTAAAGACCTGCACATTATCTGTTTAACATACATGCACTGGTAGGTTCAAGACATACATGATAGAGAGGCAAAATAGTCCACACTCTGCTTTCTAATGTCACTGGGAAATGCTCCATTTAGCAAGACTTGAATCTGTTTTCTTTAGCCTAAGGACAGCCTGAAGCCTGTGCCTACCCTAGAAGATTAGGATTTATTTTCCGGGACCACACAGCAAATATCCTCAGTTCACAGAGTCTTCCCAGTGGTGACCAGACTTGCTGCAGACTATAGCACTTCATATTGACACAACTGATGTTTGCATTGGGAGCCTCGAAGAAGCGCTAAGAAGCAAATCTACCCACCTGACCTACAACTAGCCAAAAATTAAAAAAAGGTGAAGGGATGTGAAGAATATCACCATTCAGTGAAAGATGCAGCTTTTCAACAAAAAGGCTCTCTTTCTTAGTTATAACACTTTTTGGTGAGTATCATGGGTTGGGGTTCAGACTGGATGAAGATGAAGCATTTGGATGGGTTTTTTTGTGGGTTGTGGTTTTTTTGTTGTTCTTGTTTGGTATTCTTTGTTTGTTTGTTTTTTTAAACGTAATACATTACAGGAAAGACTCAGAGCATTCTGCTGTGGGTTAAGAGATGCCCTAGTCTGACCTTTGCAACCTGCCAATTTACTAAGCTGCATCAGAAAATGAGTCGTCATCTTTTCAAACTCAAGCTCTCAGTGGCTATTTTGTAGCACCAGTCATCTGACAGTGAGCTGTCCTTGGATCATCACAGGAGATATATTGGCCCATCATTGGCTTGGACAGTGATACCTTAGGGTACACCAGAGGTTTATTCCTGATCTACCTGGGCAAGTCAGCCAATGCCCTTACACAGAAGATCAATAGCCCTTGGAAATATTACTTTGCACATTGGAAGACACACTGATACTATCATCATGTGCAGTCAGCTGAGCTCGCTCAGGGCTGGAATAAGGCAGGAAAAACTCCACCATGATGGTTGGGTGTGCGTCTGAGCCCACTCCTACCGAGCCAGACTGGGAGTCCCAGCACTGCACGCCCTGGTGCTACCAGTGTGGGGAAGCCTTTCCAGCTCAGACCCCCAAACCATAAGAAAAGACAGTGCCTGCTCAAGCCCAGAGAGTGAGATGTTTCTGTATTTGTGGGAAGCATTACCCACAGGGAGAACAGTCTGCCCACCAGGTGACAGAGCCCGTGCAGTGTCACAGGAGCAAGGGCGACAGGATGTTCTCTGTGTCCACCAGCCAAGCAGCACTGTGGCCCTCGCATTCAGGAGCTCCACTCCCAGAGGGTTATTGAGTGGTAGCCTCTAGATACCATTTCTAAACGAAATGAAAAATTCAGCTTCTCCGTTGCCTTGCCCTGCTGGCCTCCTCGCTCCCTCCCTCAGTAATGCAGCAGGACACTCTTTGAAGGGCAGGTGCTTCTTGACAGCTAGTGACATGATTTACATTTCCATGGCACATTTCACACTAATGGATGCCAAAAGACACTTCAAACCATCTTTTGTAGAGAAAGTCTTATACCTGAGCTATGATAAAACACTGCAGCACATGAGTATCGCACAGTAACCTTATGACAAGCAGCAAAGATCAGTATCAATGGTAGCTACAAGGGGAATTTTGGTGGGGTGAATGCAGTTTCTCACATTAATTCTGGCCAGAACATCAGAACCAATACCATCCCCGTTCTTACAAAGGATGGCATGGAGTCTTAGTAGCTACAGTTTTTTATATCTCAGAAGCTAATGTGTCCTGGAGCCAAAATCAGACAGAGAAACTGGAATTAATAATAAATCAAAAAGAAATGAGTTCCACTTACTGGGTCAGTCCTCACCACGACCTATCATAACCTATGTCTTCCCTTCAGCACACTCTCATCAGGCTCATAATGACTTATGATGAGATCCCAACCCACCTCAAGGCAACATGTCTGGATGCAGAGGGCTAATCCTCTGCCGATGTACACTGACAAAATGTCGCTGAAGTTGATGAAGCGGTATCAATTTACAACAGCCGAGGATATGTCACATAAGGTAATTGGACTTTAAAAGAAATATGATGGCAAGAGTCCTAAACATTTTCAAAACACTGCTGTCAGAACAAATCTCAGAGTACAAAACCCTTCTTTGAGAAGTCGTCAGAGACCCAGATGGGTTGCTGGTTTATTTTATCCTGCCTGGAACACTGTGCACCCATCTCTCCTCCTTTCCAGTTATTATTACTCCTGTACCCTAAAACCCTACTGACAGGATTCTCTGGTATCACGTCAGCCCCAAAGCTTGGCTTAAGATTGGCCAAATATTTTGCTGTGCTTTCTTTCTTCCCCTGCCTTGGTTGCTAAATCTTTAAGCTAAACATATTTTTCATTATGTTTGTGAAATAGGGAGTTTCAAAAGAGACAGAAAAACAACCTGTAAAAGGCAATTAATAAAATATGCCAGCGTTCCCCAAACTGTTCAGAACACTTCATTCAACAAGGCATTGAGACAAAACAACAGCAAAGTTGCTAACTAGCATGCGACAAAGCAAAACCCAAGGAAAGGCAAAATAATAACCTGCATTTCTTAGCATCTTTTATCCAAAGTGCTTTGCAGACATATATGCATATTATATAGCGATCATTCATCTAACTCTGAAATATAGCTGGCTTCACATCAGAACTAAGTTATATAACAGCACATAATAAAACTATATAGTAGAGTCAGAGAGAGGAAAATGAAGAGTAACTGTTCTAGTTGAATTACAGAACAAATGCCAAGTCAGCAGAATACTACTTTCTCTAGGTGAAATTTAGTGGAACATCAAGGATTGCATTCAAACTTGTATGGAAGACGTTATGGCATCACTAATGATGAAGCCTTTGGGTTTACCTCTAAATGAAAATATAGTACCTCCAGCAGCAAAATGCCTCTACCAGAGTATTAGAGAGGGCCCAGGTGTTACCCAGTGAATCATCAACATTCATTTCTGAATCACATGCATTTCCTCAAAGGTCTCCCAGCTGAGTATCAATCAGTGAAGCCCAGTGAAGATTAATATTTCTCAAGAGCCAGTATGATCATAGCCCAGGCACAAAACTGCTTCTAACACTTCTGTTAGGCCAGGAGCACTTAGTGTGGTTTCTGAAAGAGGTCAGTCAGGCCACGGGATGCGCTCGTTTACTCTAAAGATTGTGGTTAACAGCGTGACGGATATGAAGTCCCTCATATGCCAGTGTGATTGCATGGAGCACGGAGGGATTGTATTTCTGGCTGTGGACCACACTAGCTAGTTAAGGTGCATGATCCCCTCTAGCTACTGGAGCTTGGAGATTTGCACAGGAGTTGCTGGCAAGCCACCATGCCCATCCAGGAACTACAATTTTAATTGTTATTATTCATACAGAAACTCACTGCTGCATTCCACATCACAAAATGCATGTTACAGGCAGGAGCCTTGCTGTTAGTGGATCTTCATTTTCCTCATTGCCTGTGAGTGTCCAGCTCTCACTTGTTTGCATCATAACAAATTTCACATATTCAGATGACCAGCATTTTATTCAGAAATTTCTGGTGATGGATGCCTGGGGGAGTCAGCTCTGCTCAAAAGCCTTAATTCTGGTTGTTAGCTGTTTCAAGCCTCAAAGTGCATGAAGTTGTAGTTGATTCATGCTTGGAAGCTTTCCTTTGCAAATAAAAGCTAGAAACATTAGTGTAATACCATATTGATACTGCAGAGCCTAAACCTTTTCCACAGACCAAGGGTAATATCCCTGCAACAGAGATTTCCTTTATTTGTCTTACAATGCAAGCACTTCTCAATGGTCCATCACAGCACTGGAACCAGAACTTCTCTCATAGGTAACCCCATGCCTCTTTACACTTCCAGCAGGCTTGGAAGGTGGCAGAAACATAGGACAGTAGAAATGCAAAGTGTGATTCACCCTTCCCCCCAACTAGAGGATGGCCAGGCAAACCAGTTTGTGTGCCCTTTTCCCAGAGAAAGTTACACAAAAATCTTTAGTGGCGAGAAGCAAATGGGATACCTGGGCTGACGTTTCATCCAAAACCCGGGATCACCACAGTCATGGCTGATGAGGAACTGCTACTGGCTCAGAGCGACGTGCTGAAGCAATATCACTTTCTGCCACCTGCATCTCTGTCCTTGCCTCTTCCAACCTCACAGCACAATTACAAGGCGGCTGCAGGCATACTTGCCCTCTTTTCTTTACACAGTCTGTTTCTCTTCCTCATTCACACACATATATCAATAAACTGACTGTTTTCTGTGGTTAAAATTATATCCCCAGACATTTTAGACCTGTAGCCAAAGCAGATTTGACTAGACTGAATTCACCTTTGAAAAATAAATAGGAACACAGAAAGGTGTGGAATCAAAGCTGTCACAATCAAAGACTGGAAATCTCCAGCTATGTCTTGAGAGACTTGATCTGGAGATAAGAGAGCCCTTCCAATTTAGGGAAGAAAGAGGAGAGTATTGAGCAACCACTGTGTGATTCTTTCACCCCCGAGTCCTCCTATAATTTCTCATCTCCATGTGGCTTTTTTGTTCCTAAAAACCATCTCTTTCCAAGCTATTTACTGTAGCATACCAACCTGAACACAGAAAATACCTCCCCAAACCAGGGAGCTTACTGGGACAGACCCGAGTCAGTCAGTCAGCACCAGCTGATAAGGAATAATTCAATACAGCCTATTCTGCAGTCTCTGGCCCTGGGACACTAATCCAGAGGCTAATAAAGCAGTAATCCCTTGCTGATCCACAGGCTCCGTTTCCATGCTCAGCCCCACGTCATTACTCTGGGTTATATCTGCTCTCGCCACCTTCAATCTCCCTTCCCTCCCTACTCCCCCACCTTGCGCCATCCCCACTGGTGTGAGATCCTTACAGCCGCCTTTCAGGACCCACGTAACCTAACCATTCAAACTTAGTTATTTCAGTCTTGCCTCCTGAATAAGCACAGACTATTTCATTTGCTTTTTGAGCTGGTGTAGTCGAGCTTGTCTCAGAAATGCCCCTGGTGCCCCAGCATGGGAGCTGCTTCTGGTTCCTGGGAAGCTGCTGAGAGCTGGTATGGGGAGCACCATCACCTCTGAAAAGGGTTCCCCCCTCCCCGGGCACCCCGACCTGCCCCAGGAGGGGAGATGTACAAACGAGCCGACGGGAGGTCCCAGTTACAATGTGACAGCCCCCGTTTACTCTGCCAGCTGCTCATTCATCTGGAATAGGAAGCCCTAAGTCATGCCATGGAGCAGCCAACCCTCCGGTTCACTCAATCTTCCTCTAAACATTGCCGGCAGCCACAAGGAAGGAGGGAGCAAGGGAAGGAGATGTGCAGCTCCCTGGCAAAGCATAGGGCTGCCGTCCCAGGCCAAGCCCTTTACAGTTTGGTCTCCCTGTGGCCACTACCAGATGCTACAGAGAAGGTAAATGAGGCAGAAGCATTAATGTTCTGTGTTAGTCTTATCATGCTCCTAATAAATAGAAATTGGCTGAGGAACAAAAGCATAGGGTTTAGCATACCATCAGTAAATATTGTTATTTATTCTGAAACCTTTGGATTTTTTCAGTCACCTCTCACATGTCCAGCCCAAATGAATCTTGCAGAGATCGTGCTTTCAGTGCTGTTCTGGGGCAGAGAGTTAGTTTTACAGCATGCTTTCACTTAGCAATGATCTGGAGCTTAGTTCCAAGCTTGCCATCTTTTAATTTAATCAGATGTCCTTTGAATAAGGTGCTGTATTTTAGGCATCCCAAAGAGGCTGATATAGGGAGAGCTGAAGTGCTGTTTCTTTCCCTCCTTTGAAAAAGCACACCTATGGCCCACCACCAGAGTTCACCCCAAGACACAAGAGCCAAAGAGAAGAGAAAAAAGGAGCCTTGAGAGAATATGGGAAAAGAGATATCAAATGCTCCCAACACCCATCAATTCGTAAGCACAAATTATTTGCTTTCAGCAGGTGTTTCAGGATGTCGAACACTTTTACTAGCAATGAGTATGAGGGTTGCAGAGTACATTATTGGGTAGGCTGTCAAACAGTCATGAGCTCTCTCCCTTGATTTAGGAGACAGGAAAGGCTCCTCATCTTCCACACGGATTTAACTTTACTCCAATTTTTAAAAAACAAAGCAGCACTTAGAGATCTGTGTGCTTCAAATCACAAACAGATTCATGAAACATAATAGAGCCACGGTGGTCACCCCGGATGGTAACGTGCTATTTAAAGAGGACTAAGCAGCTGACTACATTCCTCATTTTCCATTTGTCCCTTCTGCATCCCTTTCATCTGCCCCACTGTCCAGATGCCAAGGAAAATGGATGCACTATAAAGATCAACAGGTTGGGGTGTTTCAGCTGCTTCTTTCCTGCTGGCTAAGAAGGAATAGAAATGCAAAAGCAAGTACACAAGTCATAAGCAACAGGACTGCCTTAAAGGTGTCCGAGACATCTCTAATGCCACATCCACAGTAGCTATGTATAAAAATGTCCGTAACAATAAAACGCCATGTCTAAAAGGCATCATCCTTCAGTGAGGTTTTCAGAGCTGTCCATTAGAGGTCACTAGCACTCAGTCACAGCAGGAACCCGGCCCCTGCAGATGAAATCCCAGACACCAGACCTCCAGCCAAAAAACTTTACCCCCAACCAAAGAGGAGAACCGAACAGAAAACACACACCCTTCACCTGTGAGAAGAAAACCTTAGTGAGACAAAATGGATCTTGGGAAAATAGGTGCATATGCCTTTGCCACAGGTTTGAAGGAGGGAGCCTGGGGAGCCCACCAGCTGCAGGGGCGAGCAAACGCTCCCTTGTAGTGATCAGAGCAGCCTCATCCAGCACCCTCGGCAGCAAGCTCAGAGAAGTCATGACTTTTTAGACAAAGGCAAAGATTTAGGCAGGCAAGCTACGCCCTAGGCATTAAAATTGCCAGGCCGTTCAGGATTTTATTTCAGCTGCCAAGAAACAAACTGCAGAAGAAAAGCAGGCTGCCGGCCAGGGCATGGGAACTGGACACTGCCTCTGCTCCCCTCGGAGAGCCACGTCCCTGCTGTGCCCACCTGCCCGCCCTCCATCCCTCCCCTGCGGGAGGGAGTGCTCCCACCGCAGCCTGCCTGTGACACCAGGAGAGAATAACCGTGCTGTGAGACTGTGATACAATGCAGCAGCGTCTGCCCGTCCTCGCTGAGGACCCACTGCAGCTCTCAACCAAAGCCCGTGCCCCCGCCATCCCACGAGGGTAAGGACACAAGACATCCCTGCTGGCCCAGAGCTGAGTCTAGGAGGAAATTAGTGACCTGGGTCAACCCAGGAGCACAGGCATCTGACGTAAAGCAACATCACAACATCTCATGGCTCTTGAGAAAAACAAAACAAAAATGCCAAAACGCCCCCACCCCCCAAGTTGTCGCCTATTTGCTGTGCTCTGTGGCTGATAACCTGCCTATAAACATTGGAATTACATTGGATCACAAAGCAGGTGGGCAATTCCTCAGCCAGCTGCATCCCTCCCACACACCACCATTTCCTTCTGTCCTGCAAGGAGAAGAATTTGCCACCTCTCTCATTTCCCTGCCGAGCACACAGGGCCCTCACGGCTCTATCCACAGAGCTCCTGGCTACGTGTTGGTCCTCAGGATGACATGCCTGTATTCAATGGCACTCTTGCGGAGAGGACACAAGGGTTGTGATGGAGCCACGCTGCTGCATCAATGTCTGAAGATGTAAAAGTCAGGCTGCGATCTCTTCTGACCCCATTGCCCACTCCTCCCTCCAAGAGATCAAACCTGTGATGGCAATCCTTCCACATGGCCACCTTGCATCTGTCCAACTGCTCCTACCTGGTAGTAGCTTCTGTCCTTAAGCACCTGACTAGCGCATTTGAGATTATGGTCAAGGCACAGCATATATTTGCTGCATCCCTGTCTATATACTCTTTATGAACCCACAGCAGCATGAGGATGCAGCGGATGGAGGTAGCAGGGGGCTGGAGAGAGGGGAAGGATATTTGAGTACTGACTGGGCTGTCCTCCTGATGAAGGAAAATGACAAGCCAGGATTCATCGTCCACAGCTGCTCCCTTTTAACTGCTTATGATAAACATTTACAGAAGGGGAGGGGGGGAATCATGAAATTATCTGGGGTTTTTTTTACAGCAGGTTTTCTTTCAGAGAAGAGGCCAGTCTGACAGCCACCCAGGCTGCCTCCAGCCCTCTGTTTATACCCAGCTGGAAAGGCACTGCGAGTTTGTATGTACACACACACGTCTCGCCCACCTCAGTACTGACCTGCAGAAGGCTAAGGGAGGAGATCAGAGAAGTCAAAGGCTGATAAAGACACTGCTCAAAGCTGTATTGATTTTTCTGACCTGGCACTGGCAGATCCAAACCGAAGCCCAAAGCTGTTAGACAGACCACTCCCAAATCTCAGCCTCATGTTTGTGACTCAGTATGCTGCTCACCTGGGCTGGACCCACAGCATAACTATGCCTGAGAGGCTTAATGCCTCCCCTCTAAGGATTGCTACCATCTGACACTTTACTACCAGGCAACCTGCTGCATTCACCAGACTCCGCAGGGGTCATGCAATAAATCTGCCTTTGCTTTGCATTCAGCTTCACCATAGGCATTGGCTGCAAGACAGACCACAGCTTGGAAGCCTCAGCTCATAGAGGAGATCATAGAATCATAGAATAATTTAGGTTGGAAAAGACCTTTCAGATCATCGAGTCCAACCATTAACCTAGCACTGCCAAGTCCACCACCATGTCCCTAAGCACCACATCTACACATCTTTTAAATACTTCCAGGGATAGTGACTCCACCACTTCCCTGGGCAGCCTGTTCCAATGCTTAACAACCCTTTCGGTGAAGAATTTTTTCCTAATAACCAATCTAAACCTCCCCTGGCACAATTTGAGGCCATTTCCTCTTGTCCTATCGCTTGTTACTTGGGAAAAGAGACCAACACCCACCTCACTACAACCTCCTTTCAGGTAGTTGTAGAGAGCGCTAAGGTCTCCTCTGAGCCTCTTTTTCTCCAGGCTAAACCACCCCAGTTCCCTCAGCCGCTCCTTATAGGACTTGTGCTCCAGACCCTTCACCAGCTTCATTGTCCTTCTCTGGACACGCTCCAGCACCTCAATGTCTTTCTTGTAGCGCGGGGCCCAAAACTGAACACAGGATTCGAGGTGCAGCCTCAGCCTCACCAGTGCCAAGTACAGGGGACAATCGCTTCCCTACTCCTGCTGGCCACACTATTTCTGATACAAGCCAGGATGCCACTGGCCTTCTTGGCCACCTGGGCACACTGCCGGCTCATATTCAACTGGCTGTTCACCTACACCCCCAGGTCTTTTTCCTCTGGGCAGCTTTCCAGCCACTCTTCCCCAAGCCTGTAGCGTTGCATGGGGTTGTCGTGACCCAAGTGCAGGACCCGGCCCTTGGCCTTGTTGAACCTCATACAGTTGGCCTCGGCCCATCGATCCAGCCTGTCCAGGTCCCTCTGCAGAGCCTTCCTACCGTCCAGCAGATCAACACTCCCGCCCAACTTGGTGTTGTCTGCAACCTCACTGAGGGTGCACTTGATCCCCTTGTCCAGATCATTGATAAAGATATTAAACAGAACTGGCCCCAAAACTGAGCCCTGGGGAACACCACTTGCGACCAACTGCCAACTGGATTTAACTCCATTCAACTCTTTGGACCTGGCCATCCAGCCAGTTTTTTTACACAGCAAAGTGTATGCCCGTCCAAGCCATGAGCAGCCAGTTTCTCCAGGAGAATGCTGTGGGAAATGGTGTCAAAGACCTTACTAAAGTCTAGGTAGACAACACAGCCTTTCCCTCATCCAGTAAGCGGGTCACCTTGTCACTGAAAGAGATGAGGTTAGTCAAGCAAGACCTTCCTTTCATAAACCCACGCTGACTGGGCCTGATCACCTGGTTGTCCTGTATGTGCCATGTGATGGCACTCAGGATGATCAGGCTGACAGGCCTGTAGTTCCCTGCATCCGCCCTCTGGCCCTTCTTGTAGATGGGCATCACATTTGCTAACTTCCAGTCATCTGGGACCTCCCCAGTTAGCCAGGACTGCTGATAAAGGATTGGAAGTGGCTTGGTGATCACTTCCACCAGCTCCCTCAGTACCTTTGGGTGGATCCCATCTGGCCCCATAGACTTGTGTGTGTCCAAGTGGTGTAGCAGGTCGCTAACCATCTCCCCTTGGATTATGGGGGCTTCATTCTGCTCCCTGTCTTCCAGCTCAGGGGGCTGGGTATCCAAAGGACAGCTGGTCTTACTATTAAAGACTGAGGCAAAGAAGGCCTTAAGTACCTCAGCCTTTTCCTCATCCTTTGTCACTATGTTTCCCCCGCATCCAATAAAGGATGGAGATTCTCCTTAGCCCTCCTTTTGTTGCTTATGCATTTCTAGAAACATTTTTTATTGTCTTTTACGGCAGTAACCAGATGAAGTTCTAGCTGGGCTTTGGCCCTTCTAATTTTCTCCCTGCATAACCTCACGACATCCTTGTAGTCCTCCTGAGTTGCCTGCCCCTTCTTCCAAAGGTCATAAACTTTCCTTTTTTTCCTGAGTTCCAGCCAAAGCTCTCTGTTCAGCCAGGCCAGTCTTCTTCCCCACCAGCTTGTCTTTCGGCATATGGGGACGGCCTGCTCCTGTGCCTTTAAGATTTCCTTCTTGAAGAATGTCCAGCCTTCCTGGACTCCTTTGCCCTTCAGGACGGTTTCCCAAGAGACTCTGTCAACCAGTTTCCTAAACAGGCCAAAGTCTGCCCTCCGGAAGTCCAAGGCAGCAGTTCTGCTGACCCCCCTCCTTACTTCTCCAAGAATCGAAAACTCTAGCATTTCGTGATCGCTATGCCCAAGACGGCCTCCAACCATCACATCACCCACAAGTCCTTCTCTGTTCGCAAACAACGGGTCCAGCGGGGTGCCTTTCCTGGTTGTCTCTCTCACCAGCTGCATCAGGAAGTTATCTTCCACACACTCCAGGAACTTTCCTAGACTGTTTCCCCTCCGCTGTGCTGTATTTCCAGCAGGCATCTGGTAAGTTGAAGTCCCCCACAAGAACAAGGCCTAGCGATTGCGAGACTTTTCCCAGCTGCTTATAAAATATTTTGCCTGCCTCTTCATCTTGGTTGGGTGGTCAATAACAGACTCCCGCCATGATATCTGCCTTGTTGGCCTTCCCCCTGATTCTTACCCATAAACACTCAACCCTATCGTCACCATCATTAAGCTCTTGACAATAAAAACACTCCCTAACACACAGGGCTATACACCACCTCTCCTTCCTTGCCTATCCCTTCTGAAGAGTTTATAGCCATCCATTGCAGCACTCCAGTTGTGCAAGTAATCCCAGCATATTTCCGTGATGGCAACTATATCATAGCTTTCCTGCTGCACAATGGCTTCCTGCTCCTCCTGTTCGTTGCCCATGCTGCATGCATTGGTGTAGATGCACTTCAGCTGGGCTATCGATCCCGCCATCTTTCTGGAGGGAGAAGCCCTAATTCCTACGTGACCATTCTCAGGCGCTTCCATGGTTTCTGATGCATCAATAACCCTTGTGTCTTTGCTGCCACATGGATCTCCATCCCCTAGCTCCACTGAGGTGGAGCTAAGGACCTCGCTAGCACACCGTTCCTCAAACATTGGTGTGCCTCCCCCAGGCTTATCTCTAGCAAGCCTGGTTTTATCCCCTTTCCCCTTCAAATCTAATTTAAAGCTCTTTCAACGAGCCCTGTTACCTCTTGTGCGAAGATCCTTTTCCCCCTTTGAGACAGGTGTACCCCACCTGTTGCCAGCAAGCCTGGTGTTGTGTAAACCGACCCATGATCAAAAAACCCAAAATTCTGCTGGTGACACTAGGCTTAGAGCCAGGTATTGATCTGCTGGCTCTTCCTGTTTCTTCCCTCATCATTCCCGCAACTGGAAGAATAGAGGAGAACACTACTTGTGCTCCTGATCCTTTAACTAGTCATCCCAAGGCCCTGAAATCTCTCTTGATTGCCCTTGGACTTCTTGTTGCAACTTCATCAGGTGCCTACCTGAAAAATCAATAATGGATAATAATTTGAGGGCTGTACCAGGGTAGGAAGCTTTCTCTTCACATCTTTAACCTGGGCCCCAGGGAGGCAGCGGATTTCCCTGAGTGGGTCTGGTCTGCATATTGGGCCTTCTGTTCCCTTCAGAAGGGAGTCTCCTATGACAATGACCCATCTTTTTTTCTTTATAGAAGCAGTTTTGATGCAGGGTGTAGGCTGATTTAACCTCCAAGCTAGATGAACCATCATCCTCATTATTGTTTGGTTCCACTTGCAGAGCCTCATACCTATTATGCAAGGGCACCTTGAGATGTGGCACAGCTGAAAGAGGACTCGGCCAGAAGGGATTCTCAGGAGAAAGAGCCATTTCTTTTCCCACCTCAGGAAGAGGAGACAAAAATGTGAGAGAATTTGTTCTTCTCCTTCTCTTCTGAGCCGCACGTCCCCTTGTACACCTCTTTATCCTTTCTTGCTTTTTCAGGTTTTGCACACAGAAGCATGTTCTTGATCTCCAGGTTACATTTGCCAACACTTTGAAACAGTCCTCAAGGGGAAAGCTGGGCAGCCTGCTCTGCTGAGCCCTGTGCTTTGGAGAAGACGCAGACGAGTTTACTTTGTTGAGCAGTCCCATGTGGGCAGCAGGGAGCAGGCCACAGGTTTGTTCTGCCCTCAGCACCTGCCATGATATTTGGGCTTTGGAAGGAAGACAGACTCCCGCCGGACGAGCAGGTGAAGCAGCTGCTCTGTTATTTCAGTGCTCCCCAACTTCTGAGCTAGAAAAAACTTAGCCCCAAGGATATCTTTGCTCCCATGAGAGGGTGGCAACAACTCTCTAACAGGCTGAAATACAGCTCCTTCAAGCTCCTACCCTTGCCTTAAGACTGACAAGCAACTCCCTCTGCTCTCTAGTTACCACTGGGCATCACCCATCCGGTTTTTCCACCTTCTCCCCCAGCTGTGGAGTCATCTGTGAGCACAGGCATTTTGTGCAGCCACCGATGGATGCTGATGGTTGTGGACGGGAGGGTGGCTGAGCATGGAAAGGGCCCCTTCTCAGAGGCTCAGTGGCTTGGAAGAGTTTTCCTCAAGGGGAGAGAGCAGTACAAGCACAGGATTGTCCCTGTCAGCCAGCTCGTTTGCCTTACCCCTGTCCAAGTGAGTGGGAGAGCGCTGTCTGCTTGCATTAAAGGGGTTGCACTGTTGATAAGCTGCAAGCAGGCAAAGAGTTCACTTGGGGAAAAACACAAAGCGTGGCAGGGCAGGAGAGGAGAGACTCTTTTAAAACACTTTTGTCTTTTGATAATCACAGTAATAAGACCTCTGGTGGAAAATCTATACCTAATAAAAAGTTTAACAAGTCCAAGGAGATATTCAAGGCTACTGAGACCAATTGGTGAGAGCCTGAGACTTACTCACCAGCCCGCAATATGTTAATTCACAACGTACTTGAGGGAAGAACATGTCCCAGAGCTCCACAGAGTTACAAAAGCATTGCTACAGGGAGGATCAGGTGAAAATTTTTTAAGCAGGCTGTTCTTTCAGGAGGAAAGAGAGAAAGAAGCTGTTCGGCTATTTTGGAATAGGCAATTGCAAAAAAATCTGCCTGAATCAGTCTTGCAATCAGCAAAGCTGGTCAGCCTGAGTTTCCATGGTAAGCATTTCCACTAGGAGCTTAAAGCAAATGGCGAGGGCAGTTTTGATGGAGGGGCGCAGAGAAAGGCAGGGGCAGCAGGATGGGAGAGGCAGGCAGGAAGCCAGAGAAGCACATCCCGCACAACACAGAGCAAGCTAAGAGAGAGCTTTGGCTGCAGAACGCAGGCTAGAAGAGACACTTGGAGTTTTGGGCACCTGTGTTCAGGGAAACAGGACTTCATGTATGTTCCTTGTCAATAAAGAAAGCTGCACCAAGAACAGACTTTCCTCCACTATAAATTACTTGTCAAAACAACTCCTGCACTCCTGAGCTAGTTGCTCAGGTGGCACTGGCTGCTGGAAGGGTTTTGGGGGATGCTGCCTCCCCTGCAGCAAGCACCATGAAGCAAACCCCAGTGGAAGGGTTGGTAACACAACTCAGGGTACAGGGGAGATGGAGCTGTCACTTGTGCTCAGCATCTCCAGCTCCAAGCCCAGGGCACACAGGATCACAAACGCAGGTCAACAAATATATAAGAGTAGTCGGAAGGTTTTACTCTGGGCCCCACTAGCCCAGGCATCCCCACCTCTAAACCCCTCTAAGGCCATTGGCACAGAGATGCACGCAGGGGATCGGTCCCCTCCCACAGTCCCAGCACACCAATCCCACGGCCTGGTCACGCACACATACTGCCGGGGAAAAAACCCTTTCTATTGCTGCATGAGCGCCCATCCCCGAGCTACTCAGAAAATCCCATAGCCTGTGCAATACTGTTTTTCAGCCCCAGCAATAGCAGGAGGCAGATGCAGCACTGGGGAAGGAGACTGCCAGCCCCCCCGCCACCCCCACCATACAGGCAGCCGTACAAACTTACCTTTCACTCCTTCCTTCACTAACTGTCTTATCGCCATAGCAACTGTAATCCTAGGTCATGCAGCTAGGGGAAAAAAATAAAATACAGCGCAAATGAAGATATACACTATCACCAAACACAGCCTCAGTGGTAGAATCTAATTTTCATTAGAGACATAACAGTGGTTTTGCATAATTATACATATATTAATGGCCAACATGCCCATCTTCAATTAAAATTCATGAATTCAGTTCTAAATAAAAAGCATTGCTCATTGCAGGTTAATTTTAATTTTTTTTTTTTTAAAAAGAGAAAATATTTCTAAAAGCTCAAGTCATACTTGCACAGCTTTTTCTTAATCCTGAGATTAACAGGGAGAGGAAAACGCAAAGATTAAGTCAGCTCTTGAGCAGAAACATGGCATAAAATGTAACAGGAAACTTTGCTACTTTTACAATACGAGGAGTGAGACTGAGCAATAAAAAAAATTGGCCAGATGCTGGAGCGTACCTGGAATTGAGACCCAAAGGAAAGCATCTCGTGGTCTTTCCCTTTGGTGATTGTGGTGAAAGCAATACAGCAGCATCATACTGAGAAGCAACAAACGGCTGTGAGTGACTAAGCACAGGTTTGGCTGGCACTAGAATTTACTACATAGCTCAAGGTCAGCGTTTACAAGAGGGGGTTTATTTACTCTGACGGCGCAGATACGAGATAGCAGCACCAAGGGACAGCCCTAACCAGGAAAGCCCTATAAAGCAAAGAAACCCTTCCTCTGTGTCCTTCCTTTTTTTATTTGCTCCTACTACCTTCAGGTTCCTTCATTACCCACTAAATGCAAATGCGCTGAGGCTGGTACCCTCTACCCCTCCTTATCACCACATTTCCAGGTGGGCCATATCTGAGTGATGGGGAGCCCTTGGTGCTGGTCAGACCCCACCTTCCCTGGCCCTACATGTGGGGCAGTGCCTGGAGGGTGGTTATTCCACTTCAGGAGGCAGGGACCTGGGTATGTAGGGGCTTTGAGACCTCACAACAAGCTCTCGCATTGCAATCATGCACGCAGCTCTAAGGATGCTCGTGAAACCCCGACCTGGTGCATGCTGGACTTGATATTAAAATAAATGCAGCGTCCTTAGGAGGTGCCTCTACTTTAATTGTATCAATATCCTAGCCAGGGAATAAAGGGAGAAGCTACTACCTGGATTTGTCTCCATAGAGGCTTATTTAATTCCTTACTTACAGAAAAGGCAAGGAGGACTAGTACAAAAGAGAGAGGAGGGCTGGGCATGAGGGAAGGGTTTGGGGCTGGAGAATGGATGGAGGAAGGAAAAAGAGGGAGATGGTAAAATGAATGGAAAGACAGAAGACATGGAGAGAGGTCTGTCCTAAACAGCAACAGAAATCCCTCATGGCTGTCAATCTCCAGCTCCTCTCCTCCTAGTGCTGTCATTAGCACACAGCGGGAGGAAAAGAGGTTGAGCTTTCTCAGCCAGCGTAGGGGAGAAAGTTTCCTTCTCACGCACGTTTCTGAAGGAGGGAGAGGGAATTCACTGCCTCTTTGTCCCAGCCTGTGTCCACCCTGGCCAGAGTCTCACAGGGAGCCCTGGCTGACGTGGACCTTTGGGATGTGCAATGGGTCCAAATGTGGCCCCTTCACTCCACCCTCCGAGCATCTCCTGCCCCTGTTCACATACCTGAGCCCTGAAAGTCCACCTGTTCATGATGAAAAGAGAAATAAGGGCTTGCTTCAGATGCCGCTGGTCACAAACAGATTAAAAAAAGAATTCTTTTAAATAATGAACATACACCTCTGGCTCACTTGTGCTGGCTGTGTTTGTCCTCCTTTCTCAAGTGCTGGCCCAGACAGAAAAGATGCTTTTTAGAGAGGTCAGATGGGGCCTGAAGGAGGGTCTTGCTGGGCAGGAGCTGTGAGCTCAATGGAGGGAAGAACCCACCTACTCTCCAACTGCTTCCTCCTCCACCTTGTCCTTCAGGTTGGCCTCTGGCTGGGAAGCAGAACGTCGAAAAGATATGTGTATGTATCTTGTAGCCCATGCTGGGCAAAGCCAGCTCTTCTATAACCGTGCTGTATAGCTGGCCTGCGTACACAAAGCAGCTCTGACCTGCCCAGACCACGCGTGCCGGGAAGGCGCGGTGTGTTGCGGAGCTGTGCTGGAGGTACGCATGGGCTGTTTGCCCAGGATTGCCCATTGCCTACCAAGGCTACCCAGCCTCCCTCCTGAGCAGAGAGCAGTGGCATTGCTAAAACCTCCAGAAAAATAGGGAGAGTGTTCAAATGTCTCTGAGATAAAATTTACTGGTGGGAACAGGACAGGCATTGAGATATGGTGGCTAATCTGGAGAGAAGATTCAAAATCTTCTCTGAACTGGTGAAGGAAACAAAACCAGCCGCTCCTCTGATTTTTGTGTTGTCTGCAATTACCAACTCTGACTGCCACAAAAAGTGGGTGGGCCACAAAATGGGGAAACGAGACAGACAGGGACTTTGGATAGGAATGGAGAGTCAAGGAGTAAGACAGATATAAGACATGTCTCTGTAGCCATCAGTGGTAGAATTGCAGCAGGTGAAGTTGTCCCAGGCTACTTTCATTTCATGGCAGCCCAGGTGCAGGGAGCAGTGAAACTATCTTGGCACAGACCTGTGTGGTCCCTTGTCCCACATGCACTTGGGGAGCTCATGCTGAAGCCTTCTCCTTCCATCCCTTCAAAAATAAGTGCCTGGAATACGTATGTTGAAGCAAACTCGGGTTTGTCTCTACAGTCCCCTGTGGTCCACAGCCCTATGGGCTGAGCGTACCCCTGCCTGACACCTGGCATTGCCTCCTCACCCTGTGCCCATCACCCTGGACGCTGGTGTGCCCTGAGCCTGGTTCCTGGGCACGGACCACACACAGCCAGCATCGGCCAGCTAACACCTCCTTCTCCCTTCCCACTTCCCAAAGGCAGCATGGACAGAGGGTTTCCTTCTCAGGACATCTGCAGGGAATGCTCAGACCTACTGGGAGTAGTTGGAAAAGGGGTGTGCCTTTTCCCACACCCCTTCCTGCCTTCTAGCACCCGTGATGCGGGATGGGCTCTGAGGGGACACGGGGTCCTTCCTATGTGTGGGACAGGGATGGGACCCTGAAGTGACTGGGGAGGTCCCTGAAGGGGGCACACATCAATCCCCTCGACAGAGGATGTAGCAGAAGTGATGCTGAAAGCTGGGGCTGGGACTGGGGAAACTGGCTCAGCATAGACATCCATCTCAGGTTTGGAGCTTTAACACAGTAGCGACTCCTAAATTTGAAAGGGGCTTAAAAAACATGAGTCCCCATACTGAGGCACCCAAATGGCTCAAGGAGTGTAAGGAGACCTGCACAAGCAGCTCCCATGTCAGATGAAAGGGGCTTGTGACTGACCCACTCCCCTGTGTCCCCCATGGAGCCAAATACATGAGCTCAGGAGAGAAAGGGATGAAAAGAGGAGAGGGTGTGTAGGAAGGAATTGGGACAAATTCAAGGAGCAGCTGAAGTGATGATCTAGGAAGCTTGTCTCTGCCCCAGAAATATTGTTACCCCCCCTTTCTCTCCCACTGGCTTCTGTAGTTTTGATATGGTCTTGGTCTCTCCCTTGGTGTTTCTTTCCTGCAGATGCACCTGCACATAAAAATCCATTGTCACGGGGCACAAATCCCCTTGACATGGGAGGGGGAGCCCCAGACCCCCTTCCCACTCCAACTCAGGGGGTTTTTGCCCGTGTCACCTGCTGTGGCTTCCATGGTGCTGCGGCAACAGCAGGGAGAGTTATGGCTCTGCTGGGGACGCCGGCAGGATGGTCCCCTCCCTGCAAACACAGGCATTGAGCTACATCGACGGGAAACAAAGCAGCAAGGATTGAAGTGACGCAGCCCTTGTTCCCCTTCAGAGGGACATTTAAGCCTGCTGGAGAGGCAGAGGGGATCTGTGAGCATATCCAGCAACACAAGCTTTATGATTTAGGCAAACAGTGTAAATGCTTAAGTACTTAAACGCTAATGTCTTTCCTAGCGCTTTCACAAATGGACTCTCCTGCCCGCCTCTGTGGAGCAACTTCAGCTGTGGTCTCATAGCAGGGACCTATATAATTGCCTCCTGCTTATAGGCACACCTGGAAATCCTATGTGCGCAGTGTGGCCCTCTCCCTCTGCCACACTTCCCCATCGGAGGGGACAAGCCCATGATGCTCAGCCTGTCCTGCAATGCACTGGGGACCTCTGCGCGGTGCACGGCACCTTGCGGGGTGGTATCACGGGGTAGGAACATGAGGCAGGGGAGCAGGTGATTTGTTTCAATGTTTTGCTGAAGTTGTACACCAATTCCTGACCAGACGGAGAAGTGGAAGATGCGGCAAGCCTGCACTCTCTGGTCCAGTGCTGGGCTGGAGCCGATGCACGTGCGTACCGAGGTAGGGGCTCTCCTGCCCCTCATGGGTCCAGATTTGCTCTCACGTGTTCCCACAGCAACAGCAAGGCAATCACATTCCTCCTTCTCTCCCGTGCACACCGATTAAAATCACGCTCATCGCAAGTGCCTCAGCTCGAGCACCCAGCCCTTTAATTGCTGCAATGAAGGATACGAATGTAGGCGATTCTGAGACCAGCAAAGCAGAAAATTAGCATTTAGCGTGAAAATGATACCACTGCATCATCGCCAGTGCAAAACAACACCACAACCAGCCAGGTTGCCTCCTCCCTACCTGCATGCTCAGACCCATCGGGTGCTGCAACAACCCCATAGCTTCCCGCACCCATGGGTCCTGCCCCTCCAAGTCTGCCACCAGGAGACCCCGGGCAGGCAGGGGGCTGCGAGTTGGCATCTGCTTTCCGCCTCTGGACTTTTGATGAAGCAGATTTATACACTCGCTTCCGAGCTAATCCTCCCTCAAATGTCAAAAGTGCCACATTAGCCGCTGCATTGATTCCTGCAGTATTTACAGAGCAGAAAAATGCAGTGGCAGCAAACGTGAAGCTGGAGAGAAGAAGCCCGCACCCTTGGGGTGTCCCTCAGGGTGAACCATCTGTGTCTCAAGCCAGGAGTCAGATCTTCACCTCCTCCAGACCCTTAACTAGCTTTCTCCATCGTTAGTGCAAATTCCCCTCAGGCCTTTTCACCTCTTTGTTACCTAGGCTGTATTTTTGCCTAGTTGGACACAAATAAACATTAAAACGCTGTGTCCTTCCAAGCACAAAAGGAAAGGTTGTTTACTAGTCAGGCTGGGATGGAGCCAGTAGCCCCAGCCCCAGGGTCCCAACAGATCAGGGCATCAGACTTAGCTGGGGTGGAGGCGATGGCTCTGCCTCTGTGGTGGTCACCAAGCAGGAGTACGGATGAGGCATGGAGGGATCACTCTGGAGCAGGATCCAGAGCCCCGAGTTTGACTCCGATCACAGAACTGGCATCCGCACGGGCACCCTTGCTTTGATGTGAGATTTTGGGCTGTTCAGCCGTGGCCACATCAGAGGTGCCCAGGATTGAAAGCAAAATCCCAAGTTATGGGTCAGACTTCAAATAGGCTGCAGGATGTCGGGGGCCGTGGACAGGGGCTCCTGCTTCCTTCTGGCTGCCAACACTGTCTCCATTTCATGTGCAAACCCAAGTAGGAGCAATGCTCAGGTAGATGATAACTAACCTTCCGAATTTGTGAGTGGCACAGGGGTGCCTGCCACACTTGCCCGCCCCAGCCAGGGCTCTGCACACTGGTGTTTTCTACCGCAGAGAGAGTTACCATTTCCCTGGCCTCCCTTGTGTGGGTGGCTGCACGTTCTTGCCCAAAAGGGAGAATATTTCAACATGTTTCGACACGGACCTGTGACCTCTTTGGATTCCTGAGGGTATCATTGACGCTGAAGTGCCACAGCTCAAGTCCTGAATTGCAGACGGACTACCGATTTACACGGTTCGAGGAGGGTCCTGGTGGTCCCCCACAGTGCAAGTACACGCGCACATGCACACGCGCACATACACACGTGGTGGCTCCAGCAGCCCCAGGTCCTTCATGCCTGACCACCTGGTTTGCCGCAGCTCCCTGCCACCCCTGTTTCCCCTCCCCACGGACACCGGTCCCCCGAGCAGCAGCCGTGGGCATGCCACAATGACTAGCATGGGTTGCAGCCCAGCCATGCCTGGCTTCTCAGGCAACTTTGAGGTTGCCCCTTTCTCCAGGCCCATGGTGCATGGCTGGAGGGGGGCTGTCTGCCCTGGGGCGAGCAGAGACCTTGGAACTTGTTGCAGACAGTGATGGAAGTGCTGCCCGGACATTGCCCGTGTCAGTGCCGTGGGGACTACTGGTGAGCAGTGTCCTGTGTCAGCAGTTTGGGCTGTTTATTGCTTTAATATACACTTGAAAAAAAAGACCAGTGGGAGATCTGGTTATAAACCACAGCCACCCTGAAACAGGTACATGCCTACGCCCACATACAGGCGCACAAACACACACACACAAAGCAGCAGTGACTATGGAAGCATAAGAATAAATATTGAGCAGACACCGAGGGATTTTCAGAATAGTCTCTCTGGTGTTTTTATTCAATGCCATGTTGTTTGTTGTTGGTTTCTTTTTTTTTTTCCCCTTTTTTTTTTCTTCCTGATTTATTTCCTATGCCTGGGCTTACTATAATAGCAGAAATTAATCAGTGGCCAATGATGATTAACAGTCTCTCATGTGTTATTAACTCTACATTCAATGGAAAGTCATTTTTAAAGACTGTGGCAAGAAATACAATTGTACGGGGGGGGAGCGGTTTATGTATGTAGAGGGAATATAGACACAAAAGCAGATCTTTTATCCACACCACCCCATTTACATTGCACTCAACTCTTTCTTAGAAATATTTATTATCTCGAATGTGTGTAGTATTTCTGTGTATAGATCATATCTTGAAACAAACCCTTCATATGGCTCAGATAAGGAAGTGGGAGAAGAAGTGCATAAATGGGAATATAAAATAACTGTGTATGTGAAGTCGTAATTGAAAGGAGAAATGGGGTCATCCGCTTTCATTGTTATCATCCCAGTGATTATTAGATGCAGCTAAAGGTGACGGTGGTAGTTTTAGAGGAAAGCCCACCCGGTACTTCATATCCAAAGCTGTGATAGCTCAAAAGCAAGGTTTATACCAAGGACTTGCAGGGTAATAAAAATGCCTGGCTGTGTGTGGACCATGTACCTTGGGTTCTTGCATGACACTTCTCCTCCTTGTGTGTGGGTGAGTAGCTCTCTCCTAAGAAGGCACTTTGCAATTTAAGAGCAAAAGCTTGGATTAAAGATGTTTCACTGAAAAATATTTTCTCTTCAAATTGCCATTCGCGTGGCCTGTAGTATCACTGATGGTTTGTTTTGAAGCAGCATCTTAGCCCATATGGGTGTTTCTGACTGAAGGAGGGGCAGCCGCCCCGCCTTCTTGTGCTGGGTGGTTGCCAGCCCCCTTTTTGGAGATGCTCTGCCAGGCTCTGTGAAGGAACAGTGCTATTCCCCTTTGCAGCAATCATAAGAAAGATAAGAAGAGAAAGAAAGTTGTGGCAGCAGGGCAATGACAGGCAGCAAATCCCACCGCACCGTGGTCAGCACAAACGGGTAATCTACAGTGCAAGAATTTCATCCAGGATGAATAAGCTAGAGGAAAGGGAGGGGAAGAGCTGCAGGAGGAGCTGCTGTTGTTTTGCAAGGTGCACTGTGTGCACTGACCCTCCCCGAGAAATCAGAAACAAAAAAAACCCGAAGCCACAGCATCTTTCAAAGTTTTCAGAAATAATACAGATAACTAAAACAGTGTTAGCCAGAGAGGTTAAAGTGCTCTGGTCTCCAGGAAAACATCTTCGGAAAAACACTGCCTCTCCCACTCTATCATTCTGCTCCATGGACCATAAGACAAAGAGAGAGCAGTATCTGCTGACTTCAGCGACTACAGACAAAACCGCTAAGAAAAAAGATTTGTATTCCTCTGTGCCCACAGCGCTGCACAGCAAAGGAGGAGCGTGAGCTGGAGCCTGCCGTGGCTTACATGGCAACAGCCCGACTGCTAATGGGAGCAACTTTGTGAGGTGCCAAGTCCTCCCTGCTCCTACTAATGTCATGAGCATGAAAGATGTTCAGCAGCTCTGCTGACATGCAAAGTGACGCTGAGGACGTACCCGACCGTAAGGTCCATCTGTGCAATCTCATTGCCAGCATAAGGGAAAGAGCAGAGCCTTTATTACTGCGACTGCTGTTGGGGCAAAAGCAGAGGCGCGCTGCAATCCGGAGGCCGGGATGCCAGTTTTGGCGGAGGTGAGAGCTCTTTACTTATAAATTGAGCACATCTGCTCTGGAAGTGGCTGGGAGGCATAAATATTGAATATCACATCACCAACTCCCGCTCAAAGTGTGACCGGATCTTAGCGGAAATAAACAGGGGGCTTGGAAATATGCAGAAGAAGGAAAAAGTGCTAGAGAAGAAATATATATGTCTAAATGAGTTGGAAGAAATGAATGATAATTCAAAGATACTGAGATATTGAGTTCCTACTGGAAGACAGTACTGAGCAAGGAACAAAAATAACATGGAAAAAAACTGAGAAGTAAGGCAGATCTCATAAAATAAAGTATTCATGAAGACCAGGGAAGGCAATATTTGGCAAGTCAGATCCCATGCAGATAAACTGAACTGGGTGGCACACATCCAGGGGCCTGACTTTGCAAAGTACCAAGTGCTTCCTACAAGGTGCACTGTGTGTTTTGTATCGCAGCTAGTCAGAAAATCAGTGGTGTTTAATTTTTCTCTTCTCCGTGAAATTCCTGTGACGAGAACAAGCAAACCAAAGCCTCTTACCTCCACGTCTTCCATAACAAATGTTGAGTTTTTAGTTACGTTGGCTAAAATCAAATCTCTGCTCCTGAGCTGCTGCTACGACGCCTTTTGCTCTCGTTGCACGGTGGTCGTGCAGGGCACGTCTCCCACAGCGCCTTGCGGGCACCTCCCTGCCTGGGGACCCATCTTCAGTGCCCTGCGGGGTGGACGAGTGGCCTGGTGTCTCGAGGAGACAGTCACCAGGGGCCAGCCAGGACACAACACCTCTGTGATGCCCTGTGGGAGCATTTTGGGCATAAGAGCCATTTTGGCGGCAATCATTTCATTCTCAGCAAAAAGGAAAAGTAAAAAATTCCTTGAGGTCATCTAAGTTTTCTGCTTTAAGTTTCTTTTGTCTGAAAAATTATTTTCCTGCTCAATGACACTTTCGATTTTTTCCCCCCAGGCCTGCTCAACTTGTATTAATTTCACAGAAAGCTGGTGATGTTCAGTCCTTCACAGGACCTGGCCTCACAAAAACCCTCCAAAACAAAAAAAACCCAAACAAATGCACCACACTGCCAACTTCCCATGAAAGAAAACAGTGGTCATGCTGACAATTGCTTCCCGTATATCTAATTTCATAAGGAAACTTTTGGTAGTAGTAAGGAAGACAGATGAATATGGAGAAGCCACGAGAAGAAGTACACGTCGCGGTACACTTTGTTCATTTGGCAGTGCTGAGACAGAGTCTCTGGGTGCGTTTAGAAGAAATACTAAATACAGGTGTGTTTTCCATGGGCAGGTTGCTGTGACTGAGAATTTTATGTGCAAGAGAAGGTGGGAAGCACTAGGGATAGGCTTTGCTCTGCAGCTGCAATAAACCACACTGATGGGCCCAGAGGCCATGGCGAGAGGGGAAAGTGTATATGGAGGGCTTAGAAAAAAAGACTCAGAAAAACATTGAAAAGAGGTGGAGGAACCAGCTGGCAAGCCAAGACGAAAAGAGCTAAATACGCCTAGCTTGGCGGAGCAGCAGCCGGAGCAGGACACGGCAGTGGTGTGCAGGCACGTGGAGGAGCTCAGCACTGAGCAGGGAGAGGGACTGCTTTCGGTGGCAGACGTGGGGGAGAGCCGGGCACGAGGGTAACGTGGCAGCGGGACAAAACAGCGCGATCTCGGGCTGACGACGGCAAAGAGCCTCCTGGCAGAAGCTGCCTGTGATATAGTCCCCCGTGGGAAGTGGGGAGTACGGGAGGCTGAAAAGACGCCTGGGCAAATCCTGGGCTGCCCTCAGGTGTTGTCTGGGAGGTGGGTGGGTGATGACAGAGGTTTTTCCTGGTGCCAACAGCCAGGCATAGCTGGGAAAGGCAGCTCTTGCCAGGAGAAACCACACAAGCTGCCCCACCACAGAAATCCCTAGCAAAAACACAAGGCGTTTGCTAGGTTTTAGTATTCTGCCTCGTCTTCGGGAAGGATGGATGTTTCCTCCTTCTTCTTTAAACAGTTAGTAAATAATTAAAATAGAGAGACAAAATATTTTCTAAAGATAACCTAGTCTTCTGTTTCCATGGCAACCTCCTTCCTAAGCCAGAAGCCTTTTGCTCGAGTCATACGGCGGAGGGTGAAAGCCCTTTTGCGAGAAGGCGGGAGTGATGGCATGACCCCGCTGGGAGGCAAAGGGGAGACATTGTGCAGAGCAGAAGGACTGTCATGAACCCAAAACCACGAAAGAAACAAAGAAGTTTTTCCTTGCAAGTCACTTCCAGGGACAATCAAGAATAGGCTGAGAGAGCACCCATTCTAGGGGCTGTAAGTCACCTCATGAGGTCACCGCCACCATCTTTCCCATCATCTTTTGACCCTTCTCCCCTCCCAACTATCCCAAGTGCAGGCCATACTTCTATCATGACCAAGTATCGGGGTAGGTTTTAGCACTGCATCGATCTCTGACCTTTCTCCCATCCTCAGCTGAAACGTTTCACAACCCACACGGCTGCCAAGACAGCTCGGAGTTCCACCTCCAAGTCCCCTTACGGCCACCTCCCAGGAAACACGCTGTGCATTGGGTTGCCTGGGGTTTGGATGGGTTTTAACTGTTTGGGGTTTTTTTGGTAAGCCCTACCTCTTCAAAGCAGCTCTGGGTTTGAGTCTAAGCCTTGTGCAGCCCAAGTTCATTGTTCAGCCATTTGGGGACTGACTGCCCTCCTTCCCTGAGGACATGAAACCACGTGTCTTGTCTCTCCTCTCTGCCCACGGGAGACCAGGCAGGGGCAACTCACCCAAAGAACCACCAGTGCAAAAAAAGCATTTAAAGACCCTTATTATTGCTTTAATAAATCTGGATCAGCAACCTTTCTGCAAGGACAAGGACCCGGGCTCTCCTGTCCTCTCCCCACAGGCCTGACCTCCCTGCAGTCAGCATGCACGCTTGCAACACAGCAAACACTCCTTTCGGTAAATAAATCAAGTCCACACAGTAATTATCCTTTTCCTGGCTGTTGGTCCCATTTGATGCACTCGCTGTTTACAGCCCCAATTTGTAAGATGCAGGAGCTGCTTAAAAATCAGACAGGTCACAAAAAAACCAGAACATCTGTTTTGTACTGCCCACTTCACAATGCTTCATATGCCAGCTGGGAGAGCTCTGGGAGGGCTGCAGGGGCCCTCTTGATCTGATGGAAAAAAAGGGACAGGAATCCCCGAGGGAGCCCTGCTCCTCCTCTGAGCAGTGCACCAGCCTCCAAACCTCCCCATCTCTGTTGGGCTGCTGTCCTCTTCCCGCTGCCCTTCTCACTCTGTCTTCTCTGACACACCTTAGTGGGGCTTCCCTGGGGTGGTAGGTGACATCTGACATCCGTTGTGCTCCCCAGGTAGCTGGCTTTCCCACCCACCTGCAAACCTGGGAAAGGTACGAAACCTCGGAGTTGCTGCAGGAGGAGATCCAGGCTGGCCCTGGCCAGGAAGGAGATACGTGCAGTCGTACCACTGGAAAGGCAAGGAGGGATGCAGCCTCCAGAGACCTTGCTGCAACCATGCCGGGAGAGGATCATGTCTGCCAGATCGAATCCTGGATCCTGAGGCAGGTCATGGTTCGAGGAGTTGGTCTGCCCTCGCCCTCCGCACCGCAGCCCTCCCTGCTGACACTCCCCTGCAAGGCAGAGCAAGGAGAGCTGCCTCTCCTTCTCCCTCTCCCCCATCTCTCCAGCTGGTGAGCCAGTTAGCCTGGACACAACACACATAAACATCCTTACATTTGCCTGCACACACACACATACACACACGCGCTAATATTCCCTGCTCTCCATGTCCACGGTTGGCACCGGGTCCCAGCTACACTGGTGCAAATCAGGAAAACGCCAGAGGATGAAGGTGATGCTGGAGAGGAGGCAGAGCCGCCACCGAGCTGAGGATGTTCTTCCCGCTGGGACTTGGAACAGGGTTAGCGCTCGGCCAGGGGACTAACTGCGTTTTGTGTTGTTGAAGCCCTCTTTGCTTTTATTTGTCTATTTTATACTTCTAGTTTTTGTCTTCTTTTAATATATATAGCTATAGATACAAAAATAACAGATAGGTTTCTCTAGAGATGATTTTTGCACCTTTGGGCTTCTAAAATAAAATATCACAATTACTGCAAATGAAAGGCGAAAAAATTCAGTTGCCTCCCCCCTTTTTACCTCACCCTCCCCTTCCACCCTGCCTCTCTCCTGCTCCAAATTTCCCCACTTGTATCTTGTAATTTTTTTTCCCTTAGCAGTTTTCTTTCTTTGGAAAATGAAAAAGACAAAACCAACAAAACAACAACAAAAATATGCCATGTAGCCTCTATCCCCCTCCTCCCATGAGCATGCCCACTGTGTTCACACATTCCTTTCAAAGCAAGGCTTTTCACCTCAAAACGTTCCCCGGGCTCCATGGCTGTTTGCTTTTCCCTGCTGCTGGGGCCAGATTTTCACCTGCTGTAAATCAGCGTGAATCCACCTCAAGCCAGAGCTCTGCTGCTTTACACCAACAGAAGCGCACAATTGCATTTTGCCAATTTACGCTCAACCTGAAGATCTGGCCCACAATTTTTAATGTTTGAAATGGAAGCATGAACAATAAGGAAGTTCCCAGAAACAGGCAAGGCAAACCCCAGACATTCTTCTCTTGCTGCTCACCCTGCTTCCCTTCCCTTCGCCCCCACCCTCCTTGTTTGGTGTAGCACGTCCTTCAGCCCCCGTTTGCTTTTTCCTCCTTAGCACTTTCTGAAATTCATAATCTCTCGGTAAAAAAAATAAATAAATCAATCTCTCTATATATGTATATGTATATAACTAAACAGCTGCCACGCGGCAGTCACCTGGCTGGAGGGTCCCATCCCTCCTGGCCTCATGGCCTTTTCTTGTCACTATAGTCTCTGCGGTGATGGTCCAGGTCTTGCCCTCGGGCAGGACTGTTCCCGTATTGCTTGCACTCTCCCATGCCTCTGAGGTACGGTACCAGAGTATTTTTTGTTTTTATATATATATATATATTTTTATGTATATATATATATTTATAAATTTTTGTTTGCCTGGTTCTTTTTCTTGCAAATCCTTTGGAATTGCTGATGGGGAGACGCTAGTGAAACATGCTCCCCATGCCGACGGCCAAACACTCCCTCCCTGTGCCCCAGGGACCCTCATCTGTTCCTCTTGCTGACTCCATCGCCCAGCTCCAGCTCAGAAGGGAGCGGGGAGCCGCGGTCCCCCGTCCCCAGTCTGCCGGGGCCATCCGGCTCCTCTCCTTCCCCGGGCGAGGGGGTGTCCTTGCAGAAGTCCGTCACCCAGGAGGGCATCGAGAGGAAGCCCCGGGGGTCAACGGTGTAGAAGGGCTTGGCGTGGTGGGTGGCGGGGCGGCGGGGCGAGGGGCTGGTGTGGAGGCTGCTGGTGCTGCTGCACTTCTTCACCAGCGTCAGCCCCGGCGGCGGGGGCGAGAAGAGGGAGGTCAGCGAGAGGCTGCTGAGGGTCTCCGAGGGCTCACTGTTGTTGCCACCCCCCCGGAGGCTGCTGCCCACCCCCTCCTCGTCCGAGGGGTCCATGGAGTCGTGGTGGGTGCAGCCGGGGCTGGTGCTCCCGCCGCTGCTGTGGCTGCGCTGGTGCCGACGGATGCTTCGCAGGCTGAAGAGCCCCCGGCCCCGCAGGCTCCGGCGGCGGGAGGCGGGGGAGAGGGGGGTTGCCAGGGGTCTTTGGCTGCCAGCAGCTGGCACGGGGCACAGAGCCACCGGGAGGTCCAGGGTGCACTGGGGAGAATCGCTGAGGTTGAGGCTGTCTTCCAGCGTGGTCTGCAGGCTGCCCGCCGAGCTGCTGCTTCGGCTGTCCAGCGAGGTATCGCTCTCAGGGGCCTGGGGAGCAGGGGTGTGAAAATAAACCACAATTAACCACAATTACAGAAAAAGGGGAAAAACTCCAATTCCTCTCTCTCTTCTGCTAAGGAGGGCAGCTGTAAACCACTTGAACAATGCTACAAAGCACCAGCCATTCGGTTTGCCCAGGGAAATCCCTTCTGGAGGAGGAAAGGTTTCGATATTTTGAGCGCTGATTTCATTCTGCTCCAGGATTAATCTTCTCCTCCCATGTGAAATGCTCCACCAAAGGGAAGGGGTGCTGGGTCTGTGAGCTCTGCAGCCCCTAATGCCGGGGTGCCCCTGCCCACTGTCAGTCCAGGAGGCAGCAGGGCTGAGATTCCCTGTGGATCCCTGCTCTTGTCTTCCCTGTGAACCTGCCGCACTGGCTGCGGACACATCAAAACCATCAGTTGGCCAGAAAATCAGGGGACTTCTGTACATAGTGCTCCTCTCATTAAAAAAACAGCAATGTTTGGGGAGAGAAAAGAGGCATCATAGTTCTTTTGACCAGTGCTAGTGGCAAGGACAGTATTTAGGGCAGAAAGGTGGGATCCCCTTCCAGCAGGAAGGGGAAACAGCCTTAATTTCCTCATACTTATACCAGAAGTTTCAACAACTCAGCGGCCTCAGCTTGAGGCTAAATTTATCCCTGGTGAATTTATACACATTTGTATTGTGCCAACAGTGTCTGTCACATAGAACTGGATAACTTATGATCTTATTTTTATTTTTCAGTTTATCTGGAATAGAGTGTCCCTGTACTCCTCAAACAGGAATTGTTCATGGAGTATCTCCCAAGAACAATAACAGGGATCTCCATTGAACTTTCATCTCTGCCTCCTCTGCTCTTCAGAGAGACTTGGTCTTCCCTCAACACTTTTATTCTTCTCTTTCATTAGTGAGAAATAGCTGCCTTTTCAGAAAGAGATAGCACCTTTATGGGATGTGTGGGCAGGGGACAACAGTGAGCTCAGGGACGAGGTGTGTGGATGTGGCATGAAGGGCTGTGGAGGAAGTGGGCAGGGAGAAGCCTGTTCCAAGCAAAGCAGGCGTGTGATCCAGAGTCACGGCGCTAAGAGGAGCCGAGGCGGCTGTGCGGCTGCCATCTCCTTGGCTTACACTGTGGCTGCTGTGCATGCAGGTGTCTGCAGCTCACTCGGAGCAGGGGACCCAGGAGTGAGCTAAAAGGTGATGTGATTTTGCCTTCATGTGGGGCTAGCTGCAGCTGTCAAACTATTTTTTGATCCATTTGAAGCAGAAGAATATATGATTTCAGAGAGCTACACAACACCCCTTTGCTATACAACCCTCTTTTCTCCCCAACCTTCCTGCACTCTGCAGCCCACTCTACTCGTCCAACAGGTTAGATCCAGGTGACCCAGCCCGTGACCACAGCTGCCTCTCTCCTTCCTCTGCCTTCCTCCCCGTTCAGCCCCCTCTGTTTGGGTGTAATGTGAAGCTCAAGCTTTCCTAGCACAGGGAAGCAGGGGTCCTCACCTGATGAAGAAGTGAACAGTTCACATTCGGAGATCTCAGTGATGCCCATGAGCCTTGCAGAGAGATCTTAGGAAGGTTGCGTGGACATGAGACTTTCTCAGGCCCTGTCTGTGTGGCAGAGATGGCCGGGTGGAAAAATTCTGCTGGTACAGGTAACAGAGGGCAAGACGCACCTGGAGAGAAGGGGCTGGGAGGGACTGACAAAGCACCAAAAGAAATCAGGAGGAGAACAGAAACAGAAACAAAAAAAAAATTTGAAGAGTCCTCCGATTTGATTTGGTGCCTTTGCTGCTGTTACTGCACTGCAAGTGCAGTGTATGGAGGATACTTAGTAACACACACTCCTGGCCAAGAAGACTCAGTCTAGTATTCACACCATGGGTCCCACTTTCTACACAAGGACCAAAACCTGCACCAGGCCCAGAAGATCTAACACGGCTCAGAGCCGTGAAGCAACAGCCCAGCTTGCCTCTCCCGTTGCTGCTCTCACAGAGAAATGCCGAGGCGTAAGGCCTTGATTTAACTATGTATCACTGCCAGAGGACTTTCATCCCAGATTCTGCAAGGCAAGGGATGAAGGGAGATAAATAAACTGGCAGTTTGGGAAACCCAGGGACCACAGAAGGCCAGAGCGTGCTCAAGAATAGAACCGGAGCACTTCCACCAAGGGCAGACACGTGTTACGTGTTCCCTGAACCTGTACCTGAGGAGCCTGGTCTCAGGGGGCAGCAACGTTTTACCATGCCAAGTGAGCACAGTTCATCCAGCTGGCATGTCAGGGGAGGCTCTCCCCCCTCTTCTCTGACCGTGCATGGGTGCACTGCTGTGAATGGGAATCAGCTCTTTCTCAATACTTCACATAAGCAAGTCTGAGGGAGGATATAAGATCTAGCAGCAAAAGAAGGAACTGCTCCTCACCCCATTTCTGGGGATTGGCAAACTGAAACCTAATTCTTGGTTAGTGTAACCCCATGTCAGATTAACTCCATTCCTGGCAGGGGGGAGGCAGGAGAAAGGCAGAGGAGCTGAACCAACCCACGATTTCAGCAGACCTGGAGACTGATGAGGGCTGTGCTCACCTTTGGTACTTTCATGCTTTAGCCAAGACTGGACTGAGTTCAAAGAAGTTTTCTCCATTTCACAGAGGTAATTGTCCGGGTTTGTAGAGCCATCCGCACTGGATATTGGGAGCAGGCATTCCCCCAGATCTCCTACCCCACTGGAGTCAGGGCTGTCCTGACCATCCTGCTGGAAAAAATCAGTGAGGACAAAGCCTTGTGAAATTTAATGGCAGATGACAGAGCAGACTTGTCAAAACCTCAAGAAGGGCTGATTCTGAAGATACCTTCAAGCTAGCTAGGAGATGCTTAGGTTTCCAGCCCAAATCCCCTGAATTTAGGCTCATTCAGAGGAAGTTACTGACAGTAGTGAAGAGAACTTTCAGAAACATACATCCCTTTTTTCTCCTCAAATCCTTCTCCACAATATGTCTCTATGGAGAAGCTCTTGAAAAGTGACCAGAATTTATATTCCTCAGCAGCGACACTTGGGTGAATACAGAGCACTTCACATGAGCAGGGGCAGAAATACAGCGCATGGTGCAACATGCCCATGACTGTCCGGGGCTAACCTTGATCTCCTGAGGACTCAGCTGAGAAGTGCTGCGATTGTCTGACTCATCTCCTAGAAGGATGGAAGAGGACTTGTCTGAGTTGAGGGATAATGCTTCCATTTCGGCCAGCTGGACCTGCAGGAAGGGAAAGGAGCTGTCACAGGTCATGCCTGGCATCCACATTTCAAGAAGATACACTGTTTATGGTGGATAAGTGAGAGCCTGTAGACCCGAGATCAATTTTAGGTTATATACCTTGGATACATCAGGTACTGCCTAACCCAGACCTGGGCTGGGCAGGAGAATCCACTTTTTAAGGCAGGTTGAACATATGATCTGCAAGCAGCCCACCGCCAGTCCATGTTCCTCTAGTGCCAGAACTGGCGGAAGGAGTCCTGAATCTGTCCCAGCGATACGGCTGGCACAAGGCCCTGCAAGTAAAGCAGGCAGGGAGAGGGCTCCCTCAGGCCGGTGACAAGGCAGTCTGCTCTGCTGAGGGATGAGGAGTGGACCCCTCTCTCTGAAGGTACCATGGACAGCCCTGCTTAAACGTGAAGGTGCTTTCATTCCAGGGATAGTCATGCCTCTTGCAGTCCATGCCAGTATCATGCTTTTCATATTCTCTTACCTTCACCACTGAAACCCTGTTTCCTTCCAGCTTCCCTATGTCTTCCCTTTCCCCTCACCTCTAACCTACACCAGACCTCAGCTAACACCATCTCCCATCCTGATCTCCATCCCTAAACTCACTCCTCCCGCCCACCCACACTTGTGCTCTCTTGCTTTCTGAAACCAAGTCTGACCACTGCATCTTTCTCATCCTTGGGCCTCAGCTCCACTTCTGTCCCATGCCTGACCTTGCTTCATCTTTTGGCCTGTTTCATACCACATGTGCCCTTCTCCCATCCTCTTTCCTCCAACCTTTCAATTCCCCTCTGCCTGACATCTCTTTCCCACAATACCTGAAAAGCATCTCATTTTTCTAGTAGCCTAAGCAGTTGCTCTGTCCCTCCTGTGCTTGGCTTTCTGTTGCTGGTCTCTAGAGTCCCACCAGTTCCCATCATCAGCACCTGACTCTTGAGAGCTATATTCTGGGTTGTCTCAGTCAGGACAGGTTGCTTCCTGGCCATTTATCTTGTCTTCGCCTGTCTTTGTGCTTGCAAGAGGTGGGTACAGCTTTTGTGCTATAAGAGCAGGTGGAACATTTGCAGAGATGACTCCTTCGAGCTGGGAGTTTAGTGGCCTGTGCCAATGCCAGAGACGGGAAGAGGTCTCCATCCGAGCGATAATGCACTTTGAATAAACAGGACGGAAAACCAGGGTTGGATTTAAATAAAGGGCACAAATAACATCCTTATTTGGGATATTATTCTGACCTAGGAACATGGTACCGTTCAACCATGAAGAGAGCCCAAAACCAACAGCTGCTGCTCGGAGCGCGGATGCACCGGAGAACCCACAATTGACTTGCGGAAACAATCCCTTGTCTCACAATGAAGTTATGTCAAGCACGCTACACAGCCACCGGTCAGCAACTACTTGTGTAGAGGAACACAGTCTTAATTCAGTCCCACTTAATGTGCGTACTCATCCATTACTCGCCTAAGTGCTTGTTACACCAGAACAGCCTTACAGCTGTGCTTGTAGAGACACGAGCATGAAATGTGATAACATCTGCGACTACCTTCTCCATCCATAAAAAAGGATTTCAACAAAAGCCAGAATAGTCTGTTCTTCACTGAACCACTTGCTCACAAATTCTGGCTACCCACAATCAACAAAGTCACGAATAGATAAACTGCATGTGTGGAAACACAGTTCACCGCTGCTCACTGGCAAACTCCTGCCACTGGCTAAACACACTATCAGCCACCAATACACAACTGTCAACCAGCCCAAGAGTGAAAGGATAGCAATGCCAAGAGAAGAGGTTAGAGGTATGAAAAAAAGATGTTTTGTTCTTATAGCTTCCATTACTGTAGAATATTTTAAAATCTTCTGACTAAAGATGAGGAACAAAAAAATTTTTAAAATTGCAGTGGGAGGAGAAGGGGCTGTTCACTAGGAGCACAATCCATGAATACTGCCACGGACATCAACCTAGACACTGAACCATGCACACATATCTCTTAGAATATAACTAGTCGCAGATATAACATATCTTTAAAAACAGAGTCATGATTACAAAATCCTTAATTGCACAAATAATTGGTTTGAAAAGAAGATGCCAGCATTTTAACTGGGAAAGACGCTGAGCATGTCTACTCAATGCAATAAAAAGCTTAGCACATATTAATAACTTTGAGCATATGTTTAAGTGTTGTGTCCATCCACTGTGCTCAGCATCTTGATGGATTAAACTACAAACAAAATGGGCGTGAACATTTTTGGCTAATATGTAATTTTTGTCACAAGGGCAGAGTTAAGGGTGATTCCGCTGGGCAGGAAGCATACTATTTTGTTCAAACACACATGTATTGAATAGGACTAGATAAAAACTGTTTTGCCTATATAACTTGCTGTCAATTGTTTCTGACATAGTACAATTCCGTCTGTGTGTACAATGCTCATTCGGATATGTTGATGTACCAGAGTACGCTCTAATTTATTAATGACTATGTGCATTGTTGGTGTAAGTGCTGGGACAATCCTGGCTGTGACTCCACGTAGTGATTTCCTGTTGGAATTTCCTCTATGTTTTTTATACTATGAAATATGAAGAGAAGTTCATGATCCATTGTGACTTAAAATCCTGAGCTGTAGTTATGATTCATGTGATCAGAAGTAAAATATCTACATTTTACTACTAAAGTATTCCTGCAGATATAGATAATTTATTTTTATTTCCGCATTTTAGATGTATTGAGATAGCAATTTTGAAAAATAATTTATGGCTCTATAACAGCCATTAGAAAATATGATCTAAGAATAATTCTTTGGTTGTGATTATTCTGTTAAATTCTTTGCTGTGGCTGTGGGTTGCACTTGAAGATTTTGCTGTCTAGATTCCTTGCTGGAAAGGTAAGAAAATCTGTTGTTGTTGTTGTCTTCATTCCTAGGCAGGATATTGAAGACTATCTGGAAGGTTTTCAAATGCAGCAAACTAGTTGCAAATGACTTAATTTCGGGGTAATCATTCTGGAATGCCTTAGAAGACCCGATTTTCTGGGAAGGCTGAGCACCAACTGCTGAATATAAGGACTTACGTAAAGCAGTGGAAATCACAGTTAATTGAAAACTAGTCATTTGACTGCATTAATGCAGCATCCATTTGTGAAGTGTTGCAATACTGATAAACTACAGCAATGTTTGTATTTTGATACTTTCAAAGGAAAGCTATGGGGATAAGCAGATAGCTGAAAGGCTGAAAAAAAATAAGAGCATCAGAACTAGGCGTCTGAAGCCAAACAATATTGTTTTCTTCAAACATGGATAGAGTAATCTGCCAATGAGAGCTCTCTTCCCAAGTTTCCTGCTTTCTTTATAAGCAATAGCAACATATCAAGTTAGTTATGGGGAAGGAGATGGTGAAGATTGCCACTGATGTCCTGATGTACTGACAGGTGAGCCAAGCTACTGTCATAAGTCTGACCACAATCATAGCACTTAAATAAAATAAAATGATTTCAGAAACAAAATTATTCTGCTACTCTCCTAACTTCTACCAGGCTACTTTGCTCCTGAAGTTTCACAACATGAAAAGCCTAATTGCTTAGGAAGTGATTTTCCAAAGCATCTACTAGCTTTAGGAGCGCAAGTCTAAGCCATTTGGTGTCCTGCTCTTAGCAACAACCCATTTGTCAGCTAACAGGTTCTATATCAGAAAAGAGACACTCAAACTTTCTCAGTGGGCCCATTTTTATTTAGTTTTTGCTCAAACTAATTAGCCATTTTTCACCACAAACCAATCCCTGCTCACAGACGGTGACTCTATTCAACAGGGCATTTAAGCATGTGCTTAATTCATCCACCTCAACAGGGAATAAGCAGCACATGCTTCAAATGAAGACAAAACACATGCTTAAATCTCCCACTGAATTGTCCCTGAGTGCTGCCATTGGGGTGAAATCCTTTGAGTCCTCTGTACAACACAAGCTTGAACCTCTGCTTTTCTTGCAGAACTGAACACAACAAGAGCTGCCAGGATGCCTTCACAGTCATTTCTCTAGAGCTCATTCAGTCCCTCCTGACTTGTGTCCTGGCACATCTCACTGTCCACCACCTCAAACATCCCCTTGTGGCTAAGGAGGGCAGGCCTGTACTAGAGGCAGTATCGGCAATGCATGACAGATGACAAACACAGGTCAACAAGGTCTCTGTCTACACAACCTACAGCCAGGAGCACACATCGGACGACCTGCGGGCATGTGGGTATGGGTGTGCAGGTCTTGGGGGGAGAGTCCCCTCACGCATCCTCGTACGCAGGTTACCTCTTGCTTGTCATGGTTACACTTCTCGCACATGGCCGGCGAGGAGTAATGATGGAAGACGGAGCCCGATAGGTTATCGATGATCATTAACTCCCCGTCGAAGGAGTCCTTAATAATTAAAGAGACACTGTCCAGCCATAAGTTCTCCTAGGGGACAAGAAAGGGGGGAGGATGGGAGAGATCATTTTAAGAATGCCGAGTTTTTTGCTTCAAAGTTTCATGTGAATTTGGGGCTGGGTTCTCCACCCTGACTCATCTGGAGCAGCACCTTGTTCTGCAGGTACCTGCACAGGGTCACTGGGGGAGCATTTGCTCCTCAGGGTGTGTAAAAGTACCAGAGCTCAATGCAGAAAAAAACACAGAAGGAGGGACTGTCTTCACTCACTGTCAGTGCACCACGGCACTGCTCACGCCTCCCTTCCAGCTCTGCTGGAGTGCCTCGCTCTTGATCTGCGATTTCCCCTGCTCTCTTCTCCTGAGCTCCCCTCTCAAATTTGCTCCTAACACACCTTTAGCTGATCTGCTCCATTCCTCCTCTGCTGGCCCTCAGGTTCCTACACCATGATGACAATGAACAGGACCCACTGTTGTCACAGCCTTGTCCCCACACGATGCTACCAACTCAAAAGTCTACCGCTGAAAGCAAACCTCTCACCCTGAGGTGGAAGAGTCTATTTGCTACTGCTAAGCCCTCAGTCATCTAGGCTGCCCAGCTTCTCCCCACAGCTACTTGCTGCAGTCTGGTTGGTAAGCTCAAAGGTGTACTCACCTGTGCTGGAGAGTAACATCTCATGCACAGATGTCCTTCAGGATCTGTTCTCCCACCGCCTCCTCCTGTTCCTGCTCCTTTTCCCTGTCCTGAATTCGGGGAGCCTGACTTGCGGGAGCACAGCCCATGTGCAATTTCCAGCTCAATCTCAGCATCCATCTCTGCATCCTCCTGGGCCTCCTTGTTGCTGTCGTCGAGATGTTTCATGAGCACAGCTACCACCACATTGATGAGGACAAACTGGGCTGTGAGCACAAAGCTGACAAAGTACAGTGGGGAGATGAACTGCAGGTTGCTGAGGCAGCTCCGGTCATCGTGGCTGCAGTCACGCAAGGTATCCTTGAGGGGAAGTTGGGTTTGAGAGGGAACGATGGAAGGAAGGAAGGACTAGAGTAAGAATACAAGCTTGACTGCTCTTTCTGTCAAAAAACACTGATGCCAATGGAAAGAACAGGGCAAACGTTTCTATCACCCCACACTCCCTGGGATCATGAGGTCCTTAAAGAATCAAGGACACTATCTGATCATGTGCTCTCTGCTTCAAAGCAAATACGTCCAAAGGTGTACAGAGCAAACTCCTTCCAGACCGTCATATGTTGCTACCACTGTAGCTGCACACATGCCATTTGTGCAAACAAAATTGAGCAATCTGGTACTGCCTTCTCCCATCCAGACTCAAAAGCACCATATGTGTTCAAAGAACTTTCCTCTCTCCCTGTCCTTTGAAGGAAGAAAGCATTTATTATGGATTGCCCAGGTAGCTCTGCAGATAGGTGCCATGTCGGACGCACCTACATTCAGCTTTGATAACAGGCCTTATGACACTGGATATTCCCTCTTAGCCTGGCCAGCCATCTTGTTCCTCCCAAGGACAATATGTACTTTTCTCAGCCAGATGTCTGTAGGACTAGATGAACCCAAGGTCTGAGTTACCATGGTGGGGAGGGAGATTCTGGCCCAAACAGGGACCTTATCTAGCAACCCAGCTCCTGCGCTCCTTCCCTTTTCTAGCCCAAGCACTGCTGAACAGAGCACACATCAGAATTTCTCCTTCCCAACAATAAGGACATCCACACCCTGAGGCCCAATTACCTTCATGATCCCATTCCAGTTGTCACCCGTGGACACCTGGAAGAGTGTGAGGAAGGCCATCCCAAAGTTCTCAAAGGTGGCGTGGCGGCTCATGCCCTCGCAGGGGTTCTCATCATTGCATACTGAAAGGAAGGGGATCGCAGCTATCAGCAGAGGACACACTGCCGGCCCCGAGATCAACAGCAGGAACTGGGGAAGGGGACTTCAGGCTTCTTAGAGCCTAGAGACCTCAGGTAATGGCCTCAGCACCCTGCCCAACAGTTGGCTGTTGGCCAGCAATACTGAAAAATGCCTGATGGCCTAGCCCCAGGATATCAGGCAGTATAACTCTCAACATATTGCTGTGCTGCCTTTCTTCTTGAGCAATATTCCACGGCAAGAGACATAAATAAGCCTTCCCTGAGTTTTTCCTGTAATTTTGAAGGCAATATCAAGGTAGGCAGTGCAGAAAAAGCAAAAGTTTAAGAATGAAAGAGAAACCAGACACTGCTTTTATTTTCTTAGGATGTTAGGACAGTAACAATTTAGAGGGAAATTCCTCTTATATTAATTACGTATAAGGGAGAATAAAGGTCACCAAGTAATTCAGTCCCTTTATTGAATGAGTACTGATTTTGAGAAACCTGAGCTTCCCAGCAGGTCTGTAGCGCTCCCTGGAGCATGGTCTGCTTGAGACTTACCCAGTTTTCCAAAGAGCTCCACTCCTAGAGCAGCGTAGATGAAAAAGAGGAGCATGAAAAGCAGTCCGAGGTTTCCCACCTGAAAGCAAATGGCATGGTCAGCCTACCCCAAAGCCTATTTCATTTGTACAGGTAAGTGTTTCTGTCATTCAAAGCCTGAAGAGAACAGCAGCAAATTCCCAGTGTACAAATGCAACCAAACAATTGCTCAACACTTGGGAAATCACCAGTGATGGCACCGGTTGCAACTGGACTTCAAGGATGCTCTTTTCCCAGTTGCCTCCATTCCAGCACAAGCTCTGGCCAGGGCTGACTGAAGCGTGCAGTTTCTGGGCCAGGTGAAGACACGCACATAGGAGCAGGGGCACAGAAGGTGAAGCCATTTTGGCTGTGTGAAGGACAAGCTATGGACTGCAGCATAGAGACACGTCCTGCAGTGCTACATGCCCCACCAAACTGCTCAAGTCCCTTGAAGCTATGCTCATGTGAAGAGCACAACAGCAATGCTCCAAAAAGACAGGAACACAGGTGCACCAGCTCCTGCCATGAACCAGGCAGAGCGTGGTGGGGCCAAGCACCAGCCACATGTGGAGGTTACAGCAGGGCTTGCGGAGGAAGTAGGTGGGCAGGAAGGAAGAAAGGTAAATAGGCCCTCTTGAGATGTGTGGAGCGGAGGAGAAGAGAGAAGAGGAGACTATGAAGGAGCCAAGAGAGGAAGCAGAGCTTTCTTTGCATCTCGTGAATAAAAGGTCAAAGCCTGATTTCTGGGTCTCCAGCAGCTGCTGTTTGGAAACCCCCCAATGCGAGGATTGCTGCTTCGTGGTGCACAAAGGCAGCAGTGCCACCAGCAACATGGGCACTGCCCCCAAGTCCTCTCTCTCCGAAATCACTGCTTGTCGGGCAGCTGGGTTATATGTGAGGAGCAGAAGGGGGTTTTGGAAGAGCTAGGCTAAACAGTAACAGAAAATGTCAGTAACGTTTAGCACACCGTTGGTGGAGCAAGAGAAGGCAGGGAAAAATTAAGGACCTAACTGGTATATAGCTGGTTTTGAAAAACTGAACAGTGTCTGGTCTGAATGCGTGTGGTCACTGGGCCTTTGTTAGGATCACCCACTTCAGGAATCTAATTTAGTCATTGCAACTGCTGTGCCATCCAAATTCAGGACAGAAATGAATGATTCAGCCCACCCACTCCCCTGGGCTGCCAGATCCTGGCTCCCTACATACTCAGTGGAAAGAATTATTTCTGATGATTAAATTGGACACCATAGTAAATGCTCTGAACACACACCTCTGGGTCTGTGTCTACAGGGCATTAAGAAAAAGAAGTTAATAAAACTTAGCTAAGGGCTAAATTTCCAAAGGGCTCTTTAAAATTAAATCTCTATTCACTATTAAGAATTGTTGCAGTATAACAAAGACAGGAAGGGAATTGAACCAGGACAACTGGAGATGCCTTATATGCCATTAGCAAGCCAAAATCTCTGATGTGAGTCTGTGCTCTAGGAACATAAAGAGAAAGGTCGAGAGGAGGAAAAAGCACAAGGGAAAGGACAGTTTATTTTAAACTACTTCTTTTGGCAAAGCCAATAAATCTTGGAGAATAATATTACAGATAATTCAATTGTCCCCTGAAGACTCAGTGTATAAAATATGGAGACTAAATTCAATCTTTTAACACTGAAACTGGGGGATTTTAGCCCTGCTTTAAGTGCAGATTTTTACACAACTTTAACTATGGAGTGATTTTTGATCCCTCTGTTATATAACTTTATTAAATGAAGCCAACCTGTTACAAAAGGAAGCAAAAGGCTTCCTTTGGAAGTGGATTGATCACCAGCTTTGATGCTGCAAGGATTAAGACTACTTGGTATTACCTTTCAGGGAATACCTAAAGGCCAGACCTTTAGATATCTGCTTGTGAGGGTTTTGTGGCAGATATTGATAACCTCCAAAAGACCTGACCTATCATCTTGGTTAGCAAAGGAGCTGTAGGTGAATGTGAGAGAGAAAAGCCAGAATTTATAAAGTGTGGAAGAATACACTTGTGGTTTGTGGCTAGGACCAGACAGCAGGGCTCAGAGGCTTGAATTGAGGCCCCAGCTGTGCCTTTTGCTATCCTGAGCAAAACACTTCACTGTCCGATGACTCTGTTTCTCCATCTACACGACAGGGATATGAATATTTCCTCCTCTCCTATTTATTCTTTATATTTTGGGGGTTGAAGTTGAGTGTCACCATTTAAGTGCAAATATACTTCAGAGTCCTCTTACTGAGGGCTTCTGGATACTACTTCAGCCAGCTTTTAATATGTGTGTTGCGTTTATCTGGGTTAGAGAATAAACATGCCACAGACATGCAGACACTGGATCTGGAGACCTGATCTGTTCCAGATCCTCGCCTGAGCAAATCAGCTGTTGTAGCTCCTGGAATGGAAAAGAGCAAGGTGCAAAGAAGCTGCACTGAGCCAGCCTGGGGCAGCAGAGCCAGAACTAATAAACGTTACTGCCTGCTGTAAGGACACTCGTAATCTCCTGTTCTTTCCTTTGTCCATTGTATCTCAGTCTGCAACTATCCTGGATGACAATATTATTATATATCCTATGTATGAATGATATTATTATTCTTAGACAAAAATACAAATTATTATTGTATAATGAAAAGCATGAGCCATCAGACAGAGCACAGAATCCAGGAAAGATCCTGGATTTCCCCCTCGCTTTTGTGCCACGAGATTCCTCTAATTCATATTGACATTTATTGTCATCGACATCAGAAGTAAACTCCTTGGGTAACTACTCATGCTGTTTTCAGATTGATTCTCAGCTCTGCATCACTCACCAGGACTGGCACATTAGCTGATAAATCAACTGACAAATGCCCATGCATTTTGATATCATGCAAGAGAGCTGCCTGCTCGGGGCCTGCCAGGGGAATGGTCTGATGTATGATCAGTAGAGTCACTTGGTGCCATTACTCCTTGCTTAACAATTCTCTCCGGAGGATCCAAAAGGAAGGGGACCAGTCTCCCTGGCTGCTCATCCATCACAGAGGATCCTCACAGTGGGCTTGAAGTCTGTGTAAAGCACCATGTCAGCATCTTATTTGGGAACAGCTGCCGCTCACAGCTCATGAAATCCTTCTGTCTAGTTGTCTTGCAGTAGACACTTAACTGCCGGCTGCGTGAGCCACAACAGAGCGCGTCACTGCTCCTCATACATGAGAGGCTCAGAAACACAAAGGGATCCAGGAGGAGAAAGGAAGAAAAGAAAGTAGGAAGGGGGAGGCATTGGCTAAGACAAGGAGTGACGGGAGTGCAAATGAAAGAGAGGAGGGGGAAAGGGGGTGCATGTGGGGAAGGGTGAGAGGGGCAGAGAGCAAAGACCTCCTTCCCTCCTGAAATGGCTGCCAGTCACTCTCCCCTTCTTAGGGAGAGGGGAGAGAGGAGCTGGGGACTAGCTGCAAGTGATAGACACTAGCTAGACATGATAGGAAGAAAGCTGCCCTTACCCAGGAATCAAGTCTTATTTCATTCACCCACTGGAGAACAGAGACATGAGGTGAACTGTACCCCCATGACTGACTTGAAAACTTGGACATCAGCTTCACGCAGTTGTCTGCACAACACAGTAGACACCACCTCTGAGACTCCACAAGAATCAACCCTTTGGAAAAAGGGTGCATGGCAGGAGGGTTGGACTAGATGATGTTTAAAGGTCCCTTCCAACCCAAACTATTCTATGATTCTATGATAAAAGGAGAGTCTTTGGGGCATACGGTCTGTTTTACCTGTGGCAGGGCTTGGACAACCGTATCCAGCAGTGCTCGCATTCCTGTGGCCATCTTCAGTAGCTTCAGGACTGCCACAACAAGCACAAGAGAAGTGTCACCCAGACTGAGCTCAGAAAGTCCATCCTTTGTGTGACTTACTAATGGCAGTAGCACAAGACAGATGTCCTGTCTCCCCTTGCCCTAGAAAAACTGTGTTGTCCCCCTTGGCCCCCTTCTCCCTTTGCCCACTTCTTTTGATTATACAACCCTAGTGGTTCCTTCTCCTCCAGTGCATTTCCTTCTTACTAAATACTGTGTTTCTGCTGCCCATGCCTATAGGGCTTCTTCTGCTTCACCCTGACAGTCTGACCAAGAGCCCTCTTTCTCTCAGCATTGTGTATCACAATTCTCCCTCTGCTCTGATTTTTCATTCCATCATTTTCTCTTCCTCCAGCCACCATCTGTTAAGGCAGCTTAGCATATCTTGGCCACCACCAGGAAGATTCAGTCCTCTCTCTGTGCAAACTTCAACCTGCTTGGTGGCCCATTCTCCAAGCACCACTGCCATTCTTGCCCCATAAAAGAATAACAGAGAAAGTTCAACTTCCGCATGACCTTCCTGGTCCCTCACCACCTGTTAAAACCACTGCATCTAAATGCCTGGCTTAAGAAAGCCAAAAAGCCTTAGCCTCTAGGCTGTCCTCCATCACATCCTCTGCCTCCCTCCCAGGGCTAGGGACAGGGGGACTCCATGACTCTACAGCTGCTGCACCGAGTCCCACTCCATGGCCACCTACACCCCTGCCTCCAGCCGGTGTCTCCCTCACCCCGGGCGATGCGCAGCACCCTCATGATCCGGATGATAGTGGGGTTAATTGGGAGAGCAGCATTGATTTCAATCTCTTCCAACGTGATGCCCATGACAGACAGCAGCACAATGGCCAGATCTAGTTGGTTCCACCTTAAGAAGAAAAATTGAAGAGAATAAAGGAAGATGGGGTTTTTCCATTTCCCTGAAAAAGAAAGTGAATTGTCTGCAATTTAACCTAAATATTTCTTTATGTATGAATTCAAGGCCCCACTCTGAGTCAGCCTGTATGGGCTTATGCAGACAAATAGAGATTCACTTCGCACACACCCTGAGCAGCCAAAGGCAAGCCAGCCTGATCTGAAAGCATGGAGCTTTGTTACTATGGTGCTATGCTTTGACTAATGGGCTCAGCTTTTTATGGCCTTACTACCTCGAATCAGCTTCGTTATATATGTTCTGCTTCAGCATGCTCCCAGTTTGCCTCAAGGGCAGGAAAAAAATGGCTCTCTCTAACCCCACCTCCTTTGTTTTCTAGCCTAACCAGCAGATGCCAACCAAGAGGCAGTTTTTGGACAACTCTTACTATTGCCTAAGCATTGCAGCTCATGTGGGCTGAGGCTAGGTCCATGCTGTGCAGAACTGGCAGGCAGTTAGGGCACTCTGCTACCACCTCAGGTTCCAGATAGGGATCCATCCTCAAAACCTCCACCCCAAACCCAGCTGTCTCACAGCCATGGTTGACATAACCCTCTGCTCACCTGTCTTTGAAGAATCGCCGCAGACCGAATGCCACCAGCTTGAGGGCTGCCTCCAACACAAAGACAGTGGTGAACAGGTAGTTGCAGTACTTGAGGGCGGTCTCCAAGGACTGCCAGCAGAAAGAGAGGGTAAAGAATTGAGGCAAAAGCAACATCAAGCACATAACCTGTGTGTGGGACTCTTCTGAGTGCCAGGAATTCATTAGGAGGTGGGGAAGCTGCCCTATGCTTCCTACCTACTTGAATGTGGAGGCTACCTACTAAGGGCAACCATCAGCTGATCCTTCTGCTCCATGCTGTTCTCAGGATCAGTTATTGCTCTTTTCTCCTGTAGTGCTCAGCGTAACGGGGAGAAGGCGGCTGTTGCGAGGATAATTCACCAAGTGCCGTCAGCCTCCTTCTCTGCCAGGAGCCCATGCCACCTGGATGCCACCATGTTAATGGCACTGGCATAGCTATCAACCAGAAGTGAGGCATGAAGGTTACTCCAGTTGTGGATACATGTTATCTCTGATGGGAGAAAACCCCTCTGTGCCTTGGTCTGGGTCAGGCATATGTCATGCCACCATTTGGTGGCACTGTGTACTGGAAGGGTTCGAAGTGCTTTGGCAAGATTCTTTAGCAGAGCCTGACAGCAGGCTGGCATGGCTAGACCTGCGTTCCAAGGAAAGGAGCTGAGGAGTAAGGAAGAGGAGTGACTTGTTCAGGAACAAAGGCCTGACGTGAGGATGACAACAGATAAAGGTTGAGAGTTCCTGCAGAGTAAAACTGGGCACCATCAAGGGCAAGATAAAAGGTGGGCAGCTGGGCAAGATAGGCAAGAAACAGAGGAGACTGGACAGACAGATTCAGTTCCTGATCAAAGCCTTGGACAGCATCTGCTCAGGTACCAGAGCTGTCACCTCAAGCAAGGGTTTCCTGAAGAGAAAACTGAAATGCCACCAGGCAGTTGTCATGATTAATGCTTTGTCTACACATGGAGGCAGAAAGCTCCTTTGACATGTGCAGCATCCATTTTTTCCATCAGAGCCATCTAGAGCTTTGCCAGGAACACTGAGAGGTACCTGGTCTTCCCCAACCAAAGTATAAAACTTATTTGGCCTTTAAGACCCTTTACTGGGAATCAGCCCCCGCAGCTGAGAGAGACTCTGCTCAGCGCCTTGCCCCTGCAGCTTCTCTTATGCAAAAAAGGTGGCTCAGTAAAGACATCCCATCCCATGACACACAACCAGCCACTCTAGTCATTTCAGCTCAGGCCATATGGCAGGAGAATTGAATTGACATTTGGAAATCTGATGCAAAGCCTGAAGCTCCCAGGACACTGCTGTTTCCACCACTCCTCCTGTTAGAATCCAGGGGAACATACAAAGCAGACCTGGCAGCTAAATTTGGGTGACCCACATGCCCACTTAATAATATAAAGCACAGAGACTTAACTGCACTGTGCTTTCTAGGGGCCCGACTTTTGCTTAGATACCTGATCTCTACTGATTTTAATGGATAACAAGTGTCTGAGTAGGGGCTACCTTTCTGGATATATACGAAACTCTTCACATGACTTTGCCTACTACATTAACTCTTGCAACACTTCAATGGTACTTTTTAGAGACATTCAATTGTCCTACCTATTCTGATGGGCAGTGGTCATCAGAGAGCTGTAGCAAAATAACATAATGACTAGAGGCAGGGCTTATCTCCATGATCTCACTCACCACAGGTTGGTTGTAGTGCTCCAAGGACATAGTGACCACGTTGAGGCAGATGATGAAAGTGATGAAGATGTCCAGATAGTGGCTGGTGCAGACCGAATGAATAAGGAGGCGTATGGGGCAGTAGGTAGCATAGTACGGCAAACGCTGCGCCTCTTCAGTAGAAAGAGGGAGATGGGCAGAGTTAGGAAGAAATTGGAAGAAAGAGAGAAATGGGTAAGAAACACTGAAGAGGGAGAAGGGCATAAAAGTGGTGATAGGTGGTGATACGTGAAAGAAAAGGGAATGACGTCGGGAGAGAGAAAGAACAGAAAAGGATAGGTAAAAGATAGGGGACATAGGAAGGAGGGAAAAAATGCAAAAAAGAGGAAAGTAGAAGTGGGGAAAAAATAAGCACAAAAAAGACAAGGAAAGGAATGCTAGAAAGAAAATCTGTTACTCTATGTTTATGGGAATGGTGCTAAATCAGCATTTCATGCCTCGACAAATTAAGATCACAAATGATAAAAGGGAGCAGATGGTTCCAGGAGAGGCCCCGGGGTGTCAGAGGAGAGAGGGAAAAACTGGAGCAGAGGAAGGGAAAGCATGCCCACAGGCTGTGAATGGAAGAAAACCATCAGTCTGGGGTAGTAGGGATGATTTCCAGGGGCGAGTATGCTTTTGCAATTTTTGTCTAAAAGTAATACAGAAGAGGACAGAAACATCAGGAAGAGGGCTTGCTTCACCCCAGAGGGTCTGGGGCCCCAAGGAGTGACACTGCAACATCGATGGAAAGAGCCAGGAACAAAAGACAGGGGTCTTCCTCTTTTTCTTTCCCTCTCTCTTCTTTAAATTTTGGTTTAAACACAAAGGAATGTCTGTCCAGGTCTTCCCCCAAACACCAGCTGGGTTGCAAGAAGCCCAGGTGGGACTATCCCAAGCCCAGGAGGTGTACCAATGCGTGCACGTCCTGTGTCAACAGTGCACGCCAGCAGATGCACAGGGGTATTTTTGGTACAGGTTATCTCCCGAGGGGCAAGGTGCTAAAATCCCAGCAGCTTCCCTGAAGTCCCAGCAGAACTCGTCAGCCACCCCTCTTCCCCAGACCGCCCCGGTGAGGTGCGTAGCGACACGGCAGTGGCACGGGGAGGAAGGCTGAGAGCGTGGCCACAAGCGATGCATTTCGGAGACCAGTCCGTCGGGGAAAAATAAAAGAAGAGGAGAAGGTTTTTCTTAGAAAACCTTGGCCTACGAACCGACCAAACACTTAGGCTGTGCCTTACTCCTTCGCTTCTTCTCCAGGCGGCGCAGGCGCTTCTCCTCCCGCCGGCGTGCCTCCTCGGCCTCCTGGTGCTGCCGGCACTTGTGGAAGTTCTCCACCACCACCCCCACGAACATGTTGAGCACAAAGAAGCTGACGATGAGGAGGAAGGAGATGAAGTAGAGGAGCATCCAAGGGTTGTTGTTGGTCACCGGCTGGAGGAGGGGGGGAAGAACAGAGGCAGTCAATCAGTTGGATGGGCGATGGTATGGAAATGATGGGGGTGGGACCTGCCATGGTGATTGGCTGCTGGGGAGGTGGGCAGGGGTTATGGAAATCAGGGGAGTGGGCTGGGAAGAGCTGGGGCTACAGGCAAGGCAGTTTGTGATTGGCTGACTGGATTTTGGCGTCAGCTGGCGATTGATGGAGCGGGTGGGAGTCAAGGGCCAGGACCTGCCTGCACAGAGTCACCCACAATTCAGGCACAACCCCAGCCGCAGGTCAGGTACAACACCAGTATGTGGTAAAACAGGTGGTCCAGGCACCGGGAACACCTCTGGCTCGAGGGCAAGTAGAGACCACATCCACATGCCACCAAAATGGCAATGAGACTGCAATAGAAATGTCATTCAGGCTTGGAGAGAAAGGAGGCCCTGACTTTGACCGGGTCTCCTGACAAAGAGCCTACAAAGCCAATAGTAGTGCACCTTGTGCAAAGGTTCAGAGGTAAATGGAGCATCATCCCTCAGGTTCAGGCCTGTGGTACTGTAGGCCATGGCAGGCGCCTACACCAGGTCATTGCCTTAGCAGTGGAGGAACAGGGATGCAGTGGGCAGCAGCCCAACAGTCCCTGCTTTACAGGGTATTAAAATAACCATCTGTGGGCCAGGAGGAAGCCAGCCTGCCCAGAAAGGCACATGGCGTTGTGGCTCCGTCACTACAAATAGATAAAGACCTGCTGTGTGATCCAAATTGAGTAGAGGGTGAGAATTACTACAAACACCCACTGCACAGCCACAGTTGCACCTCCCTGCATGGACCAGGCATGACCCTGACCCCTTGCAACTACGTGAGCAAAGGATTCACAAGGGCCCTGGAAGGGACTCCTGGTTTGAGGGAGGTGTCTGAAGCAGGATGCTACAGCACGCTTCCACCATATTAGCCCAAGGAAACTCAAAAAGGTCCTTTCACAAAAAAGTCTTCATACCTGCTGGTCAACAGCCACAGCATCTAGTCCATTATACATAATATTGACCCAGCCATCCTTGGAAGCCAGGACAAAGAGGGACATCAGAGCCTGCAACATACAAAGCAAAGCAGATGTGGAGCAGATGCAGCTGGCAGGCTGGGAAAAAATCGTGAGTTTACGCTCTAACACAAACAAAATTGAAATACTCTTCCTGCCTGTGTCTCTGCACACATCAAAACCTGTTCCTTCCCCCGTGGAGGAGTGGGAGGGGGGACAGGAAGCCATGTGCAGCCAGATCCACCAGAGGAGAGAGGTCGTGAAGAACATCTGCTTCGCGGCAGGAGGAAACAGAAAATCAAGCTCTCTGCTGCCACCACTTTTCTCTCCGCCGCAACCTGTTAGCATCATCCTGATACCAACCCGCTAGTGACACAGCTTCTGCATGGATACCCATGCCAAATAACCACCTCTCCTGGCCCAGGGATCAGGCTTTCCAGGCATTGCATCTGTGCCCCGGGGAGGGGTACTTATAGAATGAGACGAGCCCTGAGCTGCATTACCATCAGAGACAGAGGCTGCAGGCACACTCACCTGGCCCAGGTTGTCGAAGTTATACTTGTGGTGCACCCACTTGTAGTTGGCAGCCATGCAGTCAGACCGGTTGGTGATGTTTCTGATGTCGACTCCCAGGCAGTGGTAGAACTTGCCCTTGAAGAGCTGCAGGAGGGGAGTGACCCCATGAGACCCTTTCCCCCCAGGGTCCCCCATGCTCCCTGGGATGTGCAGAAGCTCCTGAGATGCTGAGTGGGCTGCAGGGCTGCAAGCCAGGTGGAGCAGGACAGAAGGGGAGGACCATTTCACGGCATATGCTCACACATTGCTAAGGAGCCAGGGCCACCCTGATAAACCTACACCTGGCTTTTCAGCCTCCTCCAATGCCCCGGGCCAGCAATGACTGTAAGACCTCACCATCTGACAGCTGTTAGGGCAGCCTTTCTGGGCACAACTAGAGCCACCAGCCTAAAATGAAAAAAATCTTCTATTCAGTCCCCAAGAGTAATCTCCCCTGCTTGCTTCCCAGTTACTGAGAGAGCTGATGGGAAAAGAAGATCTTATCTGAGGGTGAAGAATGAGAAAAAACATCCCCTGCTTCTCAGATGCTTTTTTTTGCAAAGCTGCACTGCACTGCTGTGGCTCTTCTGCCCAGGGCTCCTTTCCCCATATGGAAGGTACTGGATTGTGCATTTGTACAGATGCATCAGAGCAGACTAAGTATAGCGCATTCCCCGAGATGGAAGTAACGCCCACACTCTTGCTCCTCTGCAATGCAACAGCCGAAAATAAAGAGGATTAAATAAAGAAATAAAAGAAGGTCGTGGGTGGATTTAGGGCTCAGAGTGAGGAGGAGAAACAGAGCTGACTGGAGGCAGGGTTCGTGCAAGCAGGTGCTGAGCTGCTTGCTCTTGTGGTGTGGCACGGACATGCCCAGCCGATCTCTATGCTATGGCAGCCCTGGGCTCTCCCTGTAACACTGACCCAAACCCTGATCCAACTCCTGCCAGGCGTGAGCGTTAACTCCTGTCTTGCACATCCAGCAATGCCTGCACTCGCTGAGCACATGGCTGTCTTTGCCAAAGGCTGCAGGGACATTATGGTGGGAGACAGCTCATGGAAGAGAGCAGCTGCAGAAATTTTCCTGGCTTGCCTGTCCCTCTTGTTCTGCTCGCTTCCCTGTGTCTGTACCTGGGGGTACAGGTGCCCATGGCAGGGGTGGGGACACGAGGGCTGTTTGATGGGCTGTAACAACCCTACCTGCACACCCAGGATGCCAAAGATGATGAAGAAAGCGCAGCAGATGAGGACGATGTTTCCTATGGGCTTGAGGGAAGAAATGAGCGTCTCCACCACCAGCTTCAGGCCAGGGGCTCGGCTGATGACTCTGGAAGGGAAGGAAGGGGAGGGGTGACAGAGGGACAGAGCAGGGATGTTTGGCCCAAGCTAAGCATTTTCAGCAGCAACGGACCCCCGCTCTCCCTGTGCAGTGACCCATCAGTGGGGATCACTTTCCTGCAACCAAAAAGCTTCTTCTCTCCCATGGGTTTGTTGTCTGACGAGGTACCTCCAGAGCCAGACCCGAATGGCTGAGGGGAACCTCCCTGTGGCTTGTGGCTTGTCAAAACCACACTTCGCCTGGCACAGCGGGGTCTGACTCTGGGACCCTTCCTGGAGGGGGCGGTGGGAAGAGGGGGCCAAGCAGGGTTCAGTGGGGCTCTGACCGGAGGGGACGTAAGGTGCGCAGCAACCGGAGGACCCGCAGCACCCCCAGGATTTTGGCGCCGCCAGCAGAGGCCACCGAGACCACGATGTCAATGAGAGACACGAAGACCAAGAAGCCATCCAAGATGTTCCAGCTGCTGCGGAGATAAGCCTGATCCCCAAAATACAGGCCTAGAGAAACCACCTGCAAGACAGGGGAGAAGACGAGGGGTTAAATGGCTCCTCTCCATGTCACCTGGTAGAGGGCTGCTGTGGAGAGAGGGGGAGGGTGGGGAACAGTTATCAACTCCACGTGACACTGGCGTGTCATCTCATCATCTTTTCCTTTCACCTGGAAGGGTATGAAGGAAAATGTCTTTGGGGAAAGTGGTGGCACATAACTCCAGAAATAACAGGGCCATGGTGTCTTCTCACCTTTCCTCTGCCTCCCTGAGCAACAGGACACTGTAGGGAACACACAGGAAACCTTTCCCTGCCATACCACAGATCTGGAGCAAGTCTCCCAGTCCAGAGATCACCTGGGAGGTAAAATCTGGCACCAAAACCCACGCTTTGGCTCCTAAGGGGGTGGTTTGATTCTCAGCAGTTCTCAACACCAGCAGGTGCTATAGACATCACTGGCCTTGGGGAGAGCTGAACACCCTGCAAATCATGGCCATAATTTAGGTATGAATTTTAGGGGATTTAAGTTCAGGCACCCAGTTTTGAGATTGTCTTTACTCAGTTTTGGGGCTCTTTCCCAATCACAAGAGGGGAATAACAAGATTGCCCTATTGTCACAAAGTACTTAGACACCTATTAAATAATTATCTCAACTAAGAGCATGTTATTCATATTGTTGTTATTTGCCCCATTCTTGCTCCAGGAGGAAGGGAATGGACATTTGGCGTTATTGCAAAATCCATACCTGGAGGCCAGCTATTCCTCCCAGATACTAAGATCCCTTTGGATTTAAAGCCTAGGATAAACATCCCCTCCATGCTTGACAAGAGCGGACTCAACCCCAGGCAGTATCTGCCTTTACCAAGGTAGGGGGAAGGACTGGCACACTGAAAAGATGGAGAGATTTTAGCAGGGTGCTGAGCAAACATGAACCATGTTGTTCCTGACACTGGGAAAAGGCTCTGAGCTGTTCATCTCCACAGTAACTTACCTTCAGTGTCATCTCAGCTACAAAAATTGCTGTGAAAATGTAGTTGGACACAGTGAGAAAGATTCTCTCCTAGAAAAAAAACAGAAAAAGGCCTTAAATATATCTTGACTTCTTCTTGATCTGAAAGTTGGGGAAATAAGAGAGGTGCCTTTGACAAAGGTCAGTACTGGGCAGCTTTTAGCTCACACACCCTGGCTCAGCCCTGTGCCACAACTGGGACAGGATCCTACGCAACTCTGCAAGAGCACAGTGGATGGGATTTGCAATGCATCTTGCAAATCTGGTTTCAAGGATCTCTCTGCCCTGTTCTGCCAGTGCTGTTCAGTCCTGACCTGCTGCTGGGACTCCTTCCCGAAGGGCTGCTGAGCACAAACCACTGTGCAGTAGAGTCTGGGAGTTAGCTAAGGCAGACATGCAGAAAAAGCCATTTCACTTGCCAGCTTGAGCCATCTCCAAGATAGCTCAAAAGCAGCATATGTGAATGATGACGTGCTGTTCCTACAGAATGGAAGTTACTTCTGTCCTTTAGTTCCTAGTCCCTGTCCCTTTTGCCAGTCATCTCTTAACTGCAGGTGCCTGGGGGACTCTCTTACTCTCCAAGAGGGAGGGAACTAGGGTTACTATATTATAAAGTGGGTTGCCCCATTATAAGACCCTGCAGGCGAAGCACACACTATGTGAATTACTAATACTTGGGCATTTGAATAGATGAGTGGGAGCTGGTGTTTAATGATGGAGTTCTTCCAGAGGTCATACCAGTGCCAGGAACACTTACGAACCTCTGTCAGAAGTTGGGCTAAAAAGCAGGTGGGAGGAAATGATGCTCACCGTGCTTCTGTGTTCAATCTGCGGTCTCTCCAGGGCAATGGTGATGCAGTTCAGGAAGATGAAGGCCAGCACAACGTAGTCAAAGAGCTTGTGAGCAATGACAGTTTGGCAGAGGAGGCGAAACCTGCAAGAGAGTTCCAGTAGGCACCTGTGCCTTGGGTAGAGCAAGGTTAGGAGCTATGAGGACAGAGAATTGAGAGGTCTGGCTAAAACTGAGCTCTGACATAGCAGCTTTCCTATCACTGATACTGATGTCCCTTGCCATGGTAATATCCCAGGATGGCCCACGGTCACACAGGGAGCCTGGAGCAAGGGAGCTCTGCAGGAGCTGAACCTTCATCCATTGCCCCAGTGCCAGAGTGGTTTTCTAACCACTACAGCTCTGTGCTCCTCTCTTGCCCTGTAGAGAAGAGGCTGAGTTTCAGTTTTCCTCCCAAACTCACACTTCGCACCACCCCAGGGCAAAGAGGCCACATACTGAAAGCTGAGGAGAGGCATGTAGGCTGGCTGTCATGGGGACCACACTTCTGTCCGTTCTCAAAGACACTGTGCCCATTGGCATAGGTGTCACACAGAGCAAAGAGCTCTTACCTGTAATGAAACCCCCTTCTTTTCAAGGAGCGATGCGCATGGGTGACAATACTGTTAGCTGGGGTACACGGACATTTTCTCCTGATGGGAAGACCTCTTTAGCAGTCAGAATTTATACCAATTTTCTTTTTTTCAGGCAAGAAGAACTCTAACTTTGCCCTAAAAGGTGTGATATGACTGCTGATAAGTTGGTACTGGGACTGAAAATGGAGAGACTCTTCTGGTACCAGGGGAGCAAATATCAGTATTATGGAGTCATTAATAATACATTCCTTCTCCTTTTTGGGTTAATGTTAGTATTCCCTGCCTTGCTTTGCTATAAATATTTATGATTACACAAAAGAAAAATGGGATGCTCCAAAGGGAAGGAAAATCACAATAGCTATTTAGGAGTCTCATCCTTCCTTTCATCTCCAGAATCAAGGAAGAGAAGTGTTGTTTGGCTGTAGAAGCGGAGATGGAGGAGACGAAAGACATTCCCAGCTGGTAAGTTTAAACTTGCAACCTAACATGCAGCTCAGGGTATGTGGCGAGCACGACAACAGAATCTGCCGCATCTTCTCAACCCTTTCATGGCAAAAACTGCACAAACCTGTTTTGTGGAGAGAAGAGATATATGGACCAGTCTTCCCGTAACTCACACCAGTCTGGCTTATAAACTTCCATCATCTTCCGGATGCGAAAGCACAGGCTCTGGAGGGATGCAGCAGAAGCAAGTGCCACTGGTTACCCTCCCACTTGCCTGAGAGAGGCACTCTTCTTTCACATCTGACCCCAAAACATCACTATCTGCAGTTCCCCAGGTGCACTACCTGCCTTTCTTTAAGCCCCCAAATGAGGAAATGGACCCAAAGAGCAACAAGCCACTGAAAAGGAGGTAGGAGCTGCTTTGCCAGGGCCCGTTTACCTGTTGGCATCTGGTTTCCTCCCCAGATCATTACAAATAAAACTGCTGGTGTCCTTTTTAGAGCAGGATGTTGTCCATGATGCCTTCTCAGAGCTGTTGGAGTGGCTCTGTTACATGAGGACAGTGTTTCTTTGCTACCTCAGCTAAACGAGAGGCCAGGACTAGAAGGCCTTCTGTTGGCACTTGGGCTCGGAGGCGATTTAATTTCATACAGCATATATGTCTGTTCAAATTTCTACTGACCCTCCCTCCATTTTTTCCACCCTTTGATCTGCTCACGGATTGGGCATTATGGTCTCCCAGGCTGGCACCACAAAACTCACTTGCCTTGTCACTTGTGCCTGTGCTTCCTGCTCTGATCTGCTGATGTTCCCCATGCAAAGCTCTCGCTGCTCACACAGCCTGACCTCTCCTAGCCTGTAGAAATCACTGGCTGCACTGCTCTGAAATAACAGTCCCCGAATGACCATGCACGTGCCTCGCATCTGCCTTCCTCCCTCCATCCACCCGTACGACTGCCTTGCAGGCAGCCTGACAATGTGGTTTGAGCTTGTCTGGGCCTAGAAGGTCCCATCCGTGTTCAGTATTGTCCTCCAGCTGTACTTAAAGCACCTTTGCAAGCTCTCCCATCCACGTGGCAGGGAGACTAAAACTTGAGGATGGATTTGGGGTTTCCCACAGCACTGCGGTGTAACCCCAGGTTCCCTCCACCAAGTACTCACATAATCTATCTCTTCATCATCCTCTCCCCGTTCCTTGCGGTTGTTCATCTTTGGGAAGATCTCCTTGGCGATACTGGGCATTTTGCCATTGCAGTCTTGATGCTCGCTGGCCCCGGACGCTGCTCCCAGCTTACGGGTCACTCTGTGGACGGATGGGACCGAGGCCAACTCCAGCAGGTCACAGGCGCCTTTGTTGTCCAGGGAGAGCGTTCGGCGGTGATGAAACACCCTTCCTGCCCCGTCCGGCTCCCCATCTGCTGCCCTGTGCCTTTCCCCAGACAGGAGGGATTCGTGCTCGGCAGAGGGAGGTTTGTGCTTCAGGCTGTGTCCCCGGGCCAGGCTGTTCCAGCTGGAGCGACGGCTGCCCCAGGCCCCGCTGCGGCCCCAGGCACCATAGTGGGAACTGCGGGAGCTGGACTGTAAGAAAGCGGGATGGGGACTCAGCGACTCTGGGCACAAGGAGGGAGCATGTGATCCTATCTCAGATCACAGTCTTCTCCCTGCGCCCCTAAGCCAGGAGGTTGCCATTTTTCAGCCGTTGAGGAAGTGGCATGGTGGGAATTTAGCAGCAATCTCTGTAAATCTGACAATAAATTGATAATGAGTTAGCAATGGTGTTGGCTGTGATTACTTTATAGCACCATCTGTGTGCAAAGCACTTACGGGGAAGGTAAATAATAAAGCCAAAGGCCAGGTGCCTGTTGTTGTTACTTACACCAGCACAGAGCAAGAATAAAGCTCTCCAAAAATCTGATTGGCAGCTTTTTATGCTGCCCTGGGGTAAAGGATAACACAAGGTACAGGGTGATGGATAATCTGACACACCATCTTTGAGTACAGTCTTAGAAAAAGGAAGAAATGAGAGAAACAGGCTTGTTGGTTACAGTCTAGTCCAACTTACCACGTAGTACGTGGCCGCCAGCTCTCCCTGTTTAGAAATAACAGGGGCATGAACCCTTTAAGCACTGATGCACCCCCCAAAGCTATGTGTGTCAGTGGATAGAAAGCCCAAAAGCTGATGTTACAGAGTGGACAGGTCTGAGATGCATTGGCTGGACAGCCAGCAGTGCTTGGGGAAGTGCTAAGGGGCAGCAGGACCTGCTATGGGGAGCTCCAAGTCAAGATTTCTCTCTTCATTGTTAGAAAAGCTTCCAGAAAAACCATCTGTTATGGGATTTGACAGTTCTGGCATCACCCAGATACTCCTATGCTCTTAACTCACTCAGGGCATCATTTTGTGTCCTGTGCTCTAGGAAAACAAGGAAAAGGCAAGAGGACAAAACGTGTTTCACTCTAAGAGGGAGACTCTGTCTTCTTGGTGTTCCCCCTCTCCCACCAGAAGAATATAAAAGAGCTGAATCCCTCACTCAATGGAATATAGATCAATAACATGGAAATAGACGTCAATAATCTGGAAATTTAGATAAATAATGTGAACGGACCTGGCTTCCTAAAGACAGGCAATGTGCTTGTGTTAGAAGCCTAAAGCAGCAGCGCAATCATCCACAGCAATCCCCAGATGATGGCAGAAAGACAACAGAGTGCTTAGACTTCAAAAGAAGAGTATGACACACATTTCTACTCGCTCACTCACCAAGGACCGCTGGTCATAGGTCATCCTCCCCAGGGACATCACACTGCTCTTCCGGGAGCCAACAGCAACACGGATCTGGTCAGGCTGCAGGGAGTTGCGCGAAGAGTTGGTGACGCCCCCAGCAGCTACTGGTGGGTTGGAAGAGGGCAAGGATGGGTCCAAGTGTCCATTAGGCGTCACAGGAGTTGCACAGAGCTTGGGATCTGGGTGGAAAGATGCAGAAAGAAGAAGAAAGAGAAAAGAAGAAGGTGGGTTCCTCACTATCCAGTAACTGCTTTGATGCTTAAACTGTTTAGCATGTTAGCAGCAGCTAACAGAATATTAACTATTTAGCATCAATCAACATTGATTCCTTCTGATTTAGGGTATTGTGGCAAAAGCAGTGCAAGCTGGGAAAACTTTGAAGTATTCTCCTCAGACCCCAAAACTGATGGCAGCACTCCTTGGGGCCAAACAGACGAGCAGAATGCTGGTCAGGCAGACTCAGGCCAACAGGCAGAGCAAGAAGCCAAACCCTGGCAGCAAGGGAAGGAAAGTGTGCTTCTGCATGCCAAGAACAGACACCTGATCTTCAGGTCTGAACAAATACCATCGACTGTCAGACTGGCTATTTAAAGCAGTTAGGCTGAGACACTGAGGAATAGACTAAGATGTGGGGAGACCCGCAGCCATCCATGTATTGGGGTCACCTTTAAATTCCTGCAATCATACTCTTCTTCCCAGTCTATCCTACTACACTGGACCTCTTCAAATGAGTGATCATTGACCTTAAAGATCCAGGACACCTTTGAGGGGTATGTTAGGTCCCGTGGACTACCATCAGCATTTGTCAAGATGGATGGAGAGGATGGGGTACTGGATTTTAATACCTGAAAGGACTGGAACATTTTTGTTTGACCTATTGCATAATGAAGGTCACATATCCTCACCTGCACGCAGTGTCACAGCTGTGAGTGAACCAACAGGCTCTGTAACCTCTTCCCCATCTGCCCTCCTAAGGGTTTGGCTGCCTACATTCAAGGTAAGCTCTGATATGGTGCAGCCATGTAACCCTGTATCAGACTGCTGTGAAAACAGCTAAGTTGCAGGAAAGAGCTGTGACAAGACAATCCTGGAGCTCCTTGCTGTGGGAGCTGCATTTAAGCTCAGACATGTGCCTGTGGTCCTTGTCTGGATTATGCTGCGAGTATGCTTGTGCCTGTCCTTGCACCTCATTGATCCTGATCTTGTCTTGCTGACTGAAATTCTTGGCTTGACCTCAGACCTGCCTCACCACTGTGGACTTGCCTGGCAACCACCGAACCATCGGTTGACCCTGGCTAGTGTCAGTGGACCTGTTCTGCTCACCTTGTGCAAGTACTGGTGTGGTCCCTGCCCTCCCGCCTGGCTGTCCCTCCCCCTTAACTCCTGGCTCGCCATCCATTGAGGAGCAAGCTACTCTTGCTGCTCCCTGCCACCAAGTCCTGCCTGAAGTATAATACCTCTTGTAGAAAGACTTGCAGTCTTCGAGGAAAGACTTTGAGGGGTGGAGACCTTACCTGGCAGTTTGGAGGCAGACTGTTCCAACAGTTATTTATCTTTCCTTAAAAATATGTGGGGTTTTTTCAGTCTGAATTTGTCTAGCTTCAGCTTCCAACCTTTACAATCTCATTATGTGCTTTTCTGCTCAATTAAAGAGCCATCTACCATCAGAAATCTCTCCTTATGGTTGGCACTTACAGAGTGTGTGATCAAGTCACTTCTCTGGTTTCTTTAAGCTTCGTTAGCCTCTCTCTATGAGGCAAGACTTCCAGATTTGTCCGAGCCCTTTTTAACGTGTTGGTATCCCCTGTCCAAATGTGGGTCTCAGATTTGGACACAGTGTTCCTGAAATGGTGCCCCTGAAGCTAAGCAGAGACAGTCTTACTTCTCACTCCTAGTTGCCATTCTGTAGGTCATTCAAGAACTGCTCGCCTTAGCTATCACATTCCTCAAGATGCCAACACGGCTCTGTTTTTCCACAGATAACACCACAAACTAGCATAAAGTTCAAAATGAAAACCGCTAAGTTCTTGGAGATGGGAGTGAATTTTTTGCAGAATCTGCTTTCAGATTTCTCACTAAACAGCAATGGGAGATAAGCAAATGAGGCTGTTTGAGCTATTGTACCTGAGCCTTCCTGGACCTCTTGGAACTGATCTAACTCCTCCACATTGGATGAACTTGGATCTTCATCTGAGTATGACCGGTTGGCATCACCCTGGAATACACAAATTTAGAATTTGGGAACTTGTAAACAGAAAAGACCATTTGTTCTTGTCTTTCATTGCTGGAACAACTGTAAAATTCTCCTTGGCAGCCAGGCATCAGTGTGATCACTGGTAAGTGTCTCGTGTGACCCGGGATGGCTCCTTTTGGAGGAGCAAAGGACTCACCCTAGTAGGGTATGGTCTGTTGCACAGGATGGAAATTGTGAACCCCCTTCCAGTGGGCTTGTCTCTTTCCTCGCAAAGATCAACACTGTCATCTTTTCTTTTTAACGAAGCCCACCCTGACCTTAACAAGGCAAATGACAGAGGTGTGATACTTTGGGAGTCCTCTACCCCAGGACCCTCAAAGTGTCTCAAAGGTCCCCTTTTTAGCACATCTATTCCTCCTCCTGATGAGGTCTTGGTGGCAACTCACCTCAGCCTGGAACCCCTCCACGAGAATGGCCACCAGCAGATTGAAGAGCACGTAATTGCCAAACGTCATGAGAGCCACAAAGTAGAGGGATGCCCATGGCGAGGTGGAAGCCATGCCATTATAGAGCACAACATTCCAGTCCTCCTGGGTTAGGATCTGCAACCAGGAGCAGAAGCCACATAAACATGAAGGAAAAACACAAAGGGGATTCTCAGAAAAGGACAGTGAAAAGATACACATCAGGACCACATCAGGCTCTTAACTTCCCCATAACCGCACACCCACCGCCCGCTGTCACTGTCCAGCTGTGGTACTGCCCCGATAATATTAACTGAGCAAGAAGAAACAAGAGTGACCATGAGGGCAGTCATGTGCTGAGGTGACGGTGTTATACATGGGAGTTGCCACAACAGGAGTGACCTTTGCAAACTGTCTCCTAGGAAGGAAGGAGCGCCCCTACCTGAGAGATACACCAGTCATTTGGTTATAACACACAATTGTTCTTCCTCCAAACATCACATACCGGAGCCTTTTGTGCTGCCTTTTGTGCTGTCAGGAGCAAGTGCAATGCTCCGCAATGAGAAAAAGCACCTCCTGATCCTCTTCACTTTGCCCTGGCCCACCCATAGAGAGCAAAGTGGGCTCACCTGGAAGACAGTGACGATGGCCCACAGCAGGGAGTCAAAATTCTTCCGGTCAGGAACTGTATCTCCTGTGTCTGTCCTGAGGCTGAACTTGCAACCAAAGATGTGCATTCCCAGGATGCTGTTGGGACAAGAAGTGGAGATGGTGTCAAATATAAAAATCTGCCACCAAAACGAGCTCATCAGAATCATTCTCTTTTCCTCCTGACAATCTAATGTAACACCACAGGAGAGAGGGGTAGAACAACACAGCCAGACCACTGGGACCTATCCATGAAGAAGGAGCTGTGTATTGCACCCCTATAGCTCACCAAAAAACCTTGCTCCAGCCTCAGAGCTCACGTATTGCCTCCAACCTATCCTTCAGATCTGCTCTCTCTATCATTCTTGTTTGTTCTCATTTTTCTTCATCTCCCTACCACTGCATCCACGGCATGCACTGACAGACTTTCCTGGTTGCTTCCTGCCGCCCTTCTGCCAGAGTCAGCCTCCAGACTGAACTGCTCCTGCAGCCAGTGTTGATTACCAAGAGACTGCACCTATCCTGCAATGGGACATTATGCTCAACATGCACATTTGGTGGCAGTATTTCTCCACCCCATCCAGGCCAAATCTTCAGCTGCTGAACCCAATTTAGGGCAGCAGTAACCTCTGCCCTTACGAACGAATAAATGTTTTTCAGTGCTGCCTGAGCCTACAGCAATGGGCAAGACGAGTCATGCAATCATGCTGTGAAGTTGCTGCCCACATGGGCCGTGCAGTGCATCCCCAAAACACTGTGAGGCAACTAACTGCCTCCTCACCTGAATATAAAGATGAAAAGCATGAGGAGCATGCAGAAGGTGGCTACGTTGTCCATAGTCTTCATCAGCACCACAAGCTGGCGGCGCAGTGCAGGCATGAAACGCACCAGCTTCAGCACCCGCAGGAGACGGAAAGTCCTCAGCACAGAGAGGCCCCCGTCCGACTGGCCGATGATCTCCCAGATGCTGTGGCCCAGAGAGGCACAGGGAATATAAGGGACAAAAGGAAAGAGAGAGGAATAACAATGCTAACCCAAGTTTTCACCTCTGCATTGGCAGCAAGTATAAAGGGGTCAGAGAGAAAATCTGTTTGAGCAAGATATAATTAGAAGTATATACTATAGGCTTTTACTTATGTGTAGAAAGCTGCATTTCTCCCTTAAGAACATGAACATGGCACTGCACGTTGCAGGAATGAGGAAAGGATTGCAGCATTACATTCCAGCAAGACAAGTTCTTCTATCACACATTAAACCTTTGTAGCATCCTTAATTTGTGCATTTTTAAAATATTTCACAGCTAATATTTGTTGTGGACTTACAAGGCAATTGCAATTGCCCCCATTCTACAGAGGAGAGAACTAAGGGGCAGAAATGCTATGCGGCTTGCCTAGGGTCACCAAGCGTTGGGAAAGGATTGGGAATCTTGGTCTCCCAATCCTTGGCCTTATGCATCAGCTCAGCTCCTCCTAGTATAGCTGCTAAATCCTTTTTGAAAAGGCACATGAAAATGTGCAAGTTCTGTGGTACTCTTTTCTATGTGTATTTCAGTCGATCCCCAAGGCCCTTGTCACCTGATGATGACGATGATACTGTCAAAGATGTTGTAGGGGTTGCGGAGGTAATCAAAGAGACCAAAAGCAGCAAGTTTCAAGATCATCTCCAGGGCAAACATGCTTGTAAAGACAACGTTGCTGATCTCCAAGATGTTGGTCAATTCCTCTGGCTGGAGAGAAGGCAAATTCAGAGAGTCAGAACTGAAAGAGCTCTGAAATTATCGGAAATAAAGTGCCACCATTCCCAGGGGACAGGCTTTGTAGGGAGCTGCAAGGTTAGAATGGAGCTGGATAGAGCCACTTCCACTCAAATTCCTTTGCACATTTACTATCTTCATCATAGATTACGTCCCTAATAAATGCTTTTACTAGAGGTGGTGAGGAGCCCCACAGCCATTCACAAAGCCAAGGCTGACCAAGTGTCTCCCACATCCCACTCCATGCCCTGGTCCTCTGGCTAAAGGCTGCTTTACTTCATGCAAAGAACTTGAGTATTTTTTGAAGCAGGGCAAAAGTGGCAGATCTGTGGTCAACCTCTTTCTTCAAGGATTTCTTCCTCTGAGGTCTCCACAGATAGCTGGCACAAATTTTTGCTGAAATTCTGAAAACATCTGAATGATAGGAAAACAGTTCCCCATCTTCCTCTAAACCTCACTGCACTTCTCTGCCCCTTTCCCCTCTATTTTTTCCCTTCCCCATTTTTCTTTCTCCCACTCCCCACCAAATCCTTGGTATGCATTAGTTTTCCGGTCTTGCTCCAGCAGCCTTTTCTCATGCCTCTGTCCTCAGAGTGGTCTCAATAATTACCCGAGCAAATATCAGACTGGATGAATAAGACAACAGCGAGGAGGGGCACACTGCTAACGCCTACCTGTAAGGGACAGCAAGAGCAGGACAGGGTGAGAAAAAGAGAAAAATGGACAGCAAGAGGAAAAAGGCAGATGCACAAGGTGAAAACCTCCAGGGATGACACAAGATGACTGTGTTGAAAGCAAAAAAAAAAAAAAAAGAAAGAAAAAAAAGGCAATCTGGCCCTGCCTCAGGCATTTTTTTCTGTTGAATCTCTGACACATCTTTCAGCCCCTGTGATACAGCCTTCTCCAGCAGAGACCGATGTGTTTGTGCAGAGGACAGAAAGTGTTTTAATGATTCCATCAGTGGAACAAGTCTGAGCAAATTAAATTACTCCTCCTTTTGTTTTCTGAATTAATGACTTTTTCTTCAGTGTGTGCAGCCTTGGAAACTTCTCTGACAAGGTCAGGAAAGGGTCTAGATCGTTTCCTCAGGAATGATGAAACGTTGCTTCAGAGGGAGACAGAGGCTGCGCTTATGTCATTGATGAGGGATGCCAGGATCTTGCCATCCCCTGTGAAATGGAGGCATTCCCTGCCTCCACTGAATTTGGGATGGACTCATCTGCTCAAACCACCTCTCACCCAGGGACAAGGACTGCACCAGGCCAAACAGCAAGGGCTGAGGTCTTGAACAAGGCCGGCAACACATGCACAAGCCTGCCCGTGTTTGTACATACTCAGACACACACATACATAGCCCAGGGAGACTACCACGGCAATGGCAAGGTACAAAATGTTCCCAGAGTGAGAGAAAAACTTCCTCCCAGTATAATGGGTTGCAGCTTGGGGCCAGGCTAGACAACCCACAGCCTTCAGACTGCATGAGACTGCTAGGGCAATTCACCTGGCTCTAGCATGCTGCTGGCCATCACCTTCCCAAGCAGCAGCTGGTGGGGACCTGCTCCAGACGAAGGTGTGCCACCTTCCCAGGCAGAGGGACAAAGCATAGCAGCTCCAAGGCACTTCTTTAGAGCTCCTCTGGCCCAAATTTCCATGTTTACCTTGGGGCAGGTATGTCACACCTCAGACAAGGTTACATATTTGATGTTTAACCTAATGCGCCACTGAGCCCCAGCTCCCAGCCTTTGAGGTGAGTCTGACCCAGGCTCTCTGGTAGCAGGCAGTACTGCTGTCACTGTTTGGATACCCGTGCCAAAAAGGTGGCTGAAGACTCCCCTCTTCCTTCACATTGGTCTGAGCTATGCCTGGCCACCAGGCCACTCTTTTAAGCATCACATAAAATGGATGGGAGCCAGAAAACTGCAAAAGCCTGTTGTTTGGGGCAAGAGAGGACAGACACTTCTGGTACTGCGGAAACAAAAAAGTGAGTCCCTGCAGGTCAGAGCCAATATTTTTACCATGAACTCAGTATTAGTGCCCACTAGGAAGGGGAGTCATGGTCTCTCCCTGAGGACTGCAAAATTGCTGTTTTTCTGAAGGGCAGCCTTTGTGTTGGCTGTGCCTGTAACTTATTCAGCTGGTGGAAGGGGAAGTGAGGGAGGAATGGACTTCTGGGTCTGACCCTCCCCCTGAAGCTGGGGACTGCTTTAACCCCTGCTCTGGGACCCCCAGGGGCCTAGATCCTCCCGGTGAGCAAACGGACTGGAAACTGCTCCTCACATCTGTGGCTTCCCATGCCCTTTGCTAATTTCTTGCACTCCTCGTTGCAGCTTTTTATTGAAATACTCCATTTCTTTAAAATCAGAAAAGGGGAGATGGTTCAATTTCCATCCATAATTACATTTGAATAACAAAACCATCCTGAAAACGAGGGGGAAAGGAGAGGAGATAAGAGCAAAGAGAGAGAAAGAACGAGCAAGTGCACACGGGAAGGGAGAGATGAAGATCACTTCACGGAGAGCCAGGCAGTAATGACACTTGCCGGGAACATAAGGTCCATATGCTAAACAGAGATGCCAATTTCAGCCTGAATCAAATGATTATGTCAGTGAGAATGAGCAACGTAAAAAAGCGACAGGCTATGATGGTGGATTATCCTCCTCTCTGCTGTCCATACCTCCTCTCTTGTGCTGTCGTAAGGAGCAATTGATGTTTGAAAAGCCATGCTTGCATCTCGCTTGTGGAAAAGGTCACCTGTTCCCCCGTCTCTCCTTCCCTCCCTGACATCTGTTTCTCTAGTCAAGCCTCCACCTGTTAATCTTTTTCTAATGGGCCATCAATCAGCCCGAGCAAAACATCCTTCCTAGAGAGAGGGGCAGGAAAGACTGGGCAGGGAAAGGAAGGAGAGATGGGCAGAGAGAAAGGCAGCGAAAGAGGAATCAAAAAACAAAGCTGAAAAAAAAAAGTAAAATAAACTCAGTGGCACCCACAAGCAGTAGAGAAGGAGAGATTTTTAAAAATGGAGTAGGAAAGAAGTAAAGGCTGGGGAAGGAAGAGCAACACAAAAGGAATGAACTCAGGAAAAAAAGAAGATGAAAAGAGAGAGGAGCCAGCTGGAGAGACTAAAGGCAGATCCTGCATTGCAGCCGTTTCTGGAGATACAGATAATTCGGCAGAGTGCAAAGAGCCATCAGCTGGGAGCCGGGGCTGCAGGGTGGGGGCCACCGGGGGCTGTGTCCTGTGTGGGCTTGCCCTCGCACATGGGGCAGTATGGCCATGAGTGACAGTGGACAAGGCTGGTGGCTGGGACATGGCCGGTGCTGGGGATTCTCTCTGGCCAGGGAAGTGTGACCTTGATGAAGGGGGCAAGCGAACAGGGAAAAAGTGGTTCTCTCCTTTTCTTCTTACCGATACATGGGATCCCGAACACAATGGATGTGTGTCCTGGTTTTGGCTGGGATAGAGACAATTTTCTTCCTAGTAGTTGCTATAGTGCGGTGTTTTGGATTTAGCATGAGAATAACGTTGATAACATACGGAAGTTTTAGTTGTTGCTAAGTAATATTTACAGTAGTCAAGGACTTTTCAGCTTCCCATGCTCTGCCAGGTGCACAAGAAGCTGGGAGGGAGCATAGCCAGGACAGCTGACCCAACTGGCCAACAGGGTATACCATACCATATGACGTCATGCTCAGTATATGAAGCTGGGGGAAGAAGAAGGAAGGGGGGACGTTCAGAGTGATGGTGTTTGTCTTCCCAAGTAAGCATTATGTGTGATGGAGCCCTGCTTTCCTGGAGATGGCTGAACACCTGCCTGCTGATGGGAAGTCGTGAATGAAGTCCTTGTTTTGCCTTGCTTGCGTGCGCAGCTTTTGCTTTACCTATTAAATACCTTTATCTCAACCCATGAGTTTTCTTACTTTTACTCTTCTGATTCTCTCCCCCATCCTACTGGTGGGGAGTGAGCAAGCGGCTGTGTGGTGCTTAGTTGCTGGCTAAGGTTAAACCATGACAACGTGTCACCTCAGAGTTGTGAGAGCTCCCCAGGTTCCCACAGACAGCACTCAGGCATTTATCATCAAAGCCGTTAGCAAGGCTTCCTCCTCCCAGGCCACCCTGTAATTGAAGAAACTAGAAACTGTAAATTGAAGTGTCCACGAGGAAAGGCCTGAACTCAAGGCTATTTTAGTCCAAGCAAAACCAGGGAAGACCAGAAATCTCCCCACAAGAAGTCTGTTCATATTGCCAAGCCAGGACAGACTGGTTTACCCATCATACCAGGAGAGAAACTTGAAGAAAACTGTGGGACCTGAGTACTGGGGTGAGGGAGGTGGTTTGAAGGGGAGAGAGACCCCAGGGGACAAAGCATGCCCAGAGCCAGTGTTTTAACCAGACTGGTTCACCTACTCTGCATATGGATCTGTTTCCAAATCCATGAAACTACTTAATTCACATCTTCATGGCAAAAAGTCCTTCATCCCTAACAATGTAGATGAAATACTGAGAGTGAAATGAATGATTCAGATCTACTTCAGAGCTCCTGCCCAGTGATCAGAAACTAGAACTGGGGCAATAGAGGGCAGTGGCTCAGCTTTTTTCTGCCTTTTCAGTTTCTTACTAACATTAGAGTTCTTATGTCAGATTAGACTGAAAATGTAATTAATCCATTATCTGACAGCAGCCAGAAACTCCTGCACTATAGGAAAGGTTAAGAATATGCAGACTACCATGAAGCCCCTGCAGGAGAAGTTTCTCCTAACCAGGAGTAAATTTGAAACTGAAGAGTAATTGATGTGATCTATGCAGACCAGCCCTACCAAACCATACCTGCACATCACTGCCTCTGAGAACATGAGAGAGAAATGTTCCATAGAGAGGTCTCTCCAGCCTGTCCATTTTTACTCACTTACTGTCAAGTCATTTGACACTAATCAGAAGAGTCATAGAAATCAGCCATGGAACATACCAACTAGCTTTTACTTACTCTAATCACCACCCCACAACCACAATGCAGGATTTTGTGATGTTTTGTTATACCCTAGTTTTACAACACCGAAGTAATGTGGTTTCATCTACCACCCCAGGGAGACTGTTCCATCATTTACTAAATGTCAGTATGATAAGCTGGCTTGGACATTTGCTGAACGTTTCTGACAAGCAGCAAATAGTAAAAAGAGAAGCAATAACTGTAAAATATGAACTTGTGGATGCAATAAATGCTGGTATAAAGGGAAATCACACAGGCTAAAGGATATGAAGGTACTGATCCACAGGGCTGGTCTAGTTAGGAAACAAGGGATCGTCTCCTGATCCACACAAGACAGACCTCATAAAGTATTGATCTGATGTACGAAGGAATACTGTAAGTAGATACTGGAGAAGATAAATCAAGTTACTCAGTAATTGTCTCATTGGCTACTAATGGCAAAGAAGCTTGAGTCTAACAAGCCATTCAAGAAATATATGAGAAAGGCAGCCTGGACATTCAGCTGGGACCAGCCTTTCATCTTCATGCTGAATAAGGGAGAAAAGTGAGCAGCACCAGATCCTCTGTGAATATTAAAAAAAAGTAAGCCTCTTAAAAAGATCCTTTTGGACAGCCACAAGCATCTAATATCTTGATTTTCTACACTGGATTTTAAAAATAGGCACTTCCAAGTAGAAACAGATCTGAAGAACTGCAAAAACTATTTCAAGCAGGACAAAGCTTGAAATTATGGATTTTGGCTTGTGCCATGTCCCAGCAATATCTGAAGGCCTAATACTGAGGATATTACATGGTATAATGCACACTGATGGATTTGAATAAACTTATCTATTTACAAGTGATAACTTGTGATAAGCTTAAAGATTAAAAATGACTCATAGCAGTGCAGTGCAGTTTATCCCAAAATGAGTTGATTTCCCTCACAACCAATGTATAAGGAGATGGGAAGCTGCCTTGGTCACAGAAATAGGACAGGGCAAGCGACTGGATAGATAAGCTAAACAAAGCCAAATTCCATGGTGATTTAGATCCGAGTACAGTGCTTTGAGTTGCTGAGGTTAAGTCTCCTGGTAGAAAAACATTGTGAATATTAAATGCCTGAATTGTAACAAACAGATAATTTTAATTCCTGTTTTTCTTTCTGTTGGTCAAGGCTCAGGAATTGAAGACATGGGCTCTGTCCCCTAGGTTCCTGTGTTTCTGAGCCTGAACCCTGTGCCTGGCTCCTGCAGTCTCTCTCACCCCTTAACCTGATGGCTGGCGGGAGCTTTGGTCCGCGGGCCAGCTCACCTGCGCATAGTCCGTGAACAAGTGGAGCAGCAAGGAGCTGACGGACATTCCATGAGCTGCTCCCAGGACTGCTCAAGCCTGTGACACCTTCGCACACCCTCTTGCCCAGCCAGATATGTCCCCAGAGAGTGGCTGGGGTTGTGATCTCCCATGCACCAGAAAATAAAATCTCGAGAGGTCTCTATATGCATTAGACGTTCACATGATGAAATAGCTGAAGCAACGGACGCTATTTCAGTCATAGGATGGCGTCACCCTACAAATCACAGATCTCTGTGGGCAGAGGGGTTTTGCTGGATATTGTCCTGTGAAAATTTGTGTTTCTAGGAGGAAAAACAACAGGAAAAAGAGAAAAGAAAGAGAGAAAAGGAGGCGATGAAGCACCCGTCTGAGATGTACTGATAGCACGGCTTGAGGAAAACTGAAAGAGAGCAAAGGGAAGTGCAAATGCCTGTGTGCTTTTGAGTTAACTGCTGACTGAAAAGGACCTGGAATTCATGGTCTGAATATATTTTTTTAGATCTTTTTGTGCCAGGGAAACAGGATTCAGTATACATATTTTAAATAAACAGGCTGCACCACATTTTTCAGCTATGATCAATTCAGCTGACATCTCTTTCTAGTAGAAACAGCATGCAGGGTCATAAGCTTTTCCTAGCTACTTATGGATAAAAAGTGATAGCATAACTTTAAAGACGTGTCATTAATAACCTGCTACTAGAAACCCCAAGGCTGCAGGCAGATCCCACTCTGCTGCGGGCTGTACAAACACAGCAGAGGCGGCCTAGAAGGGCTTAAATCTGCACACACAATAGCCAAAACATGAGAGTGAATTCTCTACCTCCAGCTCAAACATTCTTCTGCTAAACTCTTAATTCACACTGTCTCCAATAAACCAAAATGAACAATGGCTCTCCCTGCTTGGTGCTCACATCTTTAAAATATCAGTGGGCAGTTTTCATATTGTCCTGGGCTTCAACCCTTAGTCATCTCTCTGCTACGTGATAAATACATCGCTCTTTTTAATCTATTTTCATGAGTCAACCCCTCCAGCCTCTTCTTCATTCTCCTCTCCTCTGAGCTCCTGCCAGTATTTTTCTGGTACTGAAGCATCCAGTGCAGTTTTGCGTTCTGGGATCAAATTAAGGTTTCCCATCCTTGTATCAGAAACTAGCTGGGCTTTGAAAAATGGTCTAATGCTTGGTATGTGGGTGGGATCCAGACATCTGAGGCTTCAAATACTGGCTCAGACACTGTGTTGCCTCAAACAGGGAATTTAAGATACTCTGGGTCTCAAGATATCTCCATCCTGATACAGCACAGGACAAATCTGGGTGCCTTGCTTGAACCAGACTCACTGCCTGTCTCTTTGCTGCCTGAGACTGTGTTCAGGACTAGACTTCACCTTGGCTCCAAAGCTTCAATGCAGTCAGCATGTCAGTAGTGGAGCGATCTCTTATTTATGTGATCTGGGAAGACACGTGGAGCGAATCATGGTCACATTCAGACTAGCGGCATAGATCTGGATGTACAGATGGAATCCTTTAACGCAAAGTGCAGCAGAGCTACCAGCCAGCAATGCAGATGCAAGGTCATGGGCATGCTTAACACCCTCTGAAGCTGGCTCTGCACATCAGAAAGTAGACACAGCCTCTGTTTCCCAGCTATAAATGAGGGCACACAATCCTTCTCCATCTCACAAGTCTGTCATTAGGATAAAGTGCACTGCTGACTCAGAGCTGCCTGCAAACTATTGGCGTGAAAGTCAAACCTGTGCCCATACCTGCTGTCTATGTCTGACCTACCTATCACTTCTTGCTGTCAGGGCAAAAGAAAGGCTTAAGCCATCTGAGCCCCAAAAATGACTGGAGATGGGAGGTGGTGCCTTTCCTAGCCTTCTTGTATAGATAGACTGCGCTCAGGCATCTCTTAATTAAGCTGGAAAGGCTAGCAAGCTGATGGATTTGAATTGAGATGCTGGTGAAGTGCCTGTGACATCCCCAGAGGGCACATTAAATTAACCAAATAGACTAAGGATTCAGTAAGCTAATGGAGAGAGAAATGAGAGAGAGAGATGAGGAAGATGGAAGAGATGAGGGTGAAGGAGAGAGAAGCAGATGGAAAGAGAAGACAGGGTAAAAAAGAAAAAGAGAGGAATAAAAGTCAGCAGGGAGAGGAAAAGAGAGGGAATGAAAGGAGGTGAGAGAAAAATACATGGAGACAGTGAAAGTGATTAAGTGCAGGGATAAGGAAGAAAAGACCCTGCAAGGTCCTAACGCTTTCTCCAAAGCCGTGCTGGTACCATCTGTGCTGCAGCCTGGGGTCCAAATTGCTCAATCTCTGCCTCCACTGAGTTGCATCAGCTGCTTAGCGAGGCCATAACCCCGAGCGGGACTCACCAGACCCTGCCACCCACCTTCTGCCCTGCGGTGCCTTACCTGCTCATGGTGCTCGATGCCCATGCTGATAGTGTTCACTAGGATTGCGATCATGATCCCGCGGTTGAAGTACTTGCTGTCCACAATCCCTCGAAGCTTGACCCTCACTTCTCGCCACATGTCACTGCAGAACTTCAGCCGTCCGCCTTCTTCCACCTCCTCCTCCTCCTTTTCCAGCACCGAGGCACTCTGGTCCTCTCTGCTGCTCTCTCCTCGTCTTCGCTGGCTCGTCCATCCTCCTGGTCTGAGTCAGCGCTATCCAGGACAGAGAGCCTTCGGGATGCTTCGTGCTCCCGCTATGGCATCGGGGGCAGTTGGTGGGATCAGAGGTTGCTGTCACAGCAATGGGCTGGACCAAGCCCTGAGGAGGGCAGTCGAGAGAGTTGTGCTGCTGGCAAAGCCCTGGGGAGAGAAATGATCACGCTTAAAGAAGGCGGCTTTGGAAAAGACATTGAAACTGGGCACTTGTTTGGCTTTTGGGTATTTAGACAGGGTAACTGGGCTGTCTAGCTGTAAGGATGATTAAACACTGGCACGCCATCTCAAGGGCAGAAATAAAAGCCATTGCAATTGGGGGCTTTACACTGACTGTCTGTGTCACCGAAAGGCATGGCACTGTTCAGCTGCCAATGATTAGGCTCAATGGGGGTTCACGTCCACCAGAGGAAGAACTGTTTTCTCTGATGCAGGAATCACAGCTTGAGACTCAGTAGCTTGTGTTAAGTGGGAACTGAGGGAAAAACGATCACCAGGGCTGCTTTTGGCCTGAACTGCTATAAGTGGGGTCCAAAAACCCACATGCTGAGCTGAACTCTCTAAATTAGGGAAGCTATATTAGCAAAGCTAATCTCAAGAAGCTAGAAAAGATAGCACAAGAAACTTCCTCCCGATAGTCCGTGCACTATGAATCATAATAGATCTCCTGACTTCAGTGAGAAAACTAAGTTCCAGTTGGGCCTGGAAGATCAAATGGACACTGGGGGAATGAAGCAATTAATTCATTAACACAGTGGATGAAGCCTGCAGAAACTTTTCTCCCAGCAAGTAAAGAAAATGAAAGACACAGTATGCAAAACCAGCTGAAGGAAAATCTGCCTTTTTGCTTGTCAATGGGAGCATAACTTTGGAAAGGCATCGGCAGGCAGTTAATACTAACTCTATAAAACCATTTTTACAGTCACTTTTCAGGCCAGGAATCCAATTTAA